>NC_045597.1:56904696-57207727 GCF_009762305.2 Zalophus californianus
ATAGTTGCTGTCGGGAATTTCCATTTGCATTATGCTTAGTTAATAAAAGAAGAAGAAAAGTCTTAAGCAAAGATTAGCCGACAACTTTCCACACTAGAAATTCTCATTGAGAATGATAATGCTTTGGCCAAGCGTGATTTCAAGCCAGAAAGAAAACGCAGAAATGAAATACAGCAGCATGAGAACTTACATTTGTCTTCAGGGTCCACACATTAGACATACTTTGCTGTTCTGTGACTTGCTGCATCTCCCATGGTAATTAAGCCAGGGTAGAGCCCCTTCTCGAGCGTCCACAGGCATAATAGAGTAATTTGATTTCTGTTTTGCTGACTTCAAAAACTGCATGCAAGAGTAGAGCCACTTCCAGCCCTGCGCGGTCTGTGTTTGCTGGCTCTGCCCCCACTCGGCTGGGTTACTCCCTCCCTGTGCGGCTTGCCTGAGCGAGGCACACGTTTAGAAATCATTCATGAGCCCCTCTCCAAGTCACGCAAAAGAAATCCCTCAGGAAAGTAGGGAGAGCTAGCTGCCTGTGCTAAAGGACTCGGGGTTTCCACGGGAATGGACCGGCTCTCCGGCTGCCTCCTTCACTTCCCCAGACCTCCCTCTATCTGTCATAAACTGCAAGGTAGTAACAGCCAGGGAGGGCGGACCAAACAGGCTGGATTTTTTTCACCCTTGTTTCTCTCTCTCTCCACTCCCCACCCCCCCCCCCCGCCACGTTAACACTGGGAAGTTTCCTTACGTTAGAAATCACCTTTTATGCAGATGGATAAGGCAGGTAAGCTGTGCTGTGAGGTTCTTAGGGTGAAGAGAGCACATAAATAAGGCTAGGAAATGGCATATCCCGGGAGCACTGTAAGCATGCAGAACTTCACCCAGAGCCCACACAGTGCTTATGCCTGAAGTGCAGTTACTGACGCCAGCGACTTGGGCTCAGAGTAGCCAAGCACCTCCTGGGTGGTACTGGAACTATTAGTAGTTTACTTATTAAAATCACGCACCGTTCAACTAACTTATTTTCCCCAGAAATAAACTTACCTAGAAGTAATTCAAAACCTCACATGTGGAAGAGAAGTTTTTCAGAGAGCATTTTAAAGACCTCCTGCCTTCTTTAAAAACAAAACAAAACAAAACCCTTCTCAGGTTTCTAAAGACCGCAGCTATGTGGCAGATACGTAAGTTGTATATATGTATACACACTAAATCTCCTTATTTTTAGATGAAAAAAGGATTCGTCCCTCAAGAGTGGGGGGTTTCCTTTACCTTCACATTCTCTCTAGACAAGTTCTGTGACTTGAGTGCTTTCAATATGTCTTTGGACAAATCGGTACCTTCTTAGGTGATTTTTCTCAGCTCTTGACCTAAAAATTCAGTTGCCTACTGAGACCTTCATCTGTGCTCTAGAAAACCTTGACCTCTGCATCTTTCTCCCATCCCCCTGCCTGCTTCTTGGTGCTTATCTCCACCCATTCTCTCCGTCGATGGACTCAGCATCTCTTCAGACAACTGGCTGTTAGCGGAGACTCTGCCTTCGTTGTTGCTGCCAGATTTTAGTCTCCAGTGCCACTTGCGTGTACACACATTTCCTATCCTCCAGCCCACATTTTACCTGTCTTCTGGCTAGAGCATCTCCCTCGTGGGAATTTGTCCTTTATGCCATCTCTTGTAGGAGGAGAATATGATTGCTGTGCATCTTGAGCAGGCAGCTGAAAGCCCAGGCTCTGGATTACAGCTCCTTAGTTTTGAATCCCAGCTCTGTAAGTCCAGCAGTAGAACCCTGGACAATTGAGCTGTCTTCCTTAAGACTCTGTATTCTCTCTTGTAAATGGAATAATAGTAGTACCTCCCTCAAGGTGGTAGTGAAACTAAAATGGGGTCATGCATATAAATACTTAAACCCACATGTTTATAAGATGCTCTTTATGTTAGCCATTTTTATTAATCCTGTTTGATGTTGGGCTCCTGGGTGGCTCGGTCGTTAAGCGTCTGCCTTCGGCTCAGGTCATGATCCCAGGGTCCTGGGACCGAGTCCCACATCAGGCTCCCTCCTCGGCGGGAAGCCTGCTTTCCCTCTCTTGTGTTCCCTCTCTCGCTGTCTCTCTCTGTCAAATAAATAAATAAAAATCTTTTTTAAAAAATCCTGTTATTAAAACAAAATTGACATCACTGTAATCAATTTGTGTTTCCATTCCTTTAGCCCCTCCCTTGAATGGGACACAACTCCTATCTTTGTCCCTCACTTTGTGTATCTGCTCTCACTTCCCAGCCTAGACTCCTGTTTTCTTCTATAAGCAGCCTACATGCAGACGAACTTGCAGGTTGATAATTTTAAAGCATTTGTACTTGTAGTTCCCTGTGTCTGGAATGCTCTCACCACCCCCTCTTAGTATCCATCTGGCAAATTTCTACTCAGTTGTCAAGGCTCAATTCTGAAGGTAAGTCCTGTGAATTCCACTCCTGCCACTCACCACCTGGGTGACCTTGACTAAACTGCTTCATCTGTGTGCCTTAGTTTCCTTATCTGTAAACAAAGGTAATACCTACATGAGAGGATTGATTGAGAGTTGAAATGTACCAGGCATATGTAAATGTGAGTGCTCTGTAAAGGCTAATCCTTGGTTTATAGATATCCACTTTCCATGGCTCTCCTTCCCCAGTGTAGGCAAAGACCATGGTACCTTCAGAAGCTTTCTATTCTGTCAGGTCTCACCTTGCATGTAGGCAAAGACAACATTTGTCTTGTTAATGGTAATACACATAGTGCTTAGTTCTGTTTGTTGAATGAGATGTGTGACTGATAACTTACATGTCTGTCTGTATTAGACGGTGGACTTCTTTGTCCTCTCTCTACCTACAAGACCAAGCATGGTATCTCCTAATGGCAGGTCCTCAGTAAATGCATTTTGAAAGAATAAATGAGTTGACAGCCTATATTAAAAAGCATAGGGAGAAACAACTCTACTTCCTTTTTTATTACTTTGTGCAATGGGATACCAAATTTTATTAAAGAGGGCAAAGAGAAATGTGGGTAAAAATTTTGTTAGAAAATTAAGGCTTTTTGATAAATTTTTATGGCTTGCTGTGTTTTTCTTGGAGAAATCTGATGTTCTCAGGCTTGAGGTCTTCATGGACAGCCAGGGTTCCAATCATGGCAAAGCTAGTCAATGAATTCCTTGCTGTATGGTTTATACTGTGAAATAATTTTGTTAGTAGCCATTGGAGATTATTTGTAGGACAAAGGAGTATGTTCAAAAATCAGACCTCTGGCTACTAATAGTTAAACAGAGCTTGTCTATTAACAGCATGGGAGTTAGATTGGGTAGGAATGGTTTCTTGGAGGTCAGACACACTCGAGTTTCGAAGAGGGATGTGCATTTCCTGCTGTAGTGAACACTGGTATGTAGCTCAGCTCCCCCTTTCAGGACAGACCCTCATTTTCCCTGCAGCTGGAAGTGTTGATAACTGATGGCTCTCAGCTGATTCTCACTGTGAAAAATTACCCTCAGCCGAAGAGGCCACCTTCCCCATAGTCAAGCTTCTCCTCTAGAGCAGCCTGAATAGAAGTGGTCTGTTGTGAGGATACGAAAGTCTGGCTTCCTTGCCTCAAGGCTGGACAATGGTGAAGGACCTCCTGGTACCAGAGATTCCATGGGATCTGCCCAGGCCTTTGTTGAGACTGCATCACAGTTAATCTTCTCCCCCTCCCTAGTCCTGCCTTCCTCACTCCCCTGCAGGTATTGATCTGGAGTTCTCAGCAATCAATCTCCCACACACAAGTCTATCTCAGAGTTGGCTTCCTGGGGAACCTAAGGCCTATATTTTTAAACCTGTGTTTTAATGCTTCAGTGCCACTCTGGATGAGTTGATTGTCTCACAGAAAACAAAATTATTGTATGTTGATGAATACATTCTTCTCATAAACTAGAAGTTCAATAAACAACTGGTTTTACTATCTACTTCCGTAAGGAATTTAAGGTCAACAACCCCAAAATGAAAGTTATTTGGGGCACAGTTTCTTGAGTACCCAATTGGACTTTCTTTAGGGATATGTTTTGCAAACAGTTTAAGAGAATTGCTTAAATCAGGTGTTGATTTTTTTTTTTAATGTCTGCGGCAATATTTGTAGCCCTTAATTTTTTTTTCCCAGTTAAAAGTTAGTGGCTTCTGAAACATTAGCACGTTACAGATGCTAGTATATGTGTGAAGGAAATTCCTTGAGCGAGTAAGCCTGAAACATAATGCATCCTATAGCCTCCTCTTAGAGATCTACAGTGTATATTAACATATTAAATGTGGTGAGAGATGGTGCAGGGAAGAAATTTGTTGACCTTGCTCACTCCCCATCTATGCCCTAGAACACTGATTTCAGGACGCTTTTATTAATTTAATGAATGTAAAATGTAACCCAACTTAAAGTGTGACGATATTAAGTATATAGTTCAAGTTTTTTTTTTTAATTTTTTTTTTAAGATTTTATTTATTTGAGAGAGGGAATGAGATAGAGCATGAGAGGGGGAGGGTCAGAGGGAGAAGCAGACTCCCCGCCGAGCAGGGAGCCCGATGCGGGACTCGATCCCGGGACTCCAGGATCATGACCTGAGCCGAAGGCAGTCGCTTAACCGACTGAGCCACCCAGGCGCCCCTATAGTTCAAGTTTTGACAACTAATACCTGTATAACCGTCTCCCAAATCAAGATGGCCACCCATCACTTGTGAAAGTTCTCTCATGTTCGTCTAACCTTGATTTAAATGGAAGCATGTAATATATACTCATTTTGGTTCTGGCTTCTTTTGCTCAACAGTATGTTAGATTTACCCATGTTGCTGTGCATAAACTTTCTATGGACTGTAGTCTGAAAAACTATTATGTGGCCTGGATATTTGGGAAATAATTTATTTTCTCTTGTTCAAAGAAACATGGACTAGATCCTCAGTCTGTTCTTTTTAGGTTTCTTTTTAAGACCATGCCAACCTTTACCTCTGCTCAGTGTCCTATATCTGATTTTATTTTGAAATGCCTGCATGGAATTCTTAAACTCCATGTTCTTTTTTAAGAATATGTCCCTGAGATTTATGCTGTCCAAATCTTACTAATAGTCTGAGAATGAGAACAAATTTTCATAGAAGATTTCCCAAATGATAAATAATCCATTCCTTCCTTTGGATGTTCCAGTTCTCAGGTTTGAAAGAAACCAGATTACTTGATCACTGCATGCCTGGAAAACAAGGCTTTAAACTGCCTTCTCTTACACCATTGACTTGTGCCGAAAGAAGCAACTACTTGGAATTAGCTACTCTCTTCTTTTAAATCTTCTCACGGGGTATTCAGTTTATATACCACCAACATGCCATTGATCACAGTTTATACCTCCTCCCTACACCCCTGTACTCCCACTTGCTACCACCAACTACCTAAGTGCATGAATTAAGGCAGGAGTATAGCACTCAAAGGTTGTCTGTTATTTTTGAGTATTGTTAAAGTGTGAAACTGGGTGAGATCATCTAAGGGGAGTGAGTGGAAATAGAGAAAGGAAAAGAGGTTTGAGGAATGGGCCCTGGAGTACTCCAGTATTTTGAGATTGGGGAAATCTAGAGGGAACTACTCAAGCAGAATGAGAAGGAGCAGCCAGTGAGTAAGGAAGGACACAATTGTATCCCAGAAGTCTGGTAGAGAAAGACGGGAAGGGGGGGAATGTACTCAACTGTCAAACACTCCTGATGAGCTGAGTGTGAGAAATGAGAAGTGACCATCATGTTTGTCAAAATGGAAGCTTTTGGCTTTGATTAGAACGAAGGGGTGGAAATCGGAGGGGGAGATGAACCATGGGAGACTATGGACTCTGAAAAACAAACTGAGGGTTCTAGAGGGGAGGGGGGTGGGAGGATGGGTTAGCCTGGTGATGGGTATTAAAGACGGCACGTACTGCATGGAGCACTGGGTGTTATACGCAAACAATCATGGAACACTACATCAAAAACTAATGATGTATGGTGATTAACATAACAAAAACTGGCGCAGTTGAAGTAAGAGCACAACAACACAGATAAAAGAAAAAGCAATAGGAAGAAGTAAGTGTAGACAGTACAGACAATTACTTTGAGGATTTTTCTTGGAAAACATAAATGGAGTTATAACTGGGATAAGAAGCAAGGAGGATTTTTCTTTTCAAGATAGGATACATCATAACATGGTTTTGCGATGGAATGATCCAGAAGAAAGGGAGAAATGGACAATGCAATAGAAGCAGAAGATAATTGCTGGAATGATCTTGATTTGAAGAGAAGGGATGGATTTTAAAGGTTTGAAAGAGGTAGAAGATTCAGCAAAAAAATTCCTTTGAGAAATGGTAAGGCAACTAAGAGAGTCTGGTGTCCTAGAACCCAAAAGAAAAAAGTGATTTCAAGAAAAAGCCTGTGGTCTACTACATTGAGAGGTCTATTAAGATGAAAGCATAGATGAGTCCACTGGATTTAGCATACAAGTTTTGGATAGATGTCAGATCAGTTTTGGGTGCGTTAAACTGGAGAGAGAACAAATAACTGCTTGTAAGACAGTGGAATGTAAGACCCAGAGGAGAATGGGAAGGTCCAGGCTGCAGATATAAGTTAGGATATTGTGAGTATATAGATGGTATTGAAAGTCATGAGATATTTTAAGAAATCTCATCCTATCGAAGGAGAGTAAGAAGCAGTCTGAGGACTGAATCCGGAGATACCTCAACATTTAGAGGTGAGGGAGATGAGAAAGAACCTGCCAAGGACGCTGGGGTGGGGGTGACAAGGAAGGAGAAAAATCAGAATATGTTGTCCTGCCAGCCAAGGGAATAAAACATTTTTAAAATTTTTATTTACATTGAAGTAAAACATACAGTATACAATAGAAGGATTTAAAAACTCTATATGTTACCCAGTGCTCATCATAAGTGTACTCCTAATATCCTTTATCTGTTTCACCCAACCCCCTTCCCACCCACTTCTCATCTGGTAACCACCAGTTCTCTGTATTTAATAGTCTTTTTGTATTTGTTTCTGAGGTTTCACATACGAGTGAAGTCCTATGGTATTTGTCTTATTCTGACTTACTTGATTTAGCATTATACCTTTAGGTCCACCCATGTTGGGAATGCAAGATCTCATTTTTTTATGGCTGAGTAATATTCCTTTGTATATATGTAACACTACCCATCTATTGATGGATACTTGAGTTGTTTCCATTTGTTGGCTATGGTTGATGCTGCAATAAATGGAGGGGTGTATAGATCTTCTCAAATCAGTGTTTGCATTATTTTTTGAGTAGATAACCAGTAGTGGAATTACTGGCTCATACAGTATTCCTATTTTTAATTTCTTGAGCTTCCATACTGTTTTCCAGAGTGGCTGTACCAATTTGTATTCCCAACAACAGTGCACGAATGTTCCTTTTTCTACACCTCCTCACCAACGCTTGTTATGTCTTGAATTTTGGATACTAGTCATTCTGACTGACTGGTGTGTGGTGATATCTCATTGTGGTTTGGATATACATTTCCCTGATGATTTATGTTGAGCATCTTTTCATACGTCTGTTGGCTATCTGTATATCTTCGCTGGTAAAAGGTCTATTCAGGTACTTTGCCCAGCTTTTAATTGGATTGTCTTTTTTGGTGTTGAGTCGGAGGAGTTCTTGATATATTTTACATATTAACCCCTTGTGAAATATGTCATTTGTAAATATATTCCACTCTGTTGCTCTTTTGTTATTTTCCTTCACTCTGCAAAAGCTTTTGATTTTGGTGTAGTTCCAATAGTTGATTTTTGCTTTTGTTTCCCTTGCCTTAGGAGACCTTTAGAAAAATATTTCTGTGGTTGATGTCTGAGATTACTACCTATTTTTTTCAGGTTGTTTGGTTTCAGGTCTTAAATCCATTTTGAGTTCATTTTTGTGTATGGTGTAAGAAACTGGTCCAGTTTCCCCAGTATCATTTATTGAAGAGACAGTCTTTTCCCCATTGGCCTCGTTTGTCCTAGATTGATTGACCACATAAGCATGGGTTTATTTCTAGAGTGTCTATTCTGTTGATTCACATGTCTACTTTTTGTGCCAGTACCATACTGTTTTTATTACCACAGCTTTGTAGTATAGCATGAAATCTGGAATTGTGGTACTTCCAGCTTTGTTCTTAAGATTGCTTGGCTAGTTGGGGTCTTCTATGAGTCCATACAAATTTTAACATTCTAGTTCTGTGAAAAAAGCTGTTGGTATTGCACTGAATCTGTATATCGCTTTGGGTAGTATGGACATTTTAACAACATTCTTCTTATCCATCTGCATAGAGTATCTTTCCATTTGTGTCCTCTTCAATTTCGTTATCAATGTTTTAGTTTTCAAAGTATAGGTCTTCCACCTCTTTGGCTAAGCATATTCTAAGGTGTATTACTCTTTTTGGTACGATTGTAAATGGGATGGTTTTCTTAAAATAGAGCAAATGAACTAATGAGAAGCTTTTGAGAGTCATATACTTGAAAAGTCTTTCATTATGGGGCAAACTACTCACATGTTAATGTTAAGAGTAGGATAGGAAGACCCCTCTGGAATATCTTACCTTTAGGAACCTGTATGTCTTTTTTAAATTGAAAGGAAACACATTAAAACGGTCACAACAATCTGGGCCAAGGAGTTATGGTCATTTTTTGTTTATTTTGGATTTTATAAGTTTTCTGAGCCTTATGTATGTTGTTTATGACAAGGTAATTATTAATGATTAAAGGTCATAGGAAGAGAGCCAGGGATGATCTTATATCCTTACCATGATTGGGATACACTGGCTTTAAGGTGAGATTTTTAAAAATAGCTTGTTCCTTTAAGGCATAGCAGTTGTAATGTTCAAGATCTTATTGGCAAGTGGCATACATCTAAGTCAAAGAAGCGTCAAAAGGAGAGTCGCGTGTAACTGACAAGTCCAGGAATAGAACTGGTACTTCAAGCATGGCAAGATCTAGGGGCTAAAAAGATGCAGACTGTATTTCTGTCTCTAGAATTAGCTTTCCTCTGGGCTGACTTGGTTTTCTTTTTACTGCAGATGGCTTCCTTCAAGTAGCTGTGAATGATGGCTGTTGACAGTGCTGTTTTTTCCATTATTGAAGCATGTGAAAAAGGACTTAACTGATAGCCCTTTATCACAATGCAGCGAAGACCCTGATTGAGTCTGATGTTCACATGCCTGTCTCTGAACCAATCAAGGTGGCTGGAAGAATGGAGTCCTTGAACTGGGTCAGTCTGGGTCCTGCCACCTGCCCATCCTTGTGGAAAGAGAGATCAGGGCAATGTGGTTAACCACCTCATTGGGACTCTTTGGAATGGACCCCTTTCTAAATAAGGATTTCTGCTCAGACTAGGAAAAAGACTATCTAGTCTCTTAGTGGAACGTATTACTTGATTTACCTATTTTTTGCTGTGTTTTAGTCTGATTGGCTGTGGTACCTGAGTCATACTGAGGTGCATCAAAGGGCATTGACTTTGTTTCAAGTCACAAGAAGGCCACTTGGTAAATTCTTACCAGGTATATTTCCTGAAATACCTAACTTATTACCAGACATGACCTAGGCTTGAGATAAATAAATACATTACTTAGACTATGGGGCGAGAGGATAACCTTTTAGGAGAAAAGCACAGGGGCACTTGGGTGGCTCAGTTGGTTGGGCATCAGACTCTTGATTTCAGATCGGGTCGTGATCTCAGGGTCGTGGGATTGGCCTGTGTGGGGTTCCCCGCTCAGCAGGGAGTCTGCTTCTCTCCTTCTTCCTCTGCCTCTCCCCCCACTCGTGTGTGCTCTTTCTCTCTTTCTTTAAATGGATAAATGTTTAAAAAATAAAAATAAAAAAGGTAAAGAAAAACAACTAATTGAGGCAAATATATTTGCTGATCCCAAAGAATTACCTCATAAAATTTTGCAGGTGCCTATTGGGTAAAAAGTATCTCAGAGATACTTAGGCAGGATTCCAAATTTTGTTCTGGCACCAACTGTGGATACGGCCACCCTGGTAGCTGTCTGTGATATGTGCTGGAGGATTATTCCTGGCAAATATACTTGTGCCTGACTAGGGTATGTAGTGATCCAGAATGGGTTGTGAGGGTTCTATTTGTGTGATCAGAGTCATGCCTAATAGCTGTTGGACCTCTCCTCTGTGCCCACTCCATTTCCAACTTAACCCTTGTAGAGGGGAGTGGTAGGGGATGGGGAGACTTATAGTTGAGGTAATTTCCAAGGGAGAAAAACCCTTTGGGCCAATTTTACTGAACAATTACTATGAAAAAAGTCTATGAGAGGAAATGCATCAAAAAAGCAAATGAGTGCTCACTGCTCAGAGTATAAATTTTTAATGTCCTCCTTTCAGTGAAGGCTGTATCTTTTAGCACTGTGGCCTGATTGTGCCCTTGGTTTGGACCCATACTGGAGCTCTTCTCCTTCTTGAATTTTGAAGAATAAAATGGGTAGACCATATACTTTGTTCTCCTGTATTTCAGTGCGTTCAATAACCATAGATTAGTCAATGTGAATAGGAAGTGTTGGCTTCCTCAGGAGTAAAACTGTAGATCAGAAAAGCCAAATTTTCACTTTCATGAGGCCCCTTTTATTTTTTGTACTGTTCTTATTTTTAAGCTCTCAGTTAAATTCCAGTTACCCAACAGTGCAGTATTAGTTTCAGGTGTTCCATATAGTGAGTTAACACTTTCAGGGATCACCTGGTGCTCATCGCAACAAGTCCCCTCCTTAATGCCCATCACCTATTTAACCCATCCACCCACCCATCTCCCTTCTGATAACTATCAGTTTGTTTTCTATAGTTAAGACACTGTTTCTTGCTTTGATTCTTCCTACCCGCCTCCCTCACGCCCCTTGGCTAATTTGTTTTATTGCTTAAATTCCACATATGAGTGAAATCATGTGATATTTGTCTTTCTCTGACTAATTTGACTTGGCATAGCACTCTCTAGCTCCACCCAGGTTGTTGCAGAGGGCAAGATTTTATTCTTGAGTAATATTCCATTGCAATCATTCATTAGTCAATGGACACTTGAGCTACTTCCATAATCTGGCTATTGTAGACAATGCTGCTATTAACATTGGGGTGCATGTATCCCTTTGGATTAGTATTTTTGTATTCTTTGGCCAAATACTCAGTGTGTTTGCTGGATTGCAGGTGAATTCTCAGAATAGAAAGGTGAAAGTGAAGATTGGATAATTGCATTTCAGTAATTTTTATTTATTTTATTTTGGCATCTTTAAATTCAATTAGCCAACATAACTACATCAGTAGTTTCAGATGTAGTGTTGAGTAATTTATCGGTTGTGTATAACACCCAATGCTCATCTTGTCATGTACCCTCCTTAATGCCCATCACCCAATTACCCCATCCTTCTACCCATCTCCTCTCCAGCAACCCTCAGTTTGTTTCCTATAATTAAGAGTCTCTCCTGGTTTTTCCTCCCTCTCTGATGACTTCCCATGCAGTTTTCCCTCCCTTCCCTTATGATACTCTGCACTGTTTCTTATATTCCACATATGAATGAAACCATATAATAGTCTTTCTCTGACTTATTTCACTTAGCATAATCTCCTCCAGTTCCATCCACATTGATGTAAATGTAAAGTATTCATCCTTTCTGATGGCTGAATAATATTTCGTTGTACATATATACCACATCTTTATCCATTGATCCGTCAGTGGACATCTGGGCTCTTTCCACAGTTTGGCTATTGTGGACATTGCAGCTATGAGCATTGGGTGCAGGTACCCCTTATGCATGGAACCAGGAAAGACCCCGAATCGCCTGAGGAATGTTGAATAAGAAAACCAAAGCTGGTGGCATCACAATTCCGGACTTCAAGCTCTATTACAACGCTATAATCATCAAGACAGTGTGGTACTAGCACAAAAACAGACACATAGGTCAGTGGAACAGAATTGAGCACCCAGAAATGGACCTCAACTCTATGGTCAACCAATCTTGGACAAAGCAGGAAAGAATGTCCAATGGAAAAAAGACCGTCTCTTCAACAAACGATGTTGGGAAAATTGGACCCTTACACCACACACAAAGGTAAACTCAAAATAGATGAAAGACCTCAATGTGAGACAGGAATCCATCAAAATCCTAGAGGAGAACACAGGCAGCAACCTCTGTGATCTCAGCCACAGCAACTTCTTGCTAGACACATCTCTATAGGCAAGGGAAACAAGATAAAAGAACTTTTGGGACTTCATCAAGATAAAAAGCTGCTGCACAGCAAAGAAAGCAGTCATCAAAATTTAAAAGGCAACCTACGGAATGGGAGAAGATACCAGGAAATATGACATAGCAGATAAAGGGCTGGTATCCAAGATCTATAAAGAACTTCCTAAACTCAACACCCAAAAACCAAATAATGCAGTCAAGAAATGGGCAGAAGACATGAACAGACATTTCTCCAAAGAAGACCTACAAATGGCCAACAGACATATGAAAAAATGCTCCACATCACTTGGCATCAGGACAATACAAATCAAAACCACCATGAGATACCACATCAGAGTAGTCAGATGGCTAAAATTAACAAGTTAGGAAACACAAGTGTTGTCAAGGATGTGGAGAAAGGGAAACCTTCTTACGCTGTTGGTGGGAATGGAAGCTGATGCAGTCACTCTGGAAAATAGTATGGATGTTCCTCAAGATGTTAAAAATGGAGTTACCCTAGGGCCCAGCTACTAAGCATTTCAGTAATTTTTGGAAAAGACACATTCATAGAATGAGATAGTTTTTTTCACTTTTGAAGCTTTTTTTTTAAGCATAGTTGACCTATAATACATTAGTTTCAGGTGTACAACATAGTGTTTTGACAAGTTTATACATGATACTGCATTAGCAAGTGTAGCTAAGATTTGTGACCATACAATGCTATTACAGTATCATTGAATGTATTCTTTGTTTTTTATTTCCATGACTTATTCCATAACTGGAAGCCTGTATCTCCCCCTCCTTTATCCATTTTGTCTATCTCCCACCCGCCTCCTGTCTGCCAACCATCAGTTTTCTGTGTGTGTATATATATATATATATATATATATATATATGTCTGATTCTGCCTTTTTTAAAAAAAAATCATTTTAGATTCTACATATGAATGAAAATAATGGTATGTCTTTCTCTGACTTTTTACTTTGCATTATACTTTGTAGGCCCATCCACACTGTCAAAAATGGAACAATCTCATCCTTTTTTATGGCAGCATACTATTCCATTGTATATACATACCACACTTGGCTATTGCAAATAATGTTGCAACAAACATATGGATTTATATCTTTTTAAGTTAGTGTTTTAATTTTCATTGGGTAGATACTTAGTGGAATTATTGGATCATAAGATATTTCTATTTTTAGTTTTTTGAGGAAACTCCATACTGTCTTCTACAGTGGATGTACCAATTCACATTCCCACCAGCAGTGGATGAGGGTTCCTTTTTTCCCCCACATCCTCAACAACATTTATTTCTAAGTCTTTTAGATACTAGCGATTCTGACTGGTGTGAGATGATACCTCATTGTGGTTATGATTTGCATTTCCCTGCTGATGAGTAATGTTGAGCTTTGCATGTATCTGTTGGCCATCTGTATGTCCTCTTTGGTAAAATGCCTGTTCATGTCCTCTGCCCAGTTTTTAATCACATTTTTGTTTTGGTGTTGAATTATGGAAGTTCTTTATATTGTGGATATTAGTCCCTTATTGGTTATATCATTTGCAAATATCATCTCACTTCAATATGTAGCCTTTTTGTTGATGGTTTCTTTTGCTGTGCAAAAGCATTAGATTTTGATATGGTCCCAGTAGTTGATTTTGGCTCTTGTTTCTATTGCCTTAGGAGACCTATTAAGGAAAATGTTTCTATGGCCAACACCAGAAAACTTACTACCTATGTTTTTGGAAGTTTCATGATTTCGGGTGTCATGTTTAGGTCTTTAATCCATTTTGAGTTTATTTTTGTTATGGCGTTAAAGTGCTTCAGTTTCATTCTTTCACATGTAGCTGTCCTGTTTTCTGAACACCATTTACTGAACAGATTGTCTTTTCCCCATGGTATGTATATTCATGCTGCCTTTGTCACAGATTAGTTGAAAATGTAAGTGTGGGTTTATTTATTTCAAAATGGACTATTCTGTATCACTGATCTATGTCTGTTTTTGTGCCAATACCGTACTGTTTTTATTACTATTGTCTGTCTTGGATTGTAGTAACTCTAGCTTTGTTCCTAAGATCATTTTGGTTATTTAGTCTATTTTGTTCCATACAAATTTTAGTATAATCTGTCCCAGTTTTGTAAAAAAAAAATGTATTGGTATTTTGATAGGTATTGCTTTGAATCGATAGATTGCTTTGGGTAGTATGGACATTGTAACAACATTCTTCTACCAATCCATGAGTATGGAATGTTTTTATTTGAGTAATCCTCAATTTTTTAATGGTTCAGGGTTTTTATAGTAAGGGTCTTTCACCTGGTTGAGTTTATTCCTAGATACTATTCTTGGTGCAATTATAAACACAGTTCTTTTAATTTTTCTTCTATTTTGTTATTAGTGTAAAGAAATGAGACCACTTTCTGGGTATTCATTTTGTATCCTGCAACTTTAATGCGTTTATTTATTCTAGTAGTTTTTTGGTGGAATCCATGGAATTTTCTACACAAAGTATTGTTTGCAAGTAGTAAAAGTTTTACTTCTTTACCAGTTTGGATGCCTCTTAATTTTCTTGTCTGAATGCTGTGGCTAGGACGCCTGTACTAACTTAAATAAAAGTGAGAGTGGACATCCTTGTCTTGTTCCTGATCTAAGAGGAAAAGCTGCCTTTCCCCATTGAGGATGTTGATAGCTGGGGGTTTTTCCATGCATGACCTTTATTATGTTGAAGTAGGTTTACTCTAAACTCACTTTCTTGAGAACTTACTAAAAAAAAATGAATGTTGAATTTTATCAAATGCTTTTTCTGCATCTATTAAGATGATCATGATTTTTATCCTTTGTTTATGTGGTGTATGACATTGATTTGTGAATATGGATTCATGCTTGAATCCATGGAATAAATCCCACTTGATCACGGTGAGTGATCCTTTAATATATTGTTGAATGTGATTTACTAATATTTTGAGGATTTTTTTTACATCTATGTTCATCAGGGATATTGGCCTGTAGTTTTGTAGTGTCTTTGTCTGGTTTTGGTATCAGGAATATGCTTTGGAATAGTTTGAGGAGAATAGGTAACTCTTCTTTATTTTTTTAAGTTTTCTTTACCTCTATACCCAACATGGGGCTCAAACTCCTGATTCTGAGATCAAGAGTCATATCCTCTTCTGACTGAGCCAGCCAGGTGCCCCATGCCCCTAGGTAACTTTTCTTTAAATTTTTTTTGTAGAAATCACCTTTGAATTCATGGACATTTATTTTTTTAGTAGTTTTTTATTTACAGATTTAATTTTGTTACCAGTAATTATGCTGTTCATATTTTCTGTTTCTGCCTGATTATGTTTTGGAGGATTGTGGATTTCTAGGAATATGTCCATTTCATAGTGTGTGCCAGTACTGTACTGTTTTGGTTACTCTTGCTTTGTGGTATAGTTTAAATGTGGGAGTGTGGTAACTTAAGCTTGGTTCTTTTTTTTTTTTTTTTTTTGCAAGATAGGTTTGGCTACTTAGGGCCTGTGGTTCCATACAAACTGTCGGATTTTTCCAGTTCTGTGAAAAATACTATTGGCATTTGATAGTGATTATATTGAACCTGTAGATTGTTTTGGGTAGTTAAACTGGATATTTTAACATTGTTCCAATTCATTAGCATGACCTATAGTCCCATTTACTTGTGTTCATCTTCAATTTCTTGCATACATGCCTTAGTTTTCAGAATATAGTTCTTTTGCCTACTGGTTACATTTATTCCTAGGTATTCTTCTTGATGCAGCTAAAAATGGGACGTTAATTTCGGTCTCTGCCAGTTTATTAATGTATAGAAATACCACAGATTTTTGTATACTGATTTTCGTATCCTGCCTCTTTACTGAATGCATTTATTCTAATTCGCTGAAGTCTTCAGAGTTTTTGATATATAGCATATTATCTGCAAATACGGGCAATTTTACTTAATAATTTGGATGCCTTTTGTCTCATCTGACTGCTTTTGTTAGGACTTCCAGTATTAAATAAAAGTGGCAAGAGTGGACATCCTTGTTTTGTTGCCAATCTTAGAAGATCTGTTTTTCACCATTGTTAAGATGTTGACTGTTTCTCATAGATAGCTTTTGTTATATTGAGATAGGTTCTCTTTAAAACCACTTTGAGACTTTAAATCAGGAACAGATGTTGAACTTTGTCAGATACTTTTTCTGCATCTATTAAAATCATACGATTTTTATCCTACATTTTGTTAATCTGTATCTTTTTGATTAGTGGATATCAAACTATGCTTGCATTTCAGAAATCACACTTGATTGTGCTGAATGATTTTTTAATGGATTGAGTTTGATTTGCTAATATTTTAATGAGGTTTTTGCATCTCTGATCAGAACGATTGATCTGTAATTTTCTTTTTTATGGTGTCTTTGGTTTTGGTATCAGGGTCATGATCTGTAGAATAAACTTGGAAGCATTCCTTTTTCTTTCCTTGCAATAGTTTGAGGATAGGTATTAACTTTCTAAATGTAGGATAAAATTGAACAAAACAGGGTTCTTTAAATTAGCTCTAATATTTTTACATCTTATGAACCACTAGTTGTTAAACTTGTGCCTCACTGTTAAATAAAAATTTAAGTGAAATTTGTAAATATTTATGAAATATTGTAGTTTTGAAATTGTTTTTATTTAGGTATATAAACTTTAAAGGCTTAAAAAATGTAGCAATTTTTGGAACCCACAATCTTTGTAACTGCTAAAAACCCCAGTGTTCACTTGGAATATCTTTATTCCTTAGTTTGAGTTTCTCTGCTTTCACCATTTCCATCAGTGTTAATTTTAACTGTTTTAGTGATTTGGTTCCAGATAACTTCTCAACAAAAATCAAATGTCTTTCTCTAGATCATTTGCCATAAAAGTCAGTCTGTTAGAAAATACTTATTAAATGCATTGTGAAAATTTAGCACTCAGAATGTGCAGATCTGTGCCTGTGATCAAGGTTTTTTACATCTCTTGTGACTTCTAAGTATATGTGTAGACCTTTACTAAAGAGCTTTAAATAACCTATAAAGGAAGATAAAATAAGCATGCTTTTATTACTTTGAACTTTTTTTTTTTTGCTTTTTTTCTGCTTTTCCTTCTGGTTTTGTTAGTATCATTTCTAAGAATTTCTGAGGCTTATAATGTTAAATCGTATTTTGTGACCATAATCCCCACATCTGTCCAGGGTGAATGCTTACCAACATCTATTTTGCCATAGTTGTATGGTTATCTCTTTGTGGATTGAAAATTGTTCTCTAGTGGTTTCTTCACAAAGGACTCATGGAACTATATTCCCTGAGTGTTAAAAGTTCAAAAACATGTCTGTATTTATACTGTAACATTTTGTCAAAGATTCTTGTCATTTTCTTGAATATTGTACATAAATTCTTTAACCACTTTATTCAGATATGAATGACATATAAAAGTGTACATATTATATACAACTTGATGACTTTGGAGATAAGTACACATCTATGAAGCTATAAACACAATTTATGTCATAAACATATCTATTACATTCAAGTTTCCTCCTGCCCTCTTTTTTTGTAATAAGAGTACTTAACGTAAGATCTACCCTCTCAGCAAATGTTAAAGTATGCAATATACTATTAACTATAGACATTATGCCATATCGTGGATCTCTAGGACTTATTCTGCATAACTGAAAGTTTGTACCCGTTAACACCTCCCTTTTTTCCTCCCCTTACGGTCCCCCAGCTCCTGGCATCCATCATTCTACTTTCTGCTTCTGTATTTGAATATTTTAGATTCCTCACATAAGTAATACCATCTAGAATTTGTCCTATATCTGACTGATTTTATTTAGTACCATGCCCTCCAGGTCCACCTATCCCAAAAGGCAGGATTTCCTTAAAGACAGAATAGTATTCCATTGTGTGTATATCACATTTTCTTAATCCATTTATCCATCAGTGGACAATTAGGCTTATTCCATGTCTTGGCTACTGCCAATAAGAGGACACCATGTATGTTCTTACCATCTTTGGTGGAAGATGTGTAGAAGTAGGAGTTCAGTGAACTTTTTTTTTTTTTTTTAACCATTTTGAGTGTCTTATTCCTTCTGTTCGAATGCTCAAAGGACTTCTGGTTCCTTTCTTTAAGCTTTTTAAATTTTTATGAGAGAGTGCAGGTGTGTGAGCATGAGTGGGGGGGAGGGCAGAGGGAAAGGGAGAAGCACACTCCCTGCTGAACAGAGAGCCTGATGCGGGACTTGACCTCAGGACCCTAGGATCATGATCTGAGCCTAAGGCAGACGCTTAAGCAATTGAGCTACCCAGGTGCCTTTTTTTTTTCCTTTTTTTTTTTTTTTTAAAGCTTTTGATGTCCAGTAAGCTTACCTGGAAAGGTACTCCTATTGATGGTTCTTGTCAGTTTTTCCTGGAACATAGTGTGTTCTTTCTTTTTCCTTAGTTTTTTAACTTAAATTAGCCAACATATAGTATAACATAGTGTGCCTTTTTAACGTGTAGATTAAATTCCTCTTGAATTCCTTTGAAATTTATTTTATTATGTTAATCACCATATATTACATCATTAGTTTTTGATGTATTCCATGATTCATTGTTTTCATATAACACCCAGTGCTCCATTCAGTACGTGCCCTCTTTAATACCCATCACCAGGCTAACCCATTTCCCCACCCCCTCCCCTCTAGAACCCTCAGTTTGTTTCTTGGAGTCCATAGTCTCTCATGGTTCATCTCCCCCCTCCACTTCCCACCCCCCCTCATTTTTCCCTTTCTGCTTTTTTTTTTTTTTTTTTTAGCATAATGACTATTGGTTTCAGAGGTACAGGTCTGCGATTCAACATTCTCACACAATTCACAGTGCTCACCATAGGACATACCCTCCCCAATGTCTATCACCCAGCTCCCCATCCCTCCCACCCCCTACCACTCCAGCAACCCTCACAAGTGGGATTTATCCTTGGGCTGCAAGGTTGGTTCAACATCTGCAAATCAATGTGATAGAACACATTAATAGAAGAACCATATGATCCTCTCAATAGATGCAGAAAAAGCGTTTGACAAAATACAGCATCCTTTCTTGATTAAAACTCTTCAGAGAATAGGGATAGAGGGTACATACCTCAATATCATAAAAGCCATCTATGAAAAATCCACAGTGAATATCATTCTCAATGGGGAAAACCTGAGAGCTTTCCCCCTAAGGTCAGGAACGTGGCAGGGATGTCCACTATCACCACTGCTGTTCAACATAGTGTTAGAAGTCCTAGCCACAACAGTCAGACACCAAAAGGAAATAAAAGGCATCCGAACTGGCAAAGAAGTCAAACTCTCACTCTTTGCAGATGATATACTTTCTGTGGAAAACGCAAAAGACTCCACCCCAAAATTGCTAGAACTCAAAGTGTCAGGATATAACAAAGCACAGAAATCAGTGGCATTCCTATACACCAACAAGACTGAAGAAAGAGAAATTAAGGAGTCGATCCCATTTACAATTGCACCCAAAACCATAAGATACCTAGGAATAAATCTAACCAAAGAGGCAAAGAATCCTTTGAAATTTTCTTGAATTACATCTTAAAATATTTCATTTTATTCACTTAACCTCTTCTGTGTCTTTTTATGGTGTTTTAGCAGTGTCTGCTTTTGCTATTTTCAATATGGTCTGTGTTTCTTTAACTACTTTGTATTTTGTGTTGCTCTGAGTCAGCTCCTGCTGTACTTCCTGGTGTCCCTATTAACTTACCTGAGATTGCTCAAGATCTCAGAATCACCGCGTCAAGCTGTTGTTTATGTATCTGTTTGCTTTATTAAGATCTAGACATCCGTCACCTATGTTTAGTCAATATTTTAATCTTCTCTAGGGAAATTTTTTGAGAGGAGCAAATAGTCTTGGTCTGCTAGTTGTCCCCTCTACCCCTGCCCACGTTATATTCTTTCCCTTTTCTTAGGGAATTTCTTCATAGGTCTAGTGCAATTTCCATCTTGTTCACTCAAGCTCCTAATCATACATTGTGCATGAGATTTACAGCTTTACCTCTCTCCAGCCATTAGAGATGGATACTGTAGGACAGTGATGTAAATATTTGCTGTAGACACCGTGCCTCACTGACAGGCTGCTACTTAGTGATTTTTTAATTCAGCCCTACCTTCTCTATCCCAAATGGATTTAGGAAAGCGCCTGTTACCAACATGCTTATTCTATCCTGTTTATTACAAAAAGGGGCTTCTTGGTTATAGTTGGCTATCTCCTGGGAAAGTGGATGCTTCCAACTTTGAGATCTGTAGCCACAGGCATCCTCTTTGGGCATTTCCCATACCACTTTTCTCCTGAAATTGGCAGCCTATTTTCACATACAGTAGTTCAAGGTTGCAATAGGCTGTAGAGAGCTTCTATTTTTTTTTTTAAATAATTCTTGTAGTTTTTAATAGTGCCATTGAAAAGACAAAGGGGTAAAATTCTATTAAGTACGTATTTTAGAACTTAGTTTTTTAGTTTTTTTAGTCCAAGAAACAAAAACTAAAAAATTTTAGTTTTTAATAGTGCCATTGAAAAGACAAAGGGGTAAAATTCTATTAAGTACGTATTTTTTGTTGCATTAGGTGAATTCTGTTTGAGTCAGCCACAGACTAGATTTTCTTTTCCTACCAATTCTATTGTGTCAAAGCCTTATATTTCATTTATTTTGTTTTGATACTTTAATTCCAAAGCTAATGAAAACAGGTGAAATGTGTGTTTAGACATTGAGAAGTTCTTCTGATTTTTCTCTGTGTAAGGAGACTTGAAGAACTTAATATCTTCCAAAGTAGGCATGCTCAAGCTTTTGGCCAGTCATGTTATCTACCCATGGCCAGGTTGAGTAAAAGGGTGGTTTGCTTGTTCTACCACATCTTTAAGTTTTTTTTAATTCTCATTAGTTGACATGCCGTGTTACATTAGTTTCAGGTGTACAGTATAGGGATTCAGCACTTCCATACATCACCTAGTGCTTACCCACCTGCTCTGTGGAAACCACATCTTAATATTCTTAAGAGCTGGGGTTGTCACTGGCGCTCAGGCTAAATACTGCCCCCTGCCTGTTTTAATCAAGGTTTATTAGAAAATGACCATGCTCATTCTCTTATACATAGGCTATGACTTCTTTCATGCAGAGTTGAGTAGTTGTGAAAAACCATTTGGCTTACATACTCTAAAGTGTTTTTCTGGCTTTTTACAGAAAAATAACACTGCTGACCTCTACTTTAGAACTAATTCTCTATCACCTTATAATTCTCAAATTCTATTTTTTCCATTACAGTCACTCTAAGAATAAATCAAACTTAAATTTTTCATCTCCTATCTGAGTAGACAGCATGTGAAAGTTTGGCATGTAAACAGATCTTTTAAAGTATTTCTTAGCCATAAGACTGATCCCATTTTTTTGAGCCATCAATTCACTTTTTGGGAGAGGGCAGAAAATTAGATTTTTAAAGATTTAAATGTAAGGAGCAAAGTTATATTTGTTGTCTTCAGTCATCCTTTATGATATTCAGGAATCTGTCATATAATAAATCAATAGTTCATGGTAGTATAACATGCCATAACTCCCTCAATTTTGTTAGTATCTATTTTGGGGATGGTCATGATTCAGGACTTGTAGAGCCATTTGCAGTTGGCCCTAGTGACCAAGTAACAGAAAGAATGATAGTGGAATATAAAACCACTTTATTCACCCAGCTACTCCTTTGCCTTCCATTCTACTTCCTCCATTTCTAGGCATGGTTTCATTATTGTAATCAGAAGTTGCAGTGATTATATCCTGACTGTACTATTCTAAAAACAAAGTAAAGCCAGGGAGGGAGGCATCATTTTTGCCTGGGGAAGCAGAAAGGGACCAATAAGGTGCTAAAAACATGCAGTAGGGTTAAATGATGAATAGGTTTGATTTTGTGGACAATGTACTTCTAATTTTCCTCTTTAATCCTCGATCCTTCGATTCAAACATAGATTGCTGAATTGCTCCTTTCTTTTCTTTGTGTAAATATTGTTGGTCAATTTTAAGTTGTGCTTATTTGTCCTAGTTATCAACCTTTGCCCTTCTTAATCCTCTTCAAAACTCCTCTGTAGCCCGGATGAGAACTGGATGGTGAGGCCAGAGGCTCCATACACGACACATGTTCGGTCAATGTGCTATGACTAACCATAAGCCAATTTTTTGCTGCATCTGATGATTTGCCTTTTAAATGGAAACATGCTAGTGCTGACTGCCATTCAGCTAGAAATCCTTCAATACCCAGATACATTTTTTTTTTCTGCTGCGTTTGAATTTGGCTGCTGGAATTTGATCATTTTCTCCTTCAATGATGCATTTTAGTGATATCCTACTGAGTTAGAATCACAGCTCCTGGTTGTTGAAAACTGTTGTAGCCAGTGTTTTTTCAGATACCACATTACACACCACATGAATATGGTTGCTGGAGATGTCTGTCTGGTAGCTTAGTCACCTACCATTTCCTTTCCCACCGCAGACAGTCGGGGAAAGTTAGAATTATCTAAAAATGCTCTGGAATTACCTACTTCTGAACAGGTTTAAACATTTCTTGGTATTCTTTCCTGAATTGATACTACATTTAAGAATAATAACATTTTTTTTTTTTAAAGATTTTATTTGACAGAGAGCAAGCACAAGCAGGGGGAGCGGCAGGCAGAGGGAGAGGGAGAAGCAGACTCCCCACCAAGTAGGCAGCCTGAAGCGGGCCTCGATCGTGGGACCCTGGGATCATGACCTGGGCCAAAGGCAGATGCTTAACCGACTGAGCCACCCAGGTGCCCCTGCTTTGTTGTGAAACATGAATTTTGTTCTAAAATCCAGGGAAGGGAGAGAAGTGATTGCTTACTGTGAACTGTGTGCCAACTATTAAGCTTTAGTTAGTGTTATGTAATCCTGGCAACAACTTTCCAAGAGGTGAAATAATATGCCACACAGATGGTCTTGGGAAGTTCAGGGATGAGACTGAATTTAAATCTCCTAGGTCAGTTTCTTTTGAGAGCTCAACCCCTATCTATTATTTACTCTGATATCACATTTTCTTTGTATATTTTAAATTATATCTTGGTTCTTAAATTTCAAACTACCAAATAAACGCTGTTTTATGGACCTTTTTGATTTATTATAATGCTGTATAATATATCAAAGTGCACATATCATAGTGTACCAAATGATTAATTTTCCTAAACAGAATGTACCCATATGACCAGATGGAGAAACAGAACAGTAGCAGCATAGAAGAAATCCTCTTTATTCTCCCTTTCAGTCACTCTCCCCTGTCTCTCCCCACCCCCCAAAGTAACTGCTCTCTAGACTTCTGACAGCAAAAATGAGTTTCATCAGGTTTTGCATTTTATATTAGTGGAATACACAGTGTGTAATTTCTTGTGTCTGGCTATTAACATTTTGTGACATCCATCCTTATTTCATGTAGCTGTTGACTGCTTTATAGCATTCTATTGTGTGAATAGACCACAGCTCTTTTTTATTGTCGCTAGGCTTTTGGTTACCTTCTAATTTGGGACCGTTATGAATTGTGCTGTTATCTACTTACATGTGTTTTGGTAAACAGTATTGTGTTGGGCATATGCCTAGGAGGAGGAATTGCTGAGTTACTGTTTTGAAGAAGAATTTTAGTGGGGAGTCACACTCATAGGTCCATTCAACAAATACCCGGAGATTTTTCATAATGCATATGCCTGAATTCTACCTTAGATTTAGATTCAGGTCCTCTGGAGTAGAGCCAAATTTTCTTCATTAAAACAAATGCCATGGAAATACACTTGTGCAGTAGCAGTTGAGAATCATTCATATTTATGATAGAACAATGTTAAATGTATAAAATATAGTTAAGGTACCTAAAGAATAAGGGTTTATATTCATATATAGTCTGTTAATTTGTTAATGATAGAAATACATTTATACTTTAATTTCTGTGTCTTTCATTTTTAAAAGAATAATCTAACCCACTTCAATTCTATCTAGTGTTTACTCAGTGCCTGCTGTGTGTTCAGCTCTCCAGGGATTTGAAGTTTTCATACAGCAGGTGTTTTCAGATCAAGGAATTCAATAGCTTTTATTATAAAAGTAATCCATTCTCCTTGTTTTTTTAAAAAAAGCAGTAGATACATAAAATAAAAAAAATTCTTTTCAGCCACCATTGTTTGGGTTCAGAGAATCAACTATCCCAGAAGGAACCATCATCTTCATTTTTCTAAGCATACATGAAGTGTGTTGGATTTTGTGGGCAATATGGTAGTCTGGTTTGTAGCCTTAGGCTAGCCAAAATGACTATGAGCCTCAATTTCTTCCACTCTAAAATGAGGTCGTTATGCCTTAGATTGTTGTGAGGATTAAATGCAACATCTGGAGAATACTAAGTATGGTACCTGGCATGTAACAGACACTCAATAAATTGAACAATTAGGATTATAATTATGATAGTTGTTAATAAGTGTTTTGCTCCGAAAAGGGATTAAAGTAAGGAAAGTGCTTCAGATTTTACAATCAGGCACCATGATTCACCTTATTGTAATCCTATTTCCCCATAAAAAGCAAGCTAAAAGCTTGTCTCATTCACAGAAAATGACAAGGATAATGTTTTTGTAATTTACTGAGCCAAAAATATGGCAAGCTGCCTGAAGGTATATTTTCTGGAGTCTAAGACCTCTTTTACTATCAGAGATAAAATGAAGTTTCATCCTTACATTCATAGCTTGTGTGGGCATAACACATTTTACTTCGTATGTCCCTATCAGAAGTGGTTTTTAGGGTCAAAATTACCTAATTTCTAAAATACAATGTTGATTTTTGGTTTGAGGTTTTCATTCTTCTTAGAAACAAGTTTCTGATAACTTTGTAAAGGCTCCACCTTGCCACACAACAACGTATGAGATAGGTCCTCTGAGGCTCTATGTTCAATTTCATAACGTGATGAGATTTAAACACAAAATCAAAAGTACGAACTCCCTAGTTTTACTTTGGATGGACTAATTACTGTTGATTTTTTTTTTTTTTTGCACATACCAGGATATGGTTACTTAAAATGGTGAGATATCCTGCCATTCAGATTTACTACACATGTCTCCCCATGGTCTGTGAGGGTCTTTGGAACTCTCCTTGTTCTGTAGATCTAGCTCATTGTGTAGTACTGAGAACCATAATTGTGTCAAATAGGTAAATGGCTGGGTGAGTGATCATTATAATAAATATGTTCTGAAACAGTTACAGCTAACTGTCCTAATTCTGTTAATTTTCGGAGATGAAAGTGTTAATTGCTATTTTAAAGAAATCTGAGACAAATGCTTCTCAGAAGATTACTTAATTGAATCATTCTTTCTAAGAAGGGATCTAAATCACCTGTTGCACTTAATTGGGGGGCATTAAAAGCATAAAAATGAACATAAACATAATTATGTTTCACTAATGGTGCATACAACCCAGTAGTATAAGTTGATTACCACTTAAACTATCCAGCTTGGAAAATGTCCTACAGCTGTTTCTCTTAAACATTCCTTTGTTTTAAAAGCTGAACATGAGCTAATTTAAGGAGAAAGAGGTAGGATTAGAACAGCTTGGTTTTACGACTGGAAAAACAGTTTGAAACTTTCTCACTAAAATGGGACATAAAGGATGTTGTATAGTTAAGTATAAGTTAATCTTGGCAGGTGCATGTTTACAATTATCAGTATTTGTAACATCAATATTTCCAGGCACTCACTACTTCACACTATATTAGCCTTAAAAATTTAGTGCCCTGGTGCAACCAAAACAAAAGGAAATCTGCCATGTATCCTTATTTTTATTTTTTTACATTTCTGTTTGAGAATTGAGGTAATTTGAACAGGGCTTGTTAGCAATTGTTTGGCAGCAAGTAATAGAACCCATCCACGCTAGCTTAAGCCCAAAGGAACTTTAACTGGAAAGACACAAGGTTACCTGTCTTACACATCTCAAAGGTGGGAAGTGCTGCTATGCCTTCCAGTAAAGTGGAACCAGGAACTCAACTGTCAGGAGGAATCAAGGCAGCTATTTAGATGGCTCCTTTCTCCTAGTTGCTCATTCTTACCTGCCATGTTTGCTTTATTCTCCAATCACTTACTGCAGACTTCTTTTCCCACTTTACCTGGTCCAACATTGCCTCCCAGCCTCCATTTAAATCCTCTCTCAACTCAACCTCCCAATAGACGTGCTGTTTTTTTTAATTCTTAATTTTGAGAAAATTGTAGATTTACATGTGGTTGTTAGAAATAATAGATCCTATATACACCTTACTCATTTCCCCCCAACGGTTATGTTTTACAAGACAATAGTACAATATTACCAGGATATTGACATTGACATAGTCAAGATACAGAACACTTCCATCACCCTAAGGATTCCTTGTGTTACCCTTTTAGAGCTACACCCAATTTCTCCTCTCTCCACTCTCCTTATCCCCTGACGACGACTAATCTGTTCCTCATTATAATTTAGTTATTTCAGAAATGGTGTATAAATGAAATCATGCAGAATGTAATGTACCAAAAATGGCTTTTCTAACTCAGGTAATTCTCTGTAGATATCAGGATTTTATGTATATCGGTAGTTCTATTTTATTGTGGAATAGTGTTCTGTGGTATAGATGTACCACAGTTGACTCATTTACCTATTTAAGAACCTGTGGTTTCCACTTTTTTGCTATTTCAAATCAGTTATAAACATTGATATACAAGTATTAGGGTAAGCATAATTTTCCAAGGGATAAATGTCTGGTAACACTACTGTTGGGTTGTAAGGTGGTTGCATTTTTAGATTCTTAAAGTGCCACACTAATGTTTACAGTAGCTATAAAATTTCACATTGACACTAGAAAGGTGTGAGTAGGTGGGTTTCTGAGTATCCTTGACAGCATTTGGTGCTGTCACTACTCTTTTAGTCCTGACAGGTGTGTAGTGATTTCATTGTTTTAATTTTTAGCTTCCAAATTTTTCATGATAATGGATATATTTTCCAATGATTATTTGCCATCCGTATATCCTCAGTGAAATGTCTGCAGATATCTTTTGCCTATTTCCAGTTGAATGATGTGGGGCTTTTAAATTTTAATTGTAATTTTTTAATTTTACCGTTGAGTTCTGAGGATTCTTTATGTATTCTACAAACTGGTCCTTTGTCACATACGTGCCTTGCAAAACATTTTCTCCCATTCCATACTGTTTCTTCATCCTCTTAAATCTTTCACAAACAAAAAATTTTTAATTTTGATGAAATCCAATTTATACAGTTTTCCTTCCATGGGGTGCTATTTTGGTGTCAAGCTAAAAAACTCTTTACCTAGCCTTAGACCCCAAAGATGATAGGGTTTTTTTCCCTAAAAGTTTTATAGTTTCATATTTGTGATTCCTTTTTGTGTAAGGCGTGGGATTTTCAGTGGAGATTCATTTTTCTGTCTATAGATGACCAGTTGCTCTAGTACTACTGAAAAGGGTGCCTTTTCTCCATTGCATTGTATTTGTATATTTGTTGAAAATAATTTGGGCTTAATTGTGTGGGAGTACTTCTGAGGTCTTTATTCTTTTATCAATGTGCCTGTTTCTCTACCAATACCACACAGTTAATAGTTACTGTGGATAGGTAATTCTTGAAATTGAGCAAACTGATTTTTTTCCCCACTTTATTCTTCCTCAAAAAATTTATAGCTCGTCTAGATTTTTTGCCTTTCCATTTAACTGTTCTAACAACTTCACTTACATTTTTAAAATTCTTACTGAAATTGATGGGAATTGTGTTAAACAATTGAATTTGTAAATTCAGAGAGAATTGACATCTTTAATATGTTGAATTTTCCAATCCATGATCATAGTATGTCTCTCCAGTTTAGATCTTTGATTCTTGTAGTTTTCAACATACAAGTCCTGTGCTTGTTTTCATAACTAAATATTTTGGGTTTTTAAAAGTTACTGTAATAACATTGCATTTTAAGTTCTGGTGTTTTATTGCTAGTTTATAGAAAAACCATTTTTACATCTTGATGTCTTCTGACCTTGCTAGAGTTGATTCTTACATCTAGGACTGTTTCTTGGAGACATACTAGGAGTTCATGCATAGATATCATGTTTTGCAAATGGCAAACGTTTTTCCTTCCCAATCTGTAGGTCTTTTATTTTCATTTTTTTTGCACGAGGTAGAACTTCTAGCACTACACTGATTTAGTATGATGGAAGTTGACATCTTTGCTTTATTCCTGTCTCTTACCATGGAGTATGTTAGCAGTAGGTATTTTATAAATGGTCTTTATCAAGTTGAAGTCCCACCCCCAACACACACACCCCCACACACAATTACCTTTTTTTTTTTTTTTTGAGTTTTGTTAAATGGCTTGGTGTCAGTTGACATGCTCTCATTTTCTTTCTCTAGCCTGATAATAAGGAGGATGAAGAGGATTTTTTCCTTCAGATTTTAAACCAGCTTTGCGTTCCTGGAATAATCCCTACTTGGTCATGGTATAGGATTCTTATTTTACTGCTGAAATATATTTTATTGTTCGGTTAAGGATTTTTCAATAAATGAGGGATATTGGTCTGTAGTTCTCATTTTTTCTGTTTGTTTTGGTATCAGGGTAATAGTTGCATAAAACACATTGGGATGTGTTTTCATCCTATTTTGTCTGAAAGAGATTATATAATCAGTGTTTGGTAGAGTTCCATAATGAAACCAATTGGGGCTAGAGATTTCTTTTTGAGGAGCTTTAGAATTAAGAATTCAACTTAGTTCTTTATAAGATTTAGAGTGTGAGTGAGCATGCGCGCACGAGAGAGAGAGTGCGAGTGAGTGCTCGTGTGCACACCAGTGGGGAGGGGCAGAGGGAGAGAGAGAATCTCCAACAGACTTCCCACTGGGTGCAGAGCCCAACACGGAGCTCTGTCCCCCCAACCCTGAGTTCATGACCTCAGCCAA
Source organism: Zalophus californianus (assembly GCF_009762305.2). Taxonomy (NCBI): domain Eukaryota; kingdom Metazoa; phylum Chordata; class Mammalia; order Carnivora; family Otariidae; genus Zalophus; species Zalophus californianus. The sequence goes on from NC_045597.1 coordinate 56,933,870, forward strand.
AATCAAGAGTCTAAAACCCTTATGCTAAATGAGAAAAATATGCGGCCAAGAATTCTTTACCCAGCAAGGTTGTCCTTCAGAATAGAAGGAGAGATATAAAGAGCTTTCAGGACAAACAGAAACTAATAGAATTTGTGATACTAAACCAGCCCTGCAAGAAATATTAAAGGGGATCCTTTAAGCAAAGAGAGAGCCCAAAAGTAACATAGGCCTGAAAGGAACAAATATACAGAAACAGTGACTTTACAGGTAATACAATGGCACTAAATTCATATCTTTCAGTAGTTACTCTGAATGTAAATGGGCTAAATGCTCCAAACAAAAGATACAGGGTATCAGATTGAATAAAAAAAACAGGACCCATCCATATGCTGTCTACAAGAGACTCATTTTAGACCCAAAGACACCTGCAGACTGAAAGTGAGGGGGTAGAGAGCAATTTATCATGCTATTGGACAGCAAAAGAAAGCCAGGGTAGCAATCCTTTCATCAGACAAATTTTAAACCAAAGACTGTAATAAGAGATGAAGAGGGACACTGTATCATACTTACTGGGTCTATCCAACAAGAATATCAACAGTTGTAAATATTCTAACTTGGTAGCAGCCAATTATATAAACCAATTAATAACAAAATTAAACATTAATACAACAATAAGGGACTTTAACACCCCACTCACAGCAATGGACAGATCATCTAAGCGGAAGATCAACAGGGAAACAAGGGCTTTGAATGACACACTGGACCAGATGGACTTCACAGTGTATTCCGAGCATTCCTTCCCAAAGCAATAGAATACACAGTCTTCTCAAGTGCACATGGAACATTCACCAGAATACATCACATACTGGTCACAAGTCAGGTCTCAATGTATACCAAAAGATTGGGATTATTCTGTACATAATTTCAGACCACAATGATTTGAAACGAACTCAATCACAAGAGGAAATTTGGAAGGAACTCAAATACTTGGATGTTAAAGAACATCCTACTAAAGAATGAATGGATCAACCAGGAAATTAAAGAAGAATTAAAAGAAATTAAAGAAAATTAAATAAAATTCATGGAAACAAATGAAAAGACAACTGTTCAAAACATTTGGGATGCAGAAAAGGCCATCCTAAGAGGGAAGTACATAGCAATACAAGCCTTTCTCAAGAAAGGGGAAAAGTCTCAATTACACAACCTAACTCTGCACCTAAAGATGCTGGAGGAAGAACAGCAAATAAAGCCTAAGCCTAGCAGGAGAAGAGAAATAAAGATCAGAAGTCAACGAAATAGAAACCAAATGAAAAGTAGAATAGAACAGCGAAACTAGGAGGTGGTTCTTTGAAAGAATTAATAGGATTGACAAACCTCTAGCCAGACTTATCAAAAAGAAAAGAGAAAGGACCCAAATAAAATCATGAATGAAAAGGAGAGATCATGACCAACACTAAGGAAATACAATTATAAGAACATACTATGAGCAACTATATGGCAACAAATTGGGCAATCTGGAAGAAATGGATGCATTCCTAGAGATGTTTAAACTACCAAAACTGAAACAGGAAGAACTGGAAAATCTAAACAGACCCATAGCCAGCAAGCAAATTTAAGCAGTAATCAAAAATCTCCCAACAAATAAGAGCCCAGGGCCAGATGGCTTCTCAGGGGAATTCTACCAAACACTTAAAGAAGAATTAATACCTAATCTTAAGCTGTTTTAAAAAATAGGAATGGAAAGAAAACTTCCAAACTGTTTTTATGAGGCCATCATTATCTTGATCCCTACACCAAACAAAGACCACACCAAAAAGGAAAATGACAGACCAATATTCCTGATGAATGTGGATGCCAGAATTCTCACTAAGATACCAGCTAATAGGATGCAACAGTACATTTAAAGGATTATTCACCATGACCAAGTGGGATTTATTCTTGGGCTACAAAGGTGGTTCAACATCCACAAATCAATCAATGTGATACACCACATTAATCATTAATAAAAGAAAGGAAAAGAACCATATGGTCCTCTCAATTGATGCAGAAAAAGCATTTGACAAAATACAGCATCCTTTCTTGATTAAAACTCTTCACAGTGTAGGGATAGAAGGAACTTACCTCAATATCATAAAAGCCGCCTATGAGAAGCCCACAGTGAATATCATTCTCAGTGGGGAAAAAGCTTTTCCCTGAAGGTCATGAACATGACTAGGATGTTCACTCTCACCATTATTGTTCAACATAGGACTAGAAGTCCTAGTCTCAGCAATCAGACAACAAAAAGAAATAAAAGGCATTCAAATTGGCAAAGAAGTCAAACTCTTACTCTTTGCAGATGACATACTTTATGTGGAAAACCCAGAAGAGACCACCCCAAAATTGCTAGAACTTATACAGGAATTCAGCAACGTGACAGTATATAAAATCAATGCACAGAAATCAGTTGCCTTTCTTTTTGTTTTCATTCTGTTTTTTAATTTTTTTATTATCTTAGTCACCATGTAGTACTTAGTTATTGATGTAGTGTTCCATGATTCATTATTTGCATATAACACTCAATGCTCATTGCAATAGGTGCCCTCCTTAATACCCATCACCAGGCTAACCCATCCATCCCTACCCCCTCCCCTCTAAAACCCTGTTTGTTTCCTAGCATCCATGGTCCCTCATGGTTCGTCTCCCCCTCTGATTTCCCCCCCCCTTCATTTTTCCCTTCCTTTTCCTAATGTCCTCCACATTGTTCCTTATGTTCCACATAAGAGTGAAACCATATGATATTTGTCTTTCTCTGCTTGACTTATTTCACTTAGCATAATCCCCTCTAGTTCCATCCATGTCAGTGCAAAAGTTAGGTATTCATCCTTTCTGATGGCTGAGTAATATTCCATTGTATATATGAACCACATCTTTATCCATTTGTTTAAGGGCATTTCAGTTCCTTCCACAGTTTGGCTATTGTGGACATTGATGCTATGAACATTGGGGTGTATGTGCTCCTTCTTTTCACTACATCTGTATCTTTGGGGTAAATACCCAGTAGTGCAATTGTGCATCAGTTGCATTTCTATACATTAATAATGAGACAAAAGAAAGAGAAATTAAGGACTTGATCCCGTTTACAATTGTACCCAAACCATAAGATACCTAAGAATAAACCTAACCAAAGAGGTAAAGGATCTGTACTCTAAAAACTACAGAACACTCATGAAAGAAATTGAGGAAGATGCAAAGAAAGGGAAAAACATTCCATGCTCATGGATTGGAAGAACAAATACTGTTAAAATGTCTATGCTACCCAGATCATTCTACACATTCAATTCAATCCCTATCAAAATACCATCGACGTTTTTCACAGAGCTGGAACAAATAATCCTAAAATTTGTATGGAACCAGAAAAGACCCCAAATAGCCTGAGGAATGTTGAAAAAGAAAACCAAAGCTAGTGGCATCACAATTCCAGACTTCAAGTTATATGACAAAACTGTAGTGATCAAGACAGCATGGTACTGTCTTGCACAAAAACAGACACACAGGTCAATGGAACAGAATAGAGAACCCAGAAATTGACCCTCAACTCTATGGTCAACCACTCTTTGACAAAGGAAAGAATGTCCAACGGAAAAAAGTCTCTTCAACAAATGGTTGTTGGGAAAACTGGACCATTTCCTTATACCACACACAAAGGTAAACTCAATGGATGAAAGACCTCACTGTGAGACAGGAATCCATCAAAATCCTAGAGGAGAACACAGGCAGCAACCTCTGTGATCTCGGCCACAGCAACTTCTTGCTAGACACATCTCTATAGGCAAGGGAAACAAGATAAAAAATGAACTTTTGGGACTTCATCAAGATAAGCTGCTGCACAACAAAGAAAGCAGTCATCAAAATTTAAAAGGCAACCTACGGAATGGGAGAAGATACCAGGAAATATGACATAGCAGATAAAGGGCTAGTATGCAAGATCTATAAAGAACTTCCCAAACTCAACACCCAAAACCCAAATAACGCAGTTAAGAAATGGGCAGAAGACATGAACAGACATTTCTCCAAAGAAGACCTACAAATGGCCAACAGACATATGAAAAAATGCTCCACACCACTCGGCATCAGGAAAATACAAATCAAAACCACAATGAGATACCATGTCACAGTAGTCAGAATGGCTAAAATTAACAAGTCAAGAGACAACAAAAAAATGTTGGTGAGGATGCAGAAAGAGGGGAACCTCTCTGTTGGTGGGAATGGAAGCTGATGCAGTCACTCTGGAAAACAGTATGGAGGTTCCTCAGGAAGTTAAAAATAGAGCTACCCTAGGGCCCAGCAATTGCACTACTGGGTATTTACCCCAAAGATACAAATGTAGTGATCCAAAAGGGTACCTGCACCCCAAAGTTTATAGCAGCAATGTCCACAAGAGCCTAACTATGGAAAGAGCCCAGATGTCCACTGACAGATGAACGGATAAAGAAGATTGTGTGTGTGTGTGCACACGCGCGCACGTGCATGCACACAGGAATATCATATAGCCATCAAAAATGAAATCTTGCCATTTGCAATGACACGGATGGAACTAGAGGGTATTATGCTAAGCGAAATAAGTGAATCGGAGAAAGACAAGTATCATATGATATCACTGATACGAGGAATTTAAGAAACAAGACAGAGGATCAGAGGGGAAGGGAGGGAAAGGTGAAACAAGATGAAACCAGAGAGGGCGACAAACCATAAGAGACTCTTAATCTCAGGAAACAAACTGAGGGTTGCTGGAGTGGAGCAGGGTAGGAGGGATGGGGTGGCTGGGTCATGGACATTTGGGAGGGTATGTGCTGTGGTGAGTGCTGTGAATTGTGTAAGATTGATGAATCACAGACCTGTACCCCTGAAATATACATTATATGCTAATAAAAAAGTAAGATGTATATATATATACAATGGAAACTTAGCCATCAAAAAGGATGAATTCTTACCATTTACATTGATATGGATGGAACTGGAGGGTATTATGCTGAGCGAAATAAGTCAGAGAAAGACAATTATATGGTTTCACTCATATGTGGAATATAAGAAACAGCACAGAGGATCATAGGGGAAGAGAGGGAAACCTGAATGGCAAGTTTGTCTCACTGGGAGAGAAACCATGAGAGACTCTTAACTATAGGAAACAAACAGGGTTGCTGGAGGGGAAGTGGGTGGGAGGATGGGGTAACTAGGTGATGGGTACTAAGGTGAGCATGTGATATGATGAATACTGGGTCTTATATGCAACTGTTGAATAACTGAACTCAACATCTGAAACTAATGTAGTAACTATGTTGGTTAAATTGAACTTAAATTAAAAAAAAGTCTAACCCTTAATGGACTGAGCCAGCAACCCCGACTTAATTTTTAAAGCCCTATTAACTATTATCTACGTTGTTTTGGGTGAGTTATGATAGTTTGTATTTTTCAATTAACTGGTCCATTTCATCTAAATTGTCAAATTTACATGTGTAGCTTGTTCACAGTGAACATTTGTTTTGATGTTTGCAAGGTTTTAATGATATCCTGGATTTTTTTTTCTTGATATTGGTAATTTTGTGTCTTTTTTCTTTTTTCAATCTCAATGGAGGATTGTGAAATTTTTTCTTTTCAAAGAATCAGTTCTTTAATTGATTTTACTTAATTTTTTTTCTGTTCAATTTTTTTTTATTATTCCCTATATTTCATTACTTCGTTCCTTGTGGTTTATTTTTGCTCTTTTTCTGGATCCTTAAGGTGGGAGTTTTGATTATTTTTTTTTAATTTTTTTATTATGTTAATCACCATATATTACATCATTAGTTTTTGATGCAGTGTTCCATGATTCATTGTTTGTTCATAACACCCAGTGCTCCATGCAGAACGTGCCCTCCTCAATATCCATCACCAGGCTAACCCATCCCCCTACCCTCCTCCCCTCTAGAACCCTCAGTTTGTTTTTCAGAGTCCATCATCTCTCATGGTTCTTCTCCCCCTCTGACTTACTCCCCTTCATTCTTCCTCTCCTGTTATCTTCTTTTTCTTTTTTCTTAAAATATGTTGCGTTATTTGTTTCAGAAGTACAGATCTGTGATTCAACAGTCTTGCACAATTCACAGCGCTCACCGTAGCACATACCCTCCCCAATGTCTATCACCCAGCCACCCCATCCCTCCCACCCCCAACCACTCCAGTAACACTCAGTTTCCTGAGATTAAGAATTCCTCATATCAGTGAGGTCATATGATACATGTCTTTCTCTGATTGACTTATTTCACTAAGCATAACACCCTCCAGTTCCATCCACATTGTTGCAAATGGCAAGATCTCATTCCTTTTGATGGCTGCATAATATTCCATTGTGTATATATACCACTTCTTCTTTATCCATTCATCTGTCGATGGATATCTTGGCTCTTTCCACAGTTTGGCTATTGTGGACATTGCTGCTATAAACATTGGGGTGCACGTACCCCTTCGGGTCCCTACATTTGTATCTTTGTGGTAAATACCCAGTAGTGCAATTGCTGGATCGAATGGTAGCTCTAATTTCAACTGTTTGAGGAACCTCCATACTGTTTTCCAGAGGGGTTGCACCAGCTTGCATTCCCACTAAAAGTGTAGGAGGGTTCCCCTTTCTCCACATCCCCGCCGACATCTGTCGTTCCCTGACTTGTTAATTTTAGCCATTCTGACGGGTGTGAGGTGGTATCTCATTGAGGTTTTGATTTGGATTTCCCTGATGCCGAGTGATGTTGAGCACTTTTTCATGTGCCTGTTGGCCATTTGGATGTCTTCTTTGGAAAAATGTCTGTTCATGTTTTCTGCCCATTTCTTGATTGGATTATTTGTTCTTTGGGTGTTGACTTTGGTAAGTTCTTTATAGATTTTGGATACTAGCCCTTTATCTGATATGTCATTTCCAAATATTTTCTCCCATTCTGTCGGTTGTCTTTTGGTTTTGTGGACTGTTTCTTTTGCTGTGCAAAAGCTTTTTATCTTGATGAAATCCCAATAGTTCATTTTTGCCCTGGCTTCCCGTGCCTTTGGTGATGTTTCTAGGAAGAAGTTGCTGCGGCTGAGGTCGAAGAGGTTGCTACCTGTGTTCTCCTTTAGGATTTGGATGGACTCCTGTCTCACGTTTCGGTCTTTCAACCATTTGGAGTCTATTTTTGTGTGTGGTGTAAGGAAATGGTCCAGTTTCATTCTTCATGTGGCTGTCCAATTTTCCCAACACCATTTGTTGAAGAGACTGTCTTTTTTCCATTGGACATTCTTTCCTGCTTTGTCAAAGATGAGTTGACCATAGAGTTGAGGGTCCATTTCTGGGCTCTCCATTCTGTTCCATTGATCTATGTGTCTGTTTTTGTGCCAGTACCATACTGTCTTGATGACGACAGCTTTGTAATAGAGCTGGAAGTCCGGAATTGTGATGTCTCCAGCTTTGCTTTTCTTTTTCAATATTCCTCTGGCTATTCGGGGTCTCTTCTGGTTCCATACAAATTTTAGGATTATTTGTTCCATTTCTTTGAAAAAAGTGGATGGTATTTTGATGGGGATTGCATTGAATGTGGAGATTGCTCTAGGTAGCATTGACATCTTCACAATGTTGGTTCTCCCAGTCCATGAGCATGGAACGTTTTTCCATTTCTTTGTGTCTTCTTCAATTTCTTTCATGAGTATTTTATAGTTTTCTGAGTACAGATCCTTTGCCTCTTTGGTTAAATTTATTCCTAGATATCTAATGGTTTTGGGTGCAATTGTAAATGGGATCGACTCCTTGATTTGTCTCTCTTCTGTCTTGTTGTTGGTGTATAGGAATGCCACTGATTTCTGTGCATTGATTTTATATCCTGCCACTTTACTGAATTCCTGTATGAGTTCTAGCAGTTTTGGGGTGGAGTCTTTTGGGTTTTCCACATACAGTATCATATCATCTGCAAAGAGTGAGAGTTTGACTTCCTCTTTGCCGATTTGGATGCCTTTGATTTCTTTTTGTTTTCTGATTGCTGTGGCTAGGACTTCTAATACTATGTTGAATAGCAGTGGTGAGAGTGGACATCCCTGCTGCGTTCCTGACCTTAGGGGAAAAGCTCTCAGCTTTTCCCCATTGAGAATGATATTCGCTGTAGGTTTTTCATAGATGGCTTTTATGATATTGAAGTATGTACACTCTATCCCTATACTCTGAAGAGTTTTGATCAAGAAAGGATGCTGTACTTTGTCAAATGCTTTTTCTGCATCTATTGAGAGGATCATATGATTCTTGTTCTTTCTTTTGTTAATGGATTGTATCACGTTGATTTGCGGATGTTGAACCAGCCTTGCAGCCTAGGGATAAATCCCACTTGGTCGTGGTGAATAATCCTTTTAATGTACTGTTGGATCCTATTGGCTAGTATTTTGGTGAGAATTTTTGCATCCATGTTCATCAAGGATATTGGTCTGTAATTCTCCTTTTTGATGGGGTCTTTGTCTGGTTTTGGGATCAAGGTAATGCTGGCCTCATAAAATGAGTTTGGAAGTTTTCCTTCCATTTCTATTTTTTGGGACAGTTTCAGGAGAATAGGTATTAATTCTTCTTTAAATGTCTGATAGAATTCCCCTGGGAAGCCATCTGGCCCTGGGCTTTTCTTTCTTGGGAGATTTTTGATGACTACTTCAATTTCCTTAGTGGTTATAGGTCTGTTCAGGTTTTCTATTTCTTCCTGGTTCAATTTTGGTAGTTGATAGATCTCTAGGAATGCACCCATTTCTTCCAGGTTATCTAATTTGCTGGCATAGAGTTGCTCATAATATGTTCTTATAATTGTTTGTATTTCTTTGGTGTTGGTTGTGATCTCTCCTCTTTCATTCATGATTTTGTTGATTTGGGTCATTTCTCTTTTCTTTTTGATCAGTCTGCCCAGGGGTTTATCAATCTTGTTAATTCTTTCAAAGAACCAGCTCCTAGTTTCGTTGATCTGTTCTACTGTTCTTTTGGTTTCTAGTTCATTGATTTCTGCTCTGATCTTTATGATTTCTCTTCTCCTGCTGGGTTTAGGCTTTATTTGCTGTTCTTTCTCTAGCTCCTTTAGGTGTAGTGTTAGGTTGTGTATTTGAGACCTTTCTTGTTTCTTGAGAAAGGCTTGTATTGCTATATACTTTCCTCTCAGGACTGCCTTTGCTGTATCCCAAAGATTTTGAACAGCTGTGTTTTCATTTTCATTGGTTTCCATGAGTTTTTTTAATTCTTCTTTAATTTCCTGGTCGACCCATTCATTCTTTAGTAGGATGCTCTTTAGCCTCCATGTATTTGAGTTCTTTCTGACTTTCCTCTTGTGATTGAGTTCTAGTTTCAAAGCATTGTGGTCTGAAAATAAGCAGGGAATAATCCCAGTCTTTTGGTACCAGTTGAGACCTGATTTGTGACCTAGGATGTGATCAATTCTGGAGAATGTTCCATGGGCACTAGAGAAGAATGTGTATTCCGTTGCTTTGGGATGGAATGGTCTGAATATGTCTGTGAAGTCCATTTGGTCCAGTGTGTCATTTAAAGTCTTTATTTCCTTGTTGATCTTTTCCTTAGATGATCTGTCCCTTTCAGTCAGGGAGGTGTTAAAGTCCCCCACTATTATTGTATTGTTGTCAATGTGTTTCTTTGCTTTTGTTATTAATTGCCTTATATAATTGGCTGCTCCCATGTTCGGGGCATAGATATTTACAATTGTTAGATCTTCTTGTTGGATAGACCCTTTAAGTAGGATATAGTGTCCTTCCTCATCTCTTATTACAGTCTTTGTTTTAAAATCTAGTTTGTCTTATATAAGGATTGCCACCCCAGCTTTCTTTTGGTGTCCATTAGCATGGTAAATGGTTTTCCACCCCCTCACTTTCAATCTGGGGGTGTCTTTGGGTCTAAAATGAGTCTCTTGCAGACAGCATATGGATGGGTCTTGTTTTTTAATCCAATCTGATAGCCTGTGTCTTTTGATTGGGGCATTTAGCCCATTTACATTCAGGGCAACTTTTGAAAGGTATGAATTTAGTGCCATTGTATTGCCTGTAAGGTGACTGCTAACTGTATGTTGTCTGTGTTCCTTTCTGATCTTTGCTGCTTTTAGGCTCTCTCTTTGCTTAGAGGACCCCTTTCAATATTTCTTGGAGGGCTGGTTTCGTGTTTGCAAATTCCTTTAGTTTTTGTTTGTTCTGGAAGCTTTTTATCTCTCCTTCTATTTTCAAGGACAGCCTAGCTGGATATAGTATTCTTGGCTGCATATGTTTCTCCTTTAGTGCTCTGAAGATATCTTGCCAGTTCTTTCTGGCCTGCCAGGTCTCTGTGGATAGGTCTGTTGCCAATCTAATGTTTCTACCATTGTAGGTTACATATCTCTTCTCCCGAGCTGCTTTCAGGATTTTCTCTTTGTCTCCGAGACTCGTAAGTTTTACTATTAGATGTTGGGGTGTTGACCTATTATTATTGATTTTGAGAGGGGTTCTCTGTGCCTCCTGGATTTTGATGCCTGTTTCCTTCCTCACATTAGGGAAGTTCTCTGCTATTATTTGCTCCAGTATATCTTCTGCCCCCCCCCTTCTTCTGGGATCCCAATTATTCTAATGTTGTTTCGTCTTATCGTATCACTTATCTCTCGAATTCTGCCCTCGTGATCCTGTAGTTGTTTGTCTCTCTTTTTCTCAGCCTCTTTATTTTCCATCATTTGGTCTTCTGTATCACTGATTCTCTCTTCTGCCTCCTTTATCCTAGCATTTAGTGCCTCCATTTTTGATTGCACCTCATCAATAGCCTTTTTGATTTTGACTTGGTTAGATTTTAGTTCTTTTATTTCTCCAGAAAGGGTTTCTCTAATAACTTCCACACTTTTTTCAAGCCCAGGTAGTATCTTTAAAGTCATGATTCTGAACTCTAGGTCCAACATCGTACTAATGTCCATATTGAGTAGGTCCCTGGCTGACGGTACTACCTCTTGTTCTTTTTGCTGAGGTGATTTTTTTCGTCTTGTCATTTTGTCCAGAGGAGAATAGATGAATGAGAGAACAAAATGCTAACAGGTTTACAACGCCCCAGCAAATATACTGTATACATACAGAAAAGACCTGAAACCAGGGGAAAAGAAAGGGAAAGAAAGAAAAAAGAAAGAGAAAAAAAAGATAAAAACAAAAACAGAACAATACAAAAAAAGCAGAATATGATCAAATATGATCAGGCTAGTGCATAGATCAGTGCCACACACTAGATTTTGGGCGTATTTTGGTCTGTTAGGAAAAAGTGCCTCCTAAAATTTTAAAGGAAGAAAGACATATATGTACAAAATAAGGGTTGATACAATGAAGGCATGGAAGATGACTGCAAAGATGAAAATTATAAAAGGTTTTATAAAAGGACTTGATAAGAAGTTGTTTGAAAAAAAGATTTAAGAAAGAAAAAAGGAAAAAGGGAGAGAATGTGATCAGGCAGGAGACTAGAACAAAGCCATACACTAGTGATTTAGGGTATATTTTGATCTGTTAGAATTAACTGTATCTCAAAATTTTAAAGAGAGAACAACTTATATATATATATGCCAAAAATAAGGGTAACTACTATGAAGGGATAAAATATGACTCTAAAAATGAAAAATAAAAGTTTTTTTTAAAAAAAGGGATTGATAAGATGTTGGTTCAAAAAGGGAAAAAGAAAAATAAAAAAAACAGTGAACAAAAATTAACTTTGATGAACTAATGAATCATGGTAAAAAAAAAAAAAAAAGCCATGAATTCTATGTGCAGTATTCCCCTAGCGCTGGAGTTCTCCCGTTCTCCTTGATCGGTAAACTTGGTCTTGGCTTGCTGGCTGTTCGTGCTGATCTTCTGGGGGAGGGGCCTGTTGCCGTGGTTTCCAAATGTCTTTGCCGGAGGCGGAATTGCCCAGCCCTTGTCGGTCCAGGCTAAGGAAACTGCTCGGGTTTGCTCTCAGGAGCTTTTGTTCCCTGCAAGCTCTCGGTACAGCTTTGGAGGACCAGAGTGAAAATGGTGGCCTCCCAATCTCCACCCAGAGGAGCTGAGAACTCGGGGCCCCGCTCCTCAGTGCGCCCCCAGAGAAAAGCAGTCACTCCCGTCTCCCCGGTCTCCGGCCGCACTCCGTGCTCACCCGGCCTGTGACTGAGTGTTGCTATCTCTGGCACCTGACCCCGTGTGGAGTCTCCAAATCCAGCAGATCCCTGCAGTGCGCTCCTGTGCCGCTCCTCCCCGGGAAGGAAGGGGAGTCTCCCCGGATCTGCCGCCTGCTGGGTCCCTGCTGGAGGAGCCGTGGCCCGACTGGGCCGCGGATCACAGTTTATGGCCACCCCGAGCTGAGAGCCCACGCCTCAGCTCCGTCTCTGCAGCCGGCTTCCCCGCTCTGACACCTGGGAGCTCTGCCGCCCTCAGGCACCCCCGGTCTTTCTGTGACCCCAAGGGTCCTGAGACCACACTGTCCCGGGAGGATTCCACCCCCCGCTTAGCCACTGCAGCGACGTCCCTCAGCGGAGCCGACTTCTAAAAGGTCCGATTTTGTGCTCCGCGGCTCTAGCACTTGCCAGAAGCGGCCGGTGGAGGCCCCTCCCCTGCCGTCTATCCTCCCGAATATCGCCTCGGATTCACTTCTCCGCACGTCCTACCTTCCAGTAAGTGGTCGCTTCTCTGTTCAGAGAGTTGTTGCTACTCTCCTCTTCGATCTCCTGTTGAGTTCGTAGGTGTTCAGAATGGTTTGATCCCCATTCAGCTGAATTCCTGAGACCAGACGAAATCTAGGTCTCCTACTCCTCCGCCATGTTGCCTCCATCCTGGAGTTTTGATTATTGACTTGAGACTTTTCCTCATTTCCAACCTGTGACTTTAATGTTACAGATTTCTGTGTTCAGATTGGCTAATTTTTATTCTGTTTTTCCCCCATATTCTCTCCACTCTGCTATTGAGCCCATTCAGATTTTAAAATTATTTTAGTTTTCACTCACAAAATTTTTTCATGGGGTTCTTTATATCTTTGCTGTCACTTGCTATGTTTCATTTGTTGCAACTGTGTTTATTTCTTGGAGTATTTTTATGATGGTTACTTGAAAATAATTGTCAGAAATCTCTAAAACACCTATTATCTGGGTGTTGATATCTATTTTCAATTTTAGATCTTGTTGCTTTGTATAATTTTTTTTTCAACTGAAATCTGACTTTGGATATTTTAAGAGACTCTGGATCTTATTTATATCTTCTGTTTTAGTTGACTTCCTTTGATACCTGCTTTTATAAGGAAGTGGAGGGGGAGTGCCTTTGTTACTGCCATGTGGGCATTAGAAGTCTAGGTTTTCCATGCAGTTGCCACTCACATTGAGTTAGGGCTGCTTATCATTCAGGAGAGATAAGTGTCTTGGCAACCTACTCAGCCTTCAGTAGTAACAGCTTGGGTAGATCCTTTAGGTGCCTCAGTACAGTCTGGCAAGAGTGGAAGTCTAGGCTTTCCATTCTGCTTTTGTTGGATGTGACTGTAGTTGAATTTTTTTGATGTTTGGTTGTAATAGAGTGGCTATTACTAAAAAATCATTGATCTTTCAAGGGTGCCCCTTTCCTGATCCTTTAGATATAGAGGGGATTTTAAGGTTTTTCTTGCCTAATTCTATTGGTGTTTCTAGGTTTCTGTCCTCTCTAGAAATTAGTCTGGAATATAGGAGGCCAAAAGTAAACCCAAGGAATTCACCATTGTGGTGTTCCTTGGGTTCATATGACCCTAGCTTTTCTGCCTCCTTTCCACCATTCAGAATTGTTTTATGTTCATTTTACATACAAACATCTAGGACTTTTAGTTCTACTCAGTGGAAAGAATAGGGAAAATATGTCTCTACTTTATTCCTGGAAGCAGAAGTTTTTGCTGGAGGATTTTGAAGACCATCTCAGAATTAAAGACCATCTGAATGGCCCAGTTACCCACTTCTGCTCTCTTTATCTATAAGGGAGAGCAGCAGTGCCATGGACTTAATACCTACTCAGTTAGGTTGATGGAAGCAGAGCCTATGAAAAGGGAATATGAATAGGCTTATGTTCTGGGAGATGGTTATTGTATAGAATCTTAAGATTTTTAGAAACCATTACTTTCTTCCTTAATTGTGTTACATTTGTGAGAAAAGAGGCCAGTTTAGCAACACTTAAGCAGTCTGAAAACTGTGTATAGGTGAACAAATTAAATGTGAATGGTTATAAGAAAATGGACTGAATATTTTAGATTGAGACAAAGTTTAAATTATAAATCATAGATATTAATAGCCTTTAATATTAAATGAAGAAATACCGCACAACATGAATTTACAAAGGTAACTGGAAACTATCAAATTTCATATGCATTACTTAAACATATTAGTTCTAAGATGCAATTTATTAATCATAACCTACTCAGAAGATGTTCATTTCATATTCCTAACAAATTTCAGCTGTCATTTTTCCTGTCAGAAGTTTGACATTCTTAGTGTTGTTACCTTTTTAACAGTATTTAAAAATCACTTAGATTCCTGCAAACATAATTGGGTTAGTGATGTTCTGTCTCTAATAAAAACTCTCTAATTGAAGAGAAAGATGTTTTCTGTAATCTCGTTCCAGTTCCAGTTCCCCTGACAGTTACCATTTCCCCCATTTTCAAACAGCCTCTGGCATTTGCCTCCCTCATTATTTATTATGAGCCTACCACTTTTCCAGGCAGTGCTTTAGATGCTGAGTATATAGATGTGAATAGAGTGGAATTAATTTCTCCCTTACAGAGATTCCATTCTACTTGGGAAGATAGATCAGTGTATACAAATTAATATATAATATTTGGCCAGGCAATGGCGAGTGCCAAGGATAATGACACGGTATAAGAAGATGGGGAGGTGGGGTGGGGAGTACTTTAGATAGGGTTGTTAAGATCTTAGGAGGTTATATTATAGCTAAGATCTGAATAACAGGGGGAATCCATCTCTGAGAATTGGTATAAGGGCTCCCCAGGCAGATGGAAAAGTAAATGTGAAGACCCTTTCAGATGGATTTGGGATATTTGAGGAACAGCATAATATCCAGTTTAGCTAACTGGAGAAAGTGAGAGGCAGATGGGTAAGGAGATTGGAGAAATGGGCAACTCTCAGATTATGTAGGGCTGCGCAAATCATGGTTAAGCAGCTTGAGACTTTAGAACTCAAGTGTGTTTTGCAGTTGGGTAGACAATTGTAGGAAGCAGGAGATGTAGAAGGAAGTCCAGATGGAGGTTGTTAAAATAATCTAGGTTTGGACTACCTGATTTTGGTAAATGTGATGAGATATCCATTGGGTTGGGGATATATTATGAAGGTAGACCCAACAGAACTTGCTGATGGATTGAATGTGGAGTGGGAGAGAAAGAAAAGAGTCAAGGACAACTGGTGGTTTTTTACCTAAGCAATACAATGGAGTGACCATTTACTGAGAGGTGAAAGATGGGAGAAACCTATTTTGGGGTGGAGAGCAAATGTTAAATTTGTAGTGTCCCGTAGACACACAAATTGAAATACTAAATGAGTAGTTGGATATATGAGCCTGGAATTGGGATTAGGACTGGAATATAAATTTGAATGTCTGCAACTTTTACATAGTCTTTGAAGCTATGGGATTGGAAAACTTGCCTAACAGTAAACAGAGACGAACAAAAGATGACTAAGGGCTGAACTGTGAGGTAAACGTGCAGAAGTCAAGAAGAGGGATAGCTGGCAAAAGAAACGGAGGGAGCATCCACTGAAGCAAGGGGACAATAAGGAAAGAGAAATATCATGAAATCTAAGACGGAAGTCTTCCTAGATCCCCAGACGGTCGAATGTTGCTGAGCAATGAACAAAGAAGATTGATAAATGGTTGTAAGACTTAAAGAGGTACTATTTCATGACTTTGTTGACTAAAGGTTTGAGGAAGTGAGTGGAATGAAAGTCTGATTGAGGTAGATTGAGAATAAAATGAGAGGTAAAAAGAAGAGCTAGGTAATAGGTCTTGAGTTTTGTCATAAAGAGGAGCAGAGAAATAGTGTGGGAGCTGGAGAAAAATATGGGGCTTAAGGGGGCCATGTTTCATTCTATAGCAAGGGACCTGGAAATGCTAAGGGAAGAGAGAACTATGCATTAAATGTAAAGGGGAATAAGGTGGGAATTAAAATATAATAAAAACATAACTAAGAGTAGATCAGAATAGCATAGAATGTTCATATTTTAAACTGTTCCATTAGTTTTACAAGGTTCCCCCCGCCCCAGTCTTGATTTCAAGTTTAACCAAACACAAGATTGATCATGTAAGATGGACATGTATTGCTTTCATCTGCCTAGCATCCCTCTTTCAGTGAGGCAACTGTTCTCTCAAACCTGGGGTTCTGATAGGCCTATTTTTATGGCCTGCTGACCTTTACGGTGAGCATAGGACTTAACTAGCCTTATTTGGGAGCCTATCTCCTTTATCACTGTGCTATGTCTAGGAGTGAACATGGCATCCAAGGAGACTGAATTAGAGTTCTGTGGAATGATGGATAGTGTGAATGACAACTTTCAAGCCTCTAGATCTATCTGTGCTTGAAGTGTATCCTCCCTTGAAATTTCCAGTCGCCTAAATCAATTTCCTTGTTTTGCTTTAAGGCAGTTTGATTAGCTTCTATAAGTTGCACCTGAAAAAGTCCTAACATTACCTAATGCTATATGGCACAGTTAACAGAACTACATATGTTAAGGAGTACTGAGGTTATTGAAAAAGCATGCTAATCAAAGAAATATTTTGGTTGTCACATAGGATTTTCATTGCTGCATGGAATGGGGGTGGATATTCTAAGAAAGGAAATGAATGGAGAAATACGTTGGCTACATCTTATTGTTGAGCATCTTTATTTACACCCACTGCTAATGAATAAATTAGGTTGTCATGCTGGTAGCCATGACATACAGTGCCCCAATCTTGGTCATGCTGCTGAGTTGTACGTAAAGTAATTGAGTGTGGGATTAGGGAAGCAGGCTATGTCTGCTTAGTATACCCACGTTCTTCTTGGGAGTCCACTGTGGTACATTGACATGAAAATAAAAAAAATCTGACTGGAACAAGAAACTCTATTTCTGCATTTTACTGCAGCTTGAATGGAAGGACTGGCAATAATGACAAAATATGGAAGTCATTATTCACTAGAAATGGCTTATTCCTGTTCATGCAGTATGTACAAGTCCCTGTAAAGGCCAGCCTTCCTTCTGCCTTCTCAGCAAGAGATCACAAGTAAGTGGGATGGATCAATGGCACCCTGTTCTCCGGGAGGAAAAGGGGACTCACAAGAGTAGGAATAGAAGTGTATTATCTCATTTTCCACCCACAAAACTGTGGGACTCCAGCCCCTTCTCTTTGAGGCCCTGGGGTTGGCAAGCCCATTACGTGTGTGAGGGAATGTGGCAGCCATGTGAGTTGACCCTCCCTTGCCCTCTCCCCAGGCTGTGGTGGAAGCCTCTCTGAGGCTGTGATACAGAAGGCAGGCTCAGGGCCTTTGTGGCTCCTGGCCTCTTCCACATCTGAATATTGACAAGGCAATCTACCCCAATTCAGGTTAATCAGTCTTCACAGTTTTCTACAACACTCTGATGAAGTTCTTTTATGTCTTCTCTGCACTGCAGCTCCCCTCTATAAAAACAGGTGCATGTGGCTAGGTGGTAGTATGGACTGAGTAGCATATGTTATATATATTCAGTCATACTTCTTGGAAAACACAATTATCTGCGGACTAAACTTGTTCCTTTAACAGATTTAAAAGCTCTTTAGGAGGTGGGTCTACTTTCCTTGAATTTGGGCTGGCCTGCCATGGCTTTACCAGTGGTACATTATCATGATGGAGGGACTCTGGAGTAGCTCTGAGACTACATGGAGAAGTCCAGGGACCCTGCCAAGCCCAGCCTTCCAGCCACCTTCATCTGAAGGGCCCAGGCACATGAATGTATACATTTTGGACCTTTTATTCAGACCGTTACCAACTAATTACAGCTGAGTGCTCCAAGATGATACTATCCTGGTACAGAATTGCCCAGCTGATGCCTTGTTCAAATTCCTGACTCCTAAAATTGTGAGAGAACAAAAGGGTTGTTTTAAGCCACCGAGTTTTGGGAATAGTTCATTATGCAGCAATCGTTAGATAGATGGAATGGCTTCTGACTTTCCTCAGGATGTGTTCATTCCTTTGTTTGCATTGACAACCAAAGGGTCTCAGATTTTCCGTAGCTACCTCTGCCAGTGGCCCCTGCCAGCTCTGAGCACATGTCTGATCTTATGGGGGCATGCCCTGTGAGTTCTTCCTCTGTCTTTGACCTGCCCGATACTTGATTATCGACCCATAGGAGGACCTCACACAGCTTGGGTGAAGCTGGCTCCATGTGTTCCATCTCCACTGCTTTCCTACCTTACAGCGAGACTTAGCACTTTTTCCTACTACTCTCTTCTCCCCAAAACAACTATAGTACTCTATGCTTGGGTAGTTTTTCTGAAGGTGCTTTCTTTGTACCTTTACTTCGTAAATTAGAGGAGAGATCTATATCCTACCACCATACAGCAAAAATTAATAAGAGTCATAGTTGAGCTCCATCTCTTATGCCCACTCACCTCCTCAGCACTCCTTCAGGATTGGGTATGGCTAATCTGAGGAACTAAGCCAATGTTTTAGGGAACCTGAGGGACTGGGGTTTGAGTAGTGAGTCAAACTCGGTCACACCAGTGACTAGGCAGAATCCCCATCTGGGCTGCCTTTGGTGTTTTCTTCAGAAGGAGTCCAACCCTCCTACCTGGGTTGTCTGACCCTCCTCCTACTCTGCAAAGGAAAAGGAACTTTGTGTAGGTTCCCTCCCACTTCCCTTCAGTATCTCTTTTCAGGATTTCCTGAAGAAAGACAGATGGCTAAGTCACTAAGTGTATTTCTTTGTGGTGGCAGTCTGTCTGCATGTATCCCTTCTCACAATTGAAATTGATTGGTGGGCATTGCTACCTCCCAATGTGCTGGACGGTCCCAGAATTGATCTAGAACCTTTCCCACATGAATTGTGTTTAAAGGAGCTGGAAGTTGTTACCTATTTGGTAATAGCTTTGCTGTTTGTTACCATCCTTGTGGCAATGGCGGCAGACTAGGTGGCTTGGAATCCTTGCCTGACCCGAAGCAGGATCCAAGGGCCTAACTTGCCAAGGATTTGACCTTTTAAGGAATGAAGTCATTTCGCTTCCCTACTTCAAGGCTGTCCTTACACCACTTGCCTTATTCCCTGAGGCAGCTGATTCTCCCCTGCCCCTTCCCACATTTGTTCTGATAACATAAATTCAATTTCTGAAGTCTGAGTTTTTTCCACGTGAACCTTCCTAGGATAGCACCTTCTCAGGTCTTCATATGTACTCCATTTCTACAAGATATCCTCCTGGTGGTCTCCTGTCAGATTCTCTGGATTTTGAACCCATATGTAGAGGTGTTTGTTTGTTCGTTTGTTTTTTGAGATGTAACTGACATGCAGCATTGTAAAGTTAAAGGGTACAGTGTGTTATACATTTTTATATTGTAACATAACCATTACAGTGTTAACTAACAGTTCATCATGTCACAGTTTTTATTTTTGTTATTTTCTAATTTTAATTTTTGGTGAGAAAGTTAAGATCTACCAACTCTGAAGTATAGAATAGAATGTTGTTGAGAGTAAACAATACTGGGCATTAGACTTTCAGAACTTATAACTGAAGTTTATACCCTTTAACAATCCTTTCCTCAATCATCCCGCTCCTCAGTCCCTGGTAAACTACTGTTATACTGTTTGTAAGAGTTAAGCTCTATAGATTCCACATATAAGTGAGATCATGCAGTATTTTTTCTTTTTTCACTTGGTGTAATACCCAATTTCATTCACGTTTCAAATGGTAGGATGGTCATGGCTAAATAATACTTCTTATATATACTACATCATCTTTAGCCATTCGTTAGTTATATGATAGACACTTAAGTTGTTTCCATGTCTTGGCTATTGTAAATGATGCTGCTACAGATAAAAATAAATGCAAGTGCAGATACTGTTTTAATATACTTTTTTCATTTCCATTGGATATATATCTGGAAGTGGGATTGCTGAATCATATGGTAGTTTAAGTTAGGATTTTTTAAGGGAACTGTATATTGTTTTCTATGGTGACTGAACCAATTTAGATTTCAACCAACAGAGTAGAGGAGTTCCCTTTTTGCCACATCATCCCCCATAAGTATGGGGACTGATAGATTCAACACAGATTCTTAGAACCAGTGTGGGACACTTTCAGAAGAAAAATTCTTCAGGGTATTTTAATGACTAGCAGGAAAAATAACCTAAGCAGAGAACTGTAATACCAACAGAGAAGACAAGAGTGGGAAACTGTAAGGTGCTATTATATCCATAACCAAGAACACAAATAAGCTAAAAATCCCACAAGGAAAAATGGCTAAAAATGAAAGCTTTGAAAATAGACTAGATTAACCTTTCTAAGCTTCAAATTACTTATTGTGAAATAGGGTAATGGTACTGGCTATCTTAGATGTTGAGAGAATTAAATGAGATAATGCCCGTGAAGGGCTTTGCATGGTGCCTGGCACATGGTAAATACAAATGTTAGGTATTTTCTTGCTATAATTGTTAGTGCTATCAGGGTTGATCTTTTAGAATTCTAATTATGGGGGGCTTGGTTGTAGTGAAACATTTGCTTCTGTACATATAGACAGACTCAGTTGGCTTTAGAGTTATGAGGGTATATTGGTAATGGAGTTTAAATATGGCAAGGATCTTGTGATTTCTAGCTGCAAGAAGGTAAAAGATCTTGGAGCTCGGAAGCCTGTGTTTGAGGGAGTTGTGGCTTTCTTTTAGTAGCCACAAATATGGACATAGCCTTCAAGCTGTGATTTATTCCTCTAATAATATCTTTTAATGTGTACAACTGTATTTAATAGTGCTTAATTTGATTTTTTTTTAATGCATGGAGGGTATTGTAGTTGCTGCCTTATAGTTATTATGGGTAGGTGCAAAATTAATTGACAAGATAGACAAACATAGCCTATACTTGAACAAAGATAATCCATTTTCTGTACTAAAACACAGCTTCCCTTTGAAGATATTAGAGGATGCTAATGGAATACATCAGCAGCTATTATACCGAGGTTAAAATGAAGACCTTAAACTAGATGGTAAAATGCTGCCATGCTGAACTGCAATACAATTTAGTATAACTTGATGCAAGCATTGACTTACTTGCAGCACATGTGCATTGTATCCATTCAACCAGAAACAGTATTGTGTTTCTGCTATGTGCCTTATGCTGATAGTAGGAAAATTTCATAGAAAATACAACACTTAAGTCAAGATGGCTTTCACCAGATGAAGGCTTTATTATTATTTTATTATGTTAGTCACCATACAGTACATTAGTAGTTTTTGATGAAGGCTTTATTAAGTACTTGCATGCCAGGTATAATATTGATTACACAGTATTTAATTGTGCCAGCAACACTATGTAGTAGGTACTAAGGAATCAGAAGCACAGAGGCTGAAAAAACTTTCTCAGTGTCAAACATTAAGCAGTGTTGGAGGTGACTCCAGAGTTCATGCTTTCAGACTGCACATTGTACTTCTCTGACACCCTAGACTACAGGCTCCCTTTTATATACTTTCTTTTTATCTTTTCCTTCTTTTATCAGTTTGTGTTGTCCTAACAGAAATGGAATGTCTGATTTTGGTTATTTTATCTTTGGTGTATAATAAAGGTCTAGCACATTGTAGGTATTTAATAAATTCCAAATGACTGAATGAACCAGGTTGCCAAAAGGTATTACAGGCAGAGGGAATGGTAGGGCAAAATCATGGAGGCATGATAGTGACTCAGGGTATTTTGAAAATAATAGCTGCCCATTGTTGATCATATATATGCTGAACAATTTCAGTATGTCCTGTATATTATCACAAAAGTCCTTCAGGGCAGGTGGTATTCCCACTTTTATAGATAAGGAAATAAAGGTTAGAGTAGATAAAATGTTCAAGATCCCATAGTAAGTGGTGGATCTGTGTTCAAATGTAGGTCTAAATCCTGAACATAAATTCATAATGAGGTGTAGTATTTCTCTGCTGGTAGTTCAGGATGGCATCAGTAAGAGATGAGTTGTTTTTTTTTGGAACCTACAGCCTTCAGAAAACTTGGAAATCAATATCCAAAGTCTTTAATAACCATTGGGTCTACCATCAGTTAAATTATAAACGAGAGTAGTTCACACATGTGTATAGTACGCACATAACCTTTAATTACCTCTCTGTTCCTGGATAGTAAGCTCCTTGAATTATTTTGGTAATTCAGATTACAAGTTTTCCCTAATACTCTAAATTGGTATCTCATATTCAAATTTAAAGTTACTGTGTTGTAGTAGATTCTGATAAGGTTGTTACTAAGGTGTTTGGGATAAGGTCACCTCCTTCTGGTTAGGAAGTGGGGTCTTATGATGAGATTGATAGTCCTAATACCACCCATCTGTAGAAAAAGATAATCATGAGAACTTGAAAGGAACACACTTAAGGCTAGCAGAGGGAATTGATGGCCGCCTTCATTCTTGCTCTCTTGGATTTTGCAGCATTGAGCCATGCTGGTGGGCATTTCTGGTGGGTAGGGAAAAAATTATCTGTCATAGGGAAGCAGACAGTGAGATGGCTTAGACCCTTCATTGAAAATGAATAGAATGTATCTTGTATGCAAGCCATTCATTGGTTCTCAACTCAGGCTGCACTTCTGTATCCTCTGGGGAATCACTAAATAGTGATGGCTAGGTCATGACATAACCTAGACCAGTGATTTTCAAGTTTGGCTGCACATTGGAATCCTCTGGGGGAGTTTTAAAAGCTACTGATGCCTGGCATCTCTTCCCAGAGTTTTTCATTTAATTGGTTTATCGTGAAGCCAGGGTGTTAGGACTTTTAAATCTCCCCAAGTGATTCTAATGTGTCTCCAAGTTTGAGAAAATGATTATCATAAACCAACTTAAGAATCTCTGGTGGTTATCAAGTTCAATGATTCTTAAAAATTAAAGATTTTTAAAGCATGGATTTGTAGAGTGTATCCCCAGATACTCTGACTCAGTAATTCTGGTGTGGGGCCCATGAATTTGTAGCAGACTCCCAAGTGATTCTGATGCTGCTGCTTCAGTGGCTACTCTTTGTGTAGCCCTGGTCTAGCTATATTAATCTTAGTGCTTGCTTTTTCATTCCCAATTTTTAACTAAAATCTTGTGTGTTTCTACATTACCTCAGTTTTGCTTGAGTTGTAAGAGAAGGTTCTTACGCTGTGATCTAGGCTGGAATATTCGAATGATGTTCTTCCAGGAGGCAGCTTTAATCAATAAGAAGGTATATTTCTGAATGAGAAGGATAGTTATGAGGTCCAGCGATCTGTTCTCTTCCCCCTGACATTCTTTTCCATTATCAATGGAAGATCTGGGATTTGACTTTTTTTTTTTTAAGAGATACAATGATTTTACCTTAAAGTAAACAAGAAGACATGTGAGACTACAAAAAAAAAAAAAAATTGCACTTTAAAGAAAACACATTAGGGGCACCTGGGTGGCTCAGTCAATTAAGCGTCTGCCTTTGGCTCAGGTCATGATCCCAGGGTCCTGGGATTGATCAGGCTCCCTGCTGAGCCTGCTTCTCCCTCTCCCTATGTTTGCTGCTACCCCTGCTTGTGCACGTGCTCCCTCTCTCTCTGTGTCAAATGAATAAATAAAATCTTTTTTTAAAAGATAAAACACACTAGAACTTAAAAATGAGGAATTTTGCCCCTTATGAATACTCACTTTGAGAAAACTACCACATATTTAAAAGAAGCTGGTAATGCATCCAAATCTTCTGTTACTTTGTTGTTCAGAGATGATTTTGGAACTTAGCTGGTAGACTTTGAAGAAAGACTAGTATTTCAATATGCTCAACATCAAGATTTGAGTTACCAGAATTTTTCTGTATTTATAACTTTACCTTTCTGAAGTGTTAGAAGCCAAACATCTGACATCTCATTTTACATCTTCATGCTTCAGGTGCATCTCAAAAAAGGACATCTAAAATTAACTACAGTGCCATTGTACCTACTAATTCCTTATTACCCAATACCATTGTCTCAAAGATGCAAAGATGTGTATTACTTTCTTTCAAGCCAGAATCCAAACAAGATCTATGCATTGGATTTTATAATTGTTTGCTAAGACTCTTCTAGTGTATATTGGCTCCATCTCTATTTCTCTTTTTAATTGGTTTAATTTTATTTTTTAATTAACATGTAATGTATTATTTCAGGGGTACAGGTCTGTGATTCATCAGTGTTACACAATACACAGCGCCCATCACAACACATATATCTCTTGATGACATTTTGACTTGTTATAGCACCAGATCATTGACTTGCTAACAGAAACCTGTAGAAGGTCTTAATTGTAGTATAGTTTGCTTCTTTGTCATTTAGTTTTTCTATCACCTGTATTTCTTATAAATTAATACTAACAGCCTATGTCTTCTCGTAAATGTTCATTGCCTGAATCAGTTATTTTACTTAGAAACTACAAAGTAGTGACTTTTTTCTTCTTTTTATTATTACGTTAATTTAGCCACCATACAGTACATCACTAGTTTTTGGTGTAGTGTTCAATGATTGATTAGTTGTGTATCTCTGTTATCCCTCTCATATAGTTTAGCTAGAATACTTTTGTTAAGAAAAATAAAAATTTGTCAACTAAAACTAGTTAACCTAAAATATAGTTCATGTAGGGAAGGAAAGATGATTGTTTAATTCTATTCTCTTAATTTCAAATAGCCAACCTCCAGAATAAGGAATTAGTGGCCTAGTTACTTCCAAAGATGTGCAATGAGTTTTTTTCCTTTTATCTCTTTAAATCATTGTGAATTCATAGATTTTAATATTGTGTTTCTATCAGTTGCCCTCATTCTCTGATAGCCCTTTCTGATAAGCTTCTATGTTTACTTGGCACAACCCAGTTGTTTTTGATATATTTTTGGTTAATGAGTACAAAATGTTTAAATGTGCCCAGTATTTGATAGGTGTTTGCCAGAAAGCTTTGCATTTGATGAAAAACTGAGCTTGGTGCTACCAGTTTTAAGTTAGCAAAAAACATATATAACCATAAAGATAAGTTTCTCAATCACAAAAACTTCATCTTAGAGGTATATCAATGAAGCAACAATAAATTTTTAGAAAAAACTTGCACAATTTGAGATCTAGAAATTTTAGTTGTACTATTTGGTAAAGGCATATTTTAATTTTAATTCCAGTGTAGTGAATATAAAGTGTTAAACTAGTTTCAAGTGTATAATAAAGTGATTCAACAATTCCTTACTGAGTGCTCATTACAAGTGCCCTCCTTAATCCCCATCACCTATTTCACCCATCACCCCCCAACCACCTCCCTCTGCTAACCATTAGTTTGTTCTCTATAAGAGTCTGTTTCTTGGTTTGTCTTTCTTTTTCCTTTGCTCTTTTTTTAAATTTAATTTTATTATGTTAGTCACCATACAATACATCATTAGTTTTTGATGTAGTAATCCATGATTCATTGTTTTCGTATAACACCCAGTGCTCCATGCAGTATGTGCATTTGTACGCTCATTTGTTTTATGGCTTAAATTCCACATATGAGTGAAATCATATGGTATTTGCCTTTTTCTGACTAACTTATTTCATTTAGGATTATACGCTCTAGTTCAATCCATGTTGTTGCAAATGGCAAGATTTCATTCTTTTTTATGGCTGAGTGATATTCCAGTGTGCGTGCGCACATGTGTCTGTAGGCCTTCTGTATGTCATCTTTGGACAAATGTCAGTTCGTGTCTTCTGCATTTTTAATTAGATTATTTGGTTTGGGGTTTTGAATTGCTTAAGTTCTTCATATATTTTGTGTGCTAACCCTTTAATACATCACTTGGAAATACTTCTCCCATTCAGTACATTGCCTTTTAGTTTTATTGTTCGCTCTGCAGAAACTTTTTATTTTGATGTGCCCCCAATAGTTTATTTTTTGCTTTTGTTTCTGCTGTTTCAGGAGATCTATCTAAAAAGAAGTTTTCTTTTTTAGAGAAGTGTCTGTTCATGTCTTCTGCCGATTTTTTGACTGGGTTATTAGTTTTTGAGTGTTGAGTTTGAGAAGTTCTTTACAGATCTTAGATATCAGCACTTTATCTGTAAAGTCATTTGCAAATATCTTCTCCCATTCTGTGGGCTGCCTCTTAATTTTGTTGACTGTTTCCTTTGCTGTGCAGAAGCTTTTTATCTTGATGAAGTCCCAGAAGTTCATTTTTGCTTTTGTTTCCCTTGCCTTTGGAGATGTGACTTGAAAGAAGTTACTGTGGTCTATGTTGAAGAGGTAACTGCCTATGTTCTCCTCTAGGATTTTGATGGATTCCTATCTCACATTGAGGTCTTTTATCCATTTTGAGTTTATCTTTGTATATGGTGTAAGGGAATGGTCCAGTTTCATTCTTCTATATGTACCTGTCCAATTTTTCCAGCACCACTTGTTGAAGAGACTGTCTTTTTTCCATTGGATATTTTTTCCTGATTTGTCAAAGATTAGTTGGCCATAGAGCTGAGGGTCCATTTCTGTAGTCTCTCTTCTGTTCCATTGGTTTATGTGTCTGTTTTTGTGCCAATACCATGCTGTCTTGGTGATCACTGCTTTGTAATATAGCTTGAAATCAGGCAGTGTGATGCCCCCAGCTTTGTCTTTCTTTTTCATCCTTCCCTTAGCGATTTGGGGCCTTTTCTGGTTCTATACAAATTTTAGGATTTTTTGTTCCAGCTCTTTGAAAAATGTCAATGGTATTTTAATAGAGATGGCATTGAAAGTATAAATAACTCTGGGGAGGATAGACATTTTGACACTGTTTATTCTTCCAATCCATGAGCATGGAATATTTTTTCCATCTTCTTGTGTCTTCCTCAATTTCTTTCCTAAGTGTTCTGTAGTTCCTATAGTATAGATCCTTTACCTCTTTAGTTAGGTTTATTCCTAGGTATCTTATGGTTTTTGTTGCTATTGTGAATGGAATTGATTCCTTAATTTCTCTTTCTACAGTTACATAGTTGCTTTTCTATACACCAACAGATTCCTGTGCACTGATTTTGTATCCTACCACATTGTTGTATTGCTGTTTGAGTTCTAGTAATTTGGGGGTGGAGTCTTTTGGGTTTTCCACATAAAGTGTCACGTCATCTGCGAAGAGGGAGAGTTTGACTTCTTTGCCAATTTGGATGCATTTTATATCTTTTTATTGTCTGATTGCTGAGGTTAGGACTTCTAGTACTTTGTTGAACAGTAGTGGTGAGAGTGGGCATCCCTGTTGTGTTCCTGATCTTGAGAGAAGCTCTCAGCTTTTGCCCATTGAGAATGATATGCACTGTGGGCTTTTCATAGATGGTTTTTATGATATTGAGGAATGTTCCCTCTATCCCTATACTCTGAAGAGTTTTAATCAGGAACAGATGCTGTATTTTTTCAAATGCTTTCTCTGCACCAATTGAGAGGATCATATGGTTCTTGTCTTTTCTTTTATTGACGTGCCCTACCACGTTGATAGATTTGCGAATGTTGAACTGCCTTTGCATGGCACCATAAAACCCACTTGGTCGTGGTGAATAGTCCTTTTAATGCAGAAGACATGAACAGACACTTCTCTAAAAAAGGATGTACAAATGGCTAACAGACACATGAAAAAATGTTCAACATCACTAGCCTTCAGGGAAATACAAATCAAAAGCATAATGAGATACCACCTTACACCAGTTAGAATGGCAAAAATTAACAAAACAGGAAACAACAGATGTTGGCGAGGATGTGGAGAAAGGGGAACCCTCTTACACTGTTAGTGGGAATACAAGTTGGTATTGCCACTCTGGAAAACAGTATGGAGGTTCCTCAAGATGTTAAGAATAGAGTTACCCTATGTCCCAGCAATTGCACAACTGGGTATTTACCCCAAAGATACAGATGTAGTGAAAAGATGGGGCAAATGCACCCCAATGTTCATAGCAGCAATGTCCACAATAGCCAAACTGTGGAAGGAGCCAAGATGCCCTTCAACAGATGAATAGATAAAGAAGATGTGGTACATATACACAATGGAATATTATTCAGCCATCAGAAAGGATGAATACCCACCATTTGCATTGACATGAATGGAACCGGAGGGGGTTATGTAAAGTGAAGTAAGTCAAACAGAGAAAGACGATTATCATATGGTTTCACTCATATGTGGAACATAATAGCATGGAGGACTATAGGGGAAGGGAGGGAAATCCAAAGGGGGAGAAATCAGGGAGATGAACCATGAGAAACTATGGACCCTGAGAAACAATCTGGGGGTTTCAGAGTGGGGGGGAGGGGTAACAGGGTGATGGGTACTGAGGAGGGCACGTGCTGTGATGAGCACTGGGTGTTAACTAATGAATCATTGAACACTGTATCAAAGACTAATTATGTACTATACAGTGGCTAACTGAACATAATAAAAAAAATAAAATAAATAGAAGTTGATTTGGCCAATGTCAGACATTACTGCCTGTGTTCTCTTCTGGTATTTTTATGGATTCAGGTCTCATATTATGGCCTTTAATTCATTTTGAGTTTATTTTTTTAGGTGTGTAAGAAAGTAGTCCAGTTTCATTGTTTTGCATGTAGCTGACCAGTTTTCCCAACACCATTTGTTGAAGAGATTCTTTCCCATTGGATATTCTTGCCACCTTTGTTGAAGTTGAACATATAGAATTGTGGTTTTATTTTTGGGTGTTCTATACTTTTCCATTGATCTGTCTATTTTGGTGCCAGTACTATAGTGTTTTGATTACTATAGCTTTGTAATATAACTTGAAGTCTGGAATTGTGATACCCCTAGCTTTGCTTTTTGTTCCCAAGATTGCTTTTGGCTATTCAAGGTCTTTCATGGCTCCATAGAAATTGTGGGATTGTTTGTTCTAGTTCTGTGGAAAATGCTTATGGGTATTTTGATGGGGATTGCACTAAATGTGTAGATTGCTATGGGTAGTATTAGACATTTTAATAATATTCTTTCAATCTGTGAGCATGGAATGTCTTTCCATTTTTTTGTGTCCTCTTCAATTTCGCCAGTATAGTTTTTAGAGTATAGGTCTTTCACCTGTTTGGTCATTTTAATTCCTAGGTATCTTACATTTGGTGCAATTGTAAAGGTTTTTTTTTTTTAATTTCTCTTTCTGCTACTTCATAATTAATGTACAGAAATGCAATAGATTTCTGCACATCGATCTTTGTGTCCTGTGACTTCACTGAATTCATTTAGCATTTTTTTTTTGGTGGTCTTTAGATTTTCTGTATAGAGTATCATGCCATCTGAAGGGAATGAAAGTTTTACTTCTTCCTTACCAATTTGGATGGTTTTTATTCCTTTGTTGTCTGGTTGCTGTGACTAGGACTTCCAGTACTATGTTAATAAAAACAGTGGAAGTGGACAGTCTTGTCTTTTTCCTTTCCTTGGGGGAAAAGCTCTATTTTTCTTTATTGAGTATGATGTTAGCTGTGGGTTTTTCCACATAATATATGGCCTTTATTATGTTGAGGTATGTTCCATCTAAACCTACTTTGTTGAGGGTTTCTTATCAGGAATATATGTTGTACTTTGTTAAATGCTTTTTCTGTGACTATTGATATGATATGATCATATCATTTTTATCCTTTCTCTTATTGATGTGATATATCACACTGATGGGCAAATATTGAACTCCCCTTAGCCTCCCAGGAATAAATTCCACTTGATTGTGATGAGTGATTTTTTAAATGCATTGTTGGATTTGTTTTGCTAGTATTTTGTTGATTTTTGCATCCATGTTCACCAGAGAAATTGTCCTGTAGTTTTTTTGTGGTGTCTTTATCTGGGCTTGATACTGGCCTCATAGAATGAATTTGGAAGTATTCCTTCTAATTTTTGGAATAGTTTAAGAATAGTTATTAACTCTTAAATGGTTTTTTTAAGGTGGGGAGAACTATTATTACTATTAATTAAACCATACATACATCTTGGATATGCTTTCTTTATTATCTTCAGTTGGCCAACATATAGTACATCATTAGTTTTTGATGTAGTGTTCAATAATTCATTAGTTGCCTATAACACCCAGTGCTCATCACAACACGTTTAACTCTTAAATGTTTGATAGAATTCACCTGTGAAGCTAAATGGTCTTGTCCCCTTTATTACATAATGTCCTTCTTGGTCTTGTTACAGCATTTGCTTTAAAGTCTATTGGGGGTGCCTGGGTGGCTCGGTTGGTTAAGCATCTGCCTTCAGCTCAGGTCATGATCCCAGCGTCCTGTTCTCAAGCCCTGCGTCAGGCTCTGTGCTTAGCAGGAAGTCTGCGTCTCCCACTGACTCTCCCCCATCTCATGCTTTCTCTCTCTCTCCCCCTCTCTCAAATAAAATCTTAAAAAAAATAGTCTATTTTGTCTGATACAAGTATTGCTACTCTGGCTTTCTTTTGACATCCATTTGCATGATGTTCCTCCATCCTCTTACTTTGAATCTGCAGGTGTCTTTATGTCTAAAATGAGTATCATGTAGGCAGCAAATAGATGGGTCTTGCTTTTTTATCCATTCCATCACCCTATGTCTTTTGATTGGAGGAATTAGTCCATTTCCATTCAAAGTAATTATTGGTATGTATTTACTGCCATTTTATTACTTGTTTTGTGCTTGTTTTTGTTGTTTTTCTCTGATCCTTTTCTTGCTCTTTTATGGTCTGTTGCCTTTCTTTTGTGATTTACTTGGATTCCTTTCTCTTTTCTTTGCATACCTATTAGTGGTTTTTGATTTGTGGTTACTATTAGGTTTGTATTTAACAGTTTGCATTTAGCAGTCTGTATTGCTAGTTGCTTAAGTTTAAACCCATTCTTTACTGTTCCCCTCCCCCGCCATGGTTAAGGTATATGGTGTCATATTTTTACATCCTTTTATTGTGTGCATCCCTCGATGGATTTTTTTCTTTTTAACAGAAGCTTTTTATTGCTTTTGTGTTTCCTACTTTTCACACTCTGACACTCTTTTTTTTCCACTTAAAGAGGCCCCATTAATATTTTTGTAGGGCTGGTTTAGTGCTCATGAACTCCTGTAGATTTTGTTGGTCTGGGGAATTCTTATTCTCTCCTATTCTGAATTGATAGCCTTACTGGATATAGAGTATTCTTGGCTGCAGATTTTTCCTTTTCAGCACTTTAAATATGTTATGCCATGCTCTTCTGGCCTGCATTTCTGCTGAAAAATCTACTGGTAGCCTTAGGTGGTTTCCTTTGTATGTCACTGCCTTCTTTTCTCTTGTTGCTTTAAAATGTTTTCTCTACTTTTTGCCATCCTGATTACTACGTGTCTTTGTGTGGACCTCCTTGGTTTGATTTTTGTTGGGGGATCTCTGTGCTTCCTAGATCTGGATATGTTTCCTTGCCCCAGATTTAAGGAAGTTTTCAGCTATGATTTCTTCAAATAAGTTTTCTGCTTCCTTCTCTCCATCTTTTCCTTCTGGGATCCCTATAATGTGACTGTTGTTATGGTTGATGGAGTCCCTGAGTTCCCTAAGTGTGTTCTCATTTTGCATAATTTTTTCTCTCATTTTTTCAGCTTCATTACTTTCCATTACTCTTTTAGTTCATTAATTTATTACTCTGCTTCTTCCAGCCTGCTATTTATTCTATCAAGTGTATTTTTAATCTTATTTATTGTGTTCTTCCTCTCTGGTTTTTTTCTATCTTTTAAGGGTCCCTTGAGGTCCTCCACTCCTAAGTCCAGTGAGTATATTTATGATCATTACTTTAAATTCTCTTTCAGGCATGTTACTCAAATTGTTGTTAAAAACTGACCTCTGTGCTCTGCAGCTAGAATATCTAATGTGAAGGCAGAGTTTGGGTATAAAGTGGACCAATAGCTTTATTGCTTTTCCAGGCAAAGGAGGCTGTAGTAGGCTAAAGACTTGAAAACTGAAGCCTGCCTGGAGGTTAATAGGGAAGTACAGGATCTAGCTTCTTTTAACAGGAATTGTGTATGTGCTGCCAGCCTCATCTGTTGTGTCTTCATGGTGGTCCTGGGTTCCTGAAACAAAAGGCTAAGAAGGGTGGAAGGGAGGTTTTCAGGAGGTAGGAAAAATGTTACTTTAAAATCCAGCCTCACTGAAGCTTTACTGCAGCCATTTTGATTTTTGATCAGCTTTATGCTTTTAAGCAATTTGAATATCCATTTTGCTTATGTTTCCTTCTGTGTTTTTTCCCTGTTCTTTCATTTGTGACATACTCCTCTGTCTCATTTTACCTGACTGTTTCTGAGTGTTAGGAAAGTCAGCTAAGTCTTTTTCTTGAAAGTGGGTGGGATGTGCACTTCTTTTTTTAAGTTTTATTTTTATTTATTTATTTATTTATTTTTAAGATTTTATTTATTTGACAGAAAGAGACACAGTGAGAGAAGGAACATGAGCAGGGGGTAGTGGGAGAGGGAGAAGCAGGCTCCCCGTTGAGCAGGGAGACCCATGCAGGGCTCGGTCCCAGGATGCTGGGATCGTGACCTGACCTGAAGGCAGATGCTTAATGACTGAGCCACCCAGGCATCCCTTATTTTTATTTTTTATTTTTTAAAGATTTTATTTATTTATTTGAGAGAGAGAATGAGATAGAGCATGAGAGGGGGGAGGGTCAGAGGGAGAAGCAGACTCCCTGCTGAGCAGGGAGCCCGATGCAGGACTCGATCCCGGGACTCCAGGATCATGACCTGAGCTGAAGGCAGTCACTTAACTGACTGAGCCACCCAGGCGCCCCCCCTTATTTTTATTTTTAGTAAGAGGTTTTAATAAAGAGTTTGAGACATGTTCCAAAAGCACACAAAAAATCATGCTTGAAGATAGCTTACTTCCTTGGAGACTGAACACAAGAAATTATATTTCATGGTTATACTCCCCTAAGCTAAGGAAAAATGTAAGAATTCTCTTCTCTTTCACTTTTGCTCCTCAAAAAGTAAGGACATGCATGAGGTTGCATTCCTTGTGAAAGGGTACATTATTCTCACTTTCATGAAAGACACTAGTTTTCTTTTGAAAATTTTTAAAAATCAGCTTTTTGACATGCAATTTACATGCAATAACATTCACCAATCTTAAATGAGCAATCTGAGACTGGATAAATGCACACTTCTAACTAGGTGGTGCTGGTCCTCCTCCACAGGGGACTTACAGCCCCTGCAGCCACTGCAGAGGCTGCAGTAGTTGGGGGTGTTCTGAATAGTATGGGGTTGGTGTGTGTAGTTTTTTTTTTTTTTAAGATTTTATTTATTTGAGAGAGAGTGAGAGGGAGCATGAGTGGGGGTACAGGGGAGAGGGAGAAGCAGGCTCCCCACTGAGCAAGGAGCCTGGGACCATGGCCTGAGCCAAAGCCAGATGCTTAACTGACCGAGCCACCCCGGTGCCCCTGGTATATGTAGTTTTAACAAGGCATGGCCATCCTCCATGGGAGGTTAGGAGAAAGCTGTTGGCAAAGTGTGTGTGGGTCTTATGGGGGAGGGGATCCATAGCCCTGGGACTGAAGCAAGCTTGGCTGGAGGGTCTGGGGCATGCTCTAAGCAAATTGGATAGGGAATGCCAGTGCCCTGCTGGTTCCTGCAGATCGCTGTGTGTTTGTGGTGTGGGTAGGGGAGGAAAAGGGTGCCAACCAACTCCTTTGTTCCTGGAGAAGTCCCTCAATGAACTCTGAAATAAGTCACTAACACTCTTTCCCTTAAACCCCAGGTGCCTTTCCAACAACTGTTTCTGAGCTGTATTTCTGCAGGTTATTTGCTGTGTTGTCTCTTTAAAGGCTGTAGAATTTAAGAAACGAAACTGGTGAACATAGGGGAAGGGAAGGAAAAAATAAGATAAAAACAGAGGGAGGCAAACCGTAAGAGACTCAACTGTAGGGAACAAAAAGAGAGTTGCTGGAGGGAGGGGGTGAAGGGATGGGGTAATTGGGTGATGGGCATTAAGGAGGGCACTTGATGAACTGATGAATCACTAAATACTACCCCTGAAACTAATAATATACTATAGGTTAACTGAAATGAATTTAAATAAAATCAAAAGAAAAAAAAATAAAGGCAAGGGCTCAGCTTCCTGTTGCCCTTCAGGCTCTTGGAGGTGAGCCCACTGATTTTTTTAAAGTTCCAGGCCATAAGTCCTGCTGGTTATAAGCACTCATGAAACTCAGTGCCTCTGATTTTCCAAATGCTATGGGGATTTCACTTCTTGCAGGCTCCCAGGTATGGCAGACTGTTTCTCACTCTTCTCCCTGCCTGCTATTCCCTCCCTCCATCTGTCAGACCCACAGGGTTTAGATCATCCTTCCTACCCTCTTTGATGTGGTGGCCTCTTATCTACATTTAGTTGTGGAGTTTGTTTGGTTAGTCTTTGGGTCCTTTTCTGGGTTGTTTGCTCTGAGGTAAGTGTAATCTAGTTGTATCTGTGGGAGGAGGTGTGTTTAGGGTCCTCCTACTCTGCCATCTTCCCCCCTGGTGAGAGCACGTTTGTATGGCTTTAGAAAAGGAAGTATCTCTCACAGGAAAGTTTCAACTGTTAGCCATTTGTCTTGAATTTCTTAAGTTGTAAAATTGCCATTTTGTTGTTAAACCTCATTTATTTGCTGAGACTTCATATTTTTCTGTTTATTTCAAAAGTATTTACAATTGCTCGGGACATTTTTATAATAGTCACTTTAAAGTCTTTGTTGGATCTAATATCTATTTAATCTCAGTGTTAACATCTGTGGGTTGCCTTTCCCATGTGACATGGGAATGGGGAATTTCCTGGTTCTTGGTATGCACAGTAACTTTTTAAAAGTTTTTATTTAAATTCCAGTTAACATATAGTGTAATATTAGTTTCAGGTGTACAGTTTAGGGATGCAACACGTAAAATATTCAATGCTCATCACAACAAGTGTATCCACAGTAATTTTGGATTACATCTGACACAATTTGAATATTAGGTTGTGAGATTCTGGGTCTTGTTTAATCCTATAGTGAATGTTGACATTTTGTTTTAGCCTGATTAGCTTCAGGCTGTACATTCACAACTGCCTTCATTGTGCTGCGGTTCCAAAATCAGCTCAGTTTTCAAAGCCTTTGAAGTGTTGGTTGCATCTACCCCTTGTTGCATCAGCCAGTGGTGGCCAGTTTGAGATCTTGGGTGGTAGTCTATTCATTTTTCAAAATCTGTTATACTCTGATTAAGATCCTATCTACACACAAATGGCTCAGTGGTGAACCCAGGAATTAATAAAATATAAATATTAAATTTATGAGATCACTGTATGAGGTCACAAGCTTCTCTACCACTGCAATCTTCTCAGTACTGTCCAACTTCCTAGGGAATTTCCTTTTTGGTCTTTTGGCCAGATACATGGGGCTTTAGTTATCCTGGTCTGCCATGGGCTTAAGCAACTGTGCCCATGTGTTAGGGACAAATGGTGAGAACTCTGAAGGGGTGGAAAATGGCAAACTCACAAAATGGTTTGGTGGTACTTTGAATTATGGTCTTCGTCCTCAGTCCACCTGCTGCTAATTTTCAGAGTCCTCCAATAGTTTCCCTGTGCATTCTGTCCAGGTTTTATAACCAAATCAAATGGGAGAACCAGTGGGGAGAATATATTTACTCCATCTTACCCAGAGCCAGAAACTTTTGCCTAGAATTTAGATTAAAGTTTGACAAATACTTTTCCTAAGGGGCCATATAGCAAATATTTTAGGTTTGTAGGTCATAGGATTTCTGTTGCAACTACGGAATTGTGTGTTAGCACAAAAGCAGCCATAGATAACATATAAATAAATGGATGTAACTATGTTACAATAAGAATTTATTTATAAAAGCAGGCGTTTGGCCTGTAGACGATAGCTTGCCATCTCTGTTTTAGATAACGAGTGCAATGCTTACTGAGTGCAGGATGTTTAGTAGGGATGTGGAATGACAGTAGGAAATGTAAAAAGTCTCATCACCTCACTGAAAATTTAGCAGGAATAATTCTGAAAGGTCACTAATTATTTCATGCTGATTCACTTAAGCAGTGTGACACTCCCACCTGTGGCAGCATAGCCTACTAGGTATTAGTGTGCTAAGGGTTTACTTCTGAATTACAGGCTAAGTTGTGTTCTTATATTCTTGCTGCCACTCGTTGCTTCACTTTTCTTTTTTTTTTTAAACATTTAATGAGTTCTGCCAGACATTTTTAGGACATATATAAGTTTTTTGTATGCTGAAATTTTTTTTCAAGGACAAAATCATATTAAATATCCTTGCATTTTTAGGTAAAAATATATAATAAGGCATTTTACATATATGTATATAAAAATCTTTTTAAAGGCACATTGACATTTTGGATGTATGGCTCATATAAGCAAACAATATATTTTAAAGTTTTCTTTGTGGTATATTTTTTAATTAAAAAATTTTAATTCTAGTATAATAACATAGAGTGTTGCATTATTTTCAGTTGTACAATATACTGATTTAACTATTCTATACATTACTCTATGCTCATCATGATAAGTGTACTCTTTTATTTTTCTTTATTATGTTAGTCACCATACAGAACATCATTAGTTTTTGTTGTAGTGTTCCATGATTCATTGTTTGTGTATAACCCCCAGTGCTCCATGCAGAACGTGCCCTCCTTAATACCCATCACTGGACTAACCCATCTCCCTACCCCCTCTCCTCTAGAACCCTCAATTTGTTTCCCGGAGTCCATAGTCTCTCATGGTTCATCTCTCCCTCCGATTTCCCCCCTCCTCATTTTTCCCTTCCTCCTAATGTCCTCCATGCTATTCCTGATGTGCCACAAATAAGTGAAACCATATGATAATTGACTTTCTCTGCTTGACTTATTTCACTTAGCATAGTCTCCTCCAGTCCCATCCACGTTGATGCAAAAGTTGGGTATTCATCCTTTCTGATGGCTGAGTAATATTCCATTGTATATATGGACCACATCTTCTTGATCCTTTTGTCTGTTGAAGGGCATCTCGGCTCTTTCCACAGTTTGGCTTTTGTGGACTTTAGAACTACTTGGTTCTTGGCTGGCACTTAATTACCTGTGTCATTTCCTCAATGTTGATTTTTTTTACAGGGTGAGGGTGGGATAGCAAATGGGCTCATTATCTGAGCTGGATGCTGTAAACATACTTGAGGGTGGTAGTATCTCTTGCGCGTGTCAGCAAGAAGTGGACAAGCAGGGATGATGATTTGATAGGGCAAGGCTGATATTTATAACTAACTCTTTTGGGCATATCAGCACAGTATTGACTATTTATCATGGAAAAGTTTGCTGATATTAGCCCTGGTGAAACAGGAGCATTCTCCTACCTATTTGTCCCCAAGGGTGCACAAACCAATTAGAAGTACATCTTGAGCAAAGAAAATCAGCCATTGTGCAAGTATGGAAACAAATGTGTGTGAGGTTCTACCAGGGTGGTGGGCTCAGGCCTAGTATTATCCCAATGACTCCATTTTTTTTCCCTCCATAGAAACAAAAAATTTTCTAAGACAGCAAGAACTGAGGAGAATCGGCAGAGATGTGTTGTCTTGTTCTCAAGAGAAGATCTCTTAGGAGAAGTGCTACTTTCAGTTTTATACTGCAGACTAAAATCTGGTTACTCTTGTAAAGGCAGGCATCCCTAGAGGTTCTGGGACTCCTTTTTGCCCAAGATTTCACATCTAGAAGAAGCTGATATGAGGCTATATCCTGGGGTTCCCATTAGCACATCTAATGAACCTCTCTCTCTTTTTTTTTAAAGATTTTATTTATTTGACAGAGACAGCGAGAGCAGGAACACAAGCAGGGGGAGTGGGAGAGGGAGAAGCTGGCTTCCCGCTGAGCAGGGAGCCTGATGCGGGGCTCGATCTCAGGACCCTGGGATCATGACCTGAGCCGAAGGCAGATGCTTAACGACTGAGCCACCCAGGCGCCCATGAACCTCTCTCTTAATCCTGCTTTCAGCACCTCTCATTGAAGAGCAATGGACTTTGCCATAATACTGTTTCAGGAACTGATAGGAGAAAAACAAGGAAAGAAGAAATGGGAGAAGGAAGAGGAGGAGACGATAAATTGGGAAAGCAACATTTCTTTTAAAAATAATAGCTTAATACTTATGTGGTGTATCATTTAATAATTACAACCACTTAGGAGAGTATATGGGTTTTGATTTGCATGAAATCCTGTTACTAGTATTGATGTCAGGAGCCTGGACCCTGGAGCCAAACTTCCGAGATTGGAATCTTGGCTGTCCTACTTACTGTATTACTTTGGGCAAGTTCCTGAATATCTTTGTGCCTCAGTTTCCTTAACTGGAAAATGGAGAAAATATGTGCCTTTTTCAAAGGATAGTTGTAAGGGTTGAATTAGTGTAGTTAAAGCACTAGGTACATTGCCTGCTGTGTAGTAGACACTCTTTAAGTTTCACCTACTTGAAAGAAAATTCTCATTATAGGAAACTCATGGGCAGCCTTCTGGGATGATTCAACCACGGGGAAGGACAGCTTTGGATAGGCAAAGAGCTGCTTGTAAGGCAAATGGTCTACACATAGAAATTTGATTTGGAGGTAGTTACTGGGAGTTTGAAGGAAGAAATGTGGAACATGATGTAAGATCTCTTAGGCTATCTTTCAAATTCCTACTGGGGACATCATACCAGGTTGCTGGGGTGAGCCTACATTAAGGTTATAATGAGCCATATTAAAGAACCATTTATAGTCTGAGGATTGTGTTGGCACCGTGGATCCTAAGTTTGTTCTATGTTATAGTTTAACACTGGATTGCAACCCAGATAGGGGGTGCATTTCTCCGTTTAGTATAACCATAGGTAAAATAAAGATGAGAGGCAACAACCATGGTATAATGAAATAAGAAAAAAATACTTGGCTTTCGTTCCACGTCCTGGCGCAGAGCTCTTA
The DNA here is from genome assembly GCF_009762305.2 of Zalophus californianus. NCBI lineage: Eukaryota > Metazoa > Chordata > Mammalia > Carnivora > Otariidae > Zalophus > Zalophus californianus. The sequence continues at coordinate 56,972,869 of NC_045597.1, forward strand.
AAATCCTTGGAATTTCCCAAGTAATGAGGGAGATGGGAGCTCCTTCCAACCATACCTGAGTTTATGCTAATGAGGCAATTGTTGGTGGGGCTCCTAAATAGCTTCAGGATGGGGTCTGGAATGACCTAGTCTTGATTAGACCTTAGAATTTTCAGCCTCACCCCTCAACCTCTGGAGAGGGGAGAGAGACGGGAGATAGAGTTCAGAGACCGATGACTCATTCATGTTGACATAATGGAACTTCCATAAAAATTCCTAAAAGTGAAGTTTGGGGGCTTCCAGATTAGTGAACATATCAAAGTGCTAGGAGGGTGATGCCCCCAGAGAGCGCATGATAGTTCTGTACCTCTTCTCCTATTCTTTGTCCTATACATCTCTTCAATTGGGCTTTTTTAAGGTATATCTTTTGTAATAAACCAGTAATAGTAAGAAAAGTAAATCTTCCCTGAATTCTGTGAGTAGTTATACTGAGCTGTCAAACTTGAGGGAATCCATGCATTTTTATTAGCTGGGCAGAAGTGTGAGTAGCCTGGGAAACTAGCTGGTATCTGAAGTGGGGTTAGATTTATGGGACTGAGCCCTTAACCTGGGGAGTCTGAGTTAATTCCAGGAGTTTGTATCAGATTTGAATTGTTGGACACCCAGTTGGTATGGGGGAATCAGAATTGGAGTGAGGAAAAATCCCACATACTTGGTGTCAGAAGCAATGTCAGAAAGAACCTCTCATGTGGCCAAATGAAAAATGTGCATAGTGATGATAGTTACTCTCTTCACCACAGACATAGCTGCTATCTTTAGCCAGGACATGGGTCTCTGGGAGCCCCATAGAGAGTGGAGATGGCTTGAGGGAGGTGCTCAGATATGATATAGATATTATAAGGAAGAAAATCACTGCTAGTTCACATCTCTGTGAGAAGTCAGAGTCACAGACTGATTCAGGAGTGACTTCTGGGCTGAGTATTCTATAATTATGCTTATAATTATTTTCATTCATTCAGTAGAAATGTTTTTCTATTATATACCTACCATTGTGCTAAGCATTTGACATGGAGCAGTGACGAGACAAAATCCTTTAGGTAGCTTGTCTTGGAAAAGAGAAGAGACATTAAACCAATAAATAATGAACTGGTAAAAACTAGAGCTAAGAACTATGGGTTGTTGCTGATGTTTTGCTATATCAGAAGTTTTCATGGATATGAGGGAGATTAGATTTTTTTTATTATCATTTTCAGTTAGCCAGCATATAGTGCATCATTAGTTTTTGATGTAGTATTCAATGATTCTTTAGTTGCATATAACACCCAGTGCTCATCACCACATTTCTGTAGAATTATCTACTTAACATTCTTTCACTAATATGGTCTTTGCGCAAAGAAGATAGGATAGAGGTAGGAAACTTTAAATTCTCACGAGAAAACTGAGGGTTTTAGAGGGGAGGGGGGTGGGAGGATGGGTGAGCCCGGTAATGGGTATTAAGGAAGGCACGTATTGCATGGAGCACTCACTGGGTGTTATACGCAAACAATGAATCATGGAACACTACATCAAAAACTAATAATGTAATGTATGGTGACTAACATAATAAAATTAATAAAAAAACTAAAAATTCTCACTAGAGACCCCTAATACACTAAGATAGGTCATAATTCAAAAACCCCTAATGAATATATTGTGGTAGAAAGGCCCCTACCCAAGACATTACAGTTCTATTATTAGAAAGGTCTTCCCTCCTTAATAAAATGAGATGATGAAGAGTAATAATAATGTATAGTGGTCCCAAACACATGAAAGGATAATTACCCACCCTGCAGGTGATTCAAAAGAGACAATTAAGACAAGCAAGAGGATGTGTGTATTTTTAAGTTGGTAGGAAGAGAGGCAGAACTTGTATAAGAACTTAAATTTTGAGATTTGAAGATTGGATTAGGATTAATTACAGATCTTTTTAGGTTATATTTATATTCCGGGATGGTACAAAAAATTTATTTTGATTACCCACATTTAGTTATTGATCCTACCATGAGTCACACTTCCAGAGGCTCAAATGGCTTGATCTGACTTTTCAGACTCAATTTTGAGGTTCTAAGACCCTTCTTGACTAGTACTGAGGCATAGCAGAGAAGAACATGGCTGGAAGAACATTGCCAGGGCAGCATTAATTTTGGGCCATGCCACTGGATCCAAACCCTACTTACTCGTCCTAGGATATCATTCATCTTAAGACTCACTGTGACTTTAGTAATTGTTGTTGTTGTTGTTGTTGTTGAAGAAATAAAACCCTGTTAAACATGAGCGTAGACTTTTAGGACTGAAACAATTACAAAAATAGTAAGTGAAATAGGATGATTTGTTATATTTCCATGCTTATGTGGTTATGATTACATACAAATGAAGGAATGTTTGTAGATTTTACTACCCTTCTAAATATTGTATAACTAGTTAGGCAAAGTTGTTTGAACCTGTGTATATCTACTTTCTACTGAGTGGTTCTAAATGGCAATATACATAGAATCACTTGGGGAAGCTTTTAAAATATGAACATACCTGAATCCAGTAAATCTCCAGTAAACCTGAATTTTTGGAGGTGTGCTTAAGCATGGGTATTTTTTTTAAATCTTTGAATATTAAGATGCAGCCCCAGGTAATAACTCTGCTGATCCAAGGGAATATTAAAGAATCTAGAATGAATGATGCTCATTTACAGCTATATGAACAATAGATTTAGAGAACAAATGTTTTTTGCTTTTAGCAAGGCAAACTTCTGTATATTTAGTGAACTTATTAGACAACATTTGGATTTTTATGTAGAATTCTGTTTGCAATATGGTTATCTACTTTAAATTGTATAATAGGGTAGTGTGTGATTTTTCTGAAAAAAGTACAAAACATTATTTTAGGAATTAGCTCTTTTTCGGGATCTGTTTCCAAATTTCAGCCATTCTTAGATTTCATCCAAAAATTACTGGTTTTAACTTACAAAATTTACATAATTCCTATAAGCTAGTGTTTCCTATAAGAAAGTATTAACTCCATTATCCTTCAAATTTGATTAAAACAAGTAATCCCAACAAATTCCAGGAAGTTGGTATGGTCTGTTGACTAAAATGGTCTCTGATTTCTGCTGTATTTTTTTTTTTCTTTCAAGATTTTCTTTAAATTCAAGTTAGTTAACATATAATGTAATAGTTTCAGGGGTAGAATTTAGTGACTCATCACTTGCATATAACACCCAGTGCTCATTACATCAAGTGCCCTCCTTAATGCCCATCCCCTAGTTACCCAATCCCCTCCGGCACCCCTCAGTTTGTTTCCTATAGTTAAGAGTTTCTCTCTCTCTCTTTTTTTTTTTTTATTCTGAGTGCAGAATAAAACTAATCACCTATGTGGAGATCAACAAAAAATCACCCACATGAGAACAGGAATCATTTCTTGAGGGCAAGAGAGTCTGCAGGCGGCCACCACCGCCTGGGTCTGGCAGAGACGCCAAACGAACGCAGGCCAGGTGAAGGAGTGGAAAGCTTTCTAGATTGATTGATTTATTTTAGAGGGCCTCTGTGTGTGAGTGGGGGGAGGAGCAGAAGGGGAGAATTTTCAAGCAGATTCCCTGCTGAGTGCAGAGCCCAATGTGGGACTCCATCTCATGACCCATGAGATCATGACCTGAGATGAAACCAAGAGTTGGAAGCTTAACTGACTGAGCCACCTAGGCTCCCCTAGTTAAAAGTCTCTTATGGTTTGCCTTCCTCTGTTTCCATCTTACTTGATTTCTGCTGTATTTTAAATATTTACTGTCTTTCTCCCTTGGATAAGATCACCTTAGATCAGAAAAGCGGTTCTCTTTATTTGTACTGGCAGACTTCATAATTTAGTATTAATAATAACAAAAATGACTTATAATTGCAACCTCTATTTCAAATGATGTTTCTGTTAACCTCACAGGGGCAGGAATGTAATTGGTCAGCCAAATTCTTGACGTGGCTCAGGATACAAGTAAGTCAGACCCTTACATCTGAGCCTAGTGAAAGATCTATATACCATGTTCTCATTTAATGAAATTGGTCTCTATTTGAACGCAGTTTTTAAGCTGCTGAATTCTGCACCTGTAGCAGTTTCTGGTTGATTTTCAAGAACAGCCCAGAGAATCAGAAATGAGAGTAACATGCCTGCACAAAAGTTTAACAACATGGCACCGTGTAGTCTTTGCATTAAACACGTTGGAAATTAAGGAAAATGAAGATAAGTTAAACAGCAAATATTAAAATTCTGTTGGTCTCAGCATGAATGGAGGTAGAGGTTGTGCAATTATTTGCTTACTGTCTTCATGATCTAGATAAAGCCTGATTTGGTTATTTCCTACCACTCTCTAGAATCCTAATACTAGATGTCAGGAATAATGAGGTTCTGAATTTTATAAAAAATAAGTTTATCATTATCAAATCTAATAATGAAATCTCCACAAATAATTCAGACAGCAGTGCTGTCAATCAACATAGCTTCTAAGCAAAGAAATGGTTGTCCTGTGTGCTGGTGCAGCAAACTGGGGAAGTGGGGCATTTAAATAATCTACAGCCAAAAGTCTAATGTCTGTCTAGATAACATGGCTCCTAACATAGATGAAGATTTGCACCCTCAGATAACAGTACATGTTTTTGTATCTACAGATTGAGAAAACAAAAAAGTTACTATGTTAATAAATGCAGAAAAAATAATAAAGTTTGAAAATCCCTATCTTGGCACCTCCAGCAGAATAACATCAATAGATGTTAAAACAAATGGGCAAAGATTGTTGAAAACAGGAAACATTACATTGAAATATCCCTCCTTAGATAACACCATTTCTGTTTTGATTTTTACAAATTGAGAAACTGACACAATGTTGTGTCAATGATAAGGTGTAAAATGTATTGGTTTGATAATTTATATATAGCAATATTACTATTGTAGCATTAGTTAACACCTTTCTCATGTCACATTTTTTTGTGGTGAGAGCAAGACCTAGTTTCTTAACAACTTTAAAGTTTATTATACAGTATTACTGTATTTACTATGCTATATATTAGATCTTCAGAACTTATTTATCTACTCATTGCAAGTTTGTCCCCTTACACATCTTCCCAATTCTCCAGCGCCTGGTAACCACCATTCTATTGTTCTTGAGTTTAGTTATTTTAGATTCCACATATAAGTGAGATCATATGATGTTTCTTACCTTATCTGACATACCCCATTTAGCATAAGGCCCTTAAAGTCCATCCACATTGTTGGAAATGACAGGATTTTGTTCTTTCTCATGACTATTGTGAATACTCTATTGCATGTATATATTCTACATCTTCTTTAGCCATTCATCTGTTGATGGACACTCAGGTTGTTTCCAGATCTTGGCTATTATGAATAATGCTGCAGTGAATATAGGACTACAGATGGCTTTTTCAGTATGATTATTGATGTCAATTCCTTTGGATATATAACCAGGAGTGGGATTACTGCATCATATGATACCTCAGTTTTTAATTTTTTGAGGAACTGCCATACTGTTTTCCACAATGGCTGTACCATTTTACATTTCCACCAATAGTATAAAAGTGTTCCCCTTTCTCCACATCCTTGTTAGCATTTTCTCTTGTCTTTTTGAAAAATCTGTGAGGTGATATCTCATTGTGGTTTTGATTTGCATTCCCCTTGTGTTCAGTGATATTGAGCATATTCTCATGTACCTGTTGACCATCTGCATATCATCTTTGGAGAAATACCTTTTTAGGGTCTCTGCTCATTTCTTTTTTTCTTTTTTTTTTTAAAGTATGAGTCACACCCAGCATGGAGCCCAATGCAGGGCTTGAACTCACGACCCTGAGATCAAGAGTTGGACACCCAGGCACCCCTCTCTAACTTCTTAATGGATTATTTCCTTTTTTTGTTACTGAGTTGTAGGAGTTCATATATTTTGGATATTAACTCCTTATCAGATATATGGTTTGTGAATATTCTCCCATTCCGTAGGGTGCCTTTTCAACTTGATTTTGTTGTTGTTATACAGAGTTCTTTAAAGTAATCCCACTTGTTTTAGTTTTTGTTGCCTGTGCACTTGTCTTTTCCAAGAAATCCTTGCCAACACTAATGACAAGGATTCTTTCCTTTTGATTTCTGTGTTTGGTTTCAGGTCTCACATTTAAATGATCGATTTTTTTCCTCTAAAGATTTATTTATGTATTTGAGAGAGAGAGAAACAGAGAAGCAGACTTCTGGAGTTGGAGGCTTAACCAGCTGAGCCACCCAGACACCCCTAAATGATCCATTTTAAGATAATTTTTGTGAGTGTAAGACAAGGGTCCAGTTTTATTACTTAGCATGTGAATATCCAGTTTTCGCAGCACCATTTTTTGAAGAGACTGCTTCCCCCCGCATTGTTTTTGGCAGTCTTGTAAAAAATTAGTTGGCCTTATATGTGTGGGTTTATGTGTGGGCTCTGTTCTCTTCCACTGGCCTATGTGCCTGTTTTTATGCCAGTATTACACTGTTATAATTACTGTTGCCTTTGTAATATGGCTTGAAACCTGGTAGTGTGATGCCTCCATCCTTGTTCTTCTTAGGATTGCTTCAGTTATTCAGGGTCTTTGGCGGTTCCAAACAAATTTTAGGATAGTGTTTTTCTATTACTGTAAAAAAAAAAATGCTATTGGGATTTTTGATTGGAATTGCATTGAATCTGTAGTTCTCTTTGGGTAATCTGAGTAACTTCACAGTATTGCTCTAATCCAAGAGCACAAGGATAACTTTCCATTTATTTGTGTTGTCTTCAATCTTTCATCAGTTTTTTTCTTAAAATTTTATTGGGCAGACCTTTCATCTCCTTGGCTAAATTTATTTCTTTCAAATAATACATAAAAATGCAGCTTATTGCTGTATGGTGATTTTTATATCCTGACTTCCCTGAGTTTATTTATTTACTTACTGGAGTCTTTAGGATTTTCTATATATAAGATTATGTCAGCTGCAAACAGATAATTTTAATTTTTCCTTTCTGATACAGATGCCTTCTCTTTTTCTTGCCTAATTGATGTGGCTAGGACTTCTAGTACTCTGTTGAATAGAAGTGACAAAGTGGGCATCCCTGTCTTATTTCTGATCTTAGAGGAAAGGATTTTAACTTTTAACTATTTAGTATGATGTTAGCTGTGGGCTTGTTGTATATAGCATTTATTATTCTGGGGAACATTCCTTCTATACCTCGTTTGTTGAACTTAAGTGTTTTTTCCCCCGACACCGATTCCGATGATCATGACCTCTTTCATTTTATTAATGTAGTGTATCACATTTATTGATTTGTATATGATGAATCATCCCTACCTTGTTGGGATAAATCCCATTTGATCATGATGGATTTTTTTATTGTATTATTGAATTTAGTTTGCCTATATTTGTCTGTATACATTTTTTTTTTACTGGTTCCTTTTTTATTGAAGTATAACTAACATGCTGTATTACTAGCTTTAGGCAGACAAAAAACAAATACAAATGATTTCATTTGTGGAATATAAGAAACAAAACAAAGAAATAGGCAAAAAAAAAAAAAAAAAAGACAAAATAATAAACCAGACCCTTACCTACGGAGAACAAAAAAGTGGTTATCAGAAGGGTGGTGGCTGGGATGGGGGAATGGGTGAAATAAAGGGAATTAAGAGGTACACACTTCCAGTTACAAAATAGGTCACTGAGATGAAAAACATAGGGAATATAGTAAATAAGTTTGTGAAAACATAGCTTGCTAATATTTTGATAATGCAGGGAAAAATAAACCTTTCAGTGGAGACATTTGCCTATGATCCTCTTAACCAAGTGATCAAACTTAGCCCCCCTGATAGTGAGACAATGGCCATTATGTACATCCTGATTACATGAAATAAGTACATAATATTGCTTCTGACATTTTTACAAAAAAAGCTGCATCTATTAATCAGACAAATTATGTGGTATATTCTGCAAGACTGTCCGGGTCTCTGGCACAAAAAAAAAAAAAAAAGAAAAAAATCTAAAAAAGTCCTGCAGACAAGTCTACATTAAGGAATAAAGGAAAACACAAAGTTTCTTCCCTGATCCTGTTTAGATCCTGAGTCAGGAAAAACAAACAAACTTGAAAAAAGACTTTCATATTCAGGAATAAAATATTTAGGAATATTTTAGAAATTGTTGAAATTTAGGAAATATTTAGGAGTTGTTGAAAGTAGTATCTCCCTTTTACATTTTTTTACATTTTTTTATTATGTTAGTCACCATACATTACATCATTAGTTTTTGATGTAGTGTTCCATGATTCATTGTTTGTGCATAACACCCAGTGCTCCACGCAGAACGTGCCCTCTTTACTACCCATCACCAGGCTAACCCATCCCCCACCCCCTCCCCTCTAGAACCCTCAGTTTGTTTCTCAGAGTCCATCGTCTCTCATGGTTCGTCTCCCCCTTTGATCCTCCCCCCATTTTTCCCTTCCTGCCTTCTTCTTCTTCTTCTTCTTCTTCTTCTTCTTCTTTCTTCTTCTTCTTTCTTCTTCTTCTTTCTTCTTCTTCTTTCTTCTTCTTCTTTCTTCTTCTTCTTTCTTCTTCTTCTTTCTTCTTCTTCTTTCTTCTTCTTCTTCTTTCTTCTTCTTCTTCTTTCTTCTTCTCCTCCTCCTCCTCCTCCTCCTCCTCCTCCTCCTCCTCCTCCTCCTCCTCCTCCTCCTCCTCCTCCTCCTCCTCCTCCTCCCTCCTCCTCCTCCTCCCTCCTCCTCCTCCTCCCTCCTCCTCCTCCCTCCTCCTCCTCCCTCCTCCTCCTCCCTCCTCCTTTCTTCCTCCTCCTTCTTCCTTCTTCTTCCTTCTTCTTCCTTCTTCTTTTTTTTTTTTAACATATTATGTATTACTTGTTTCAGAGGTACAGGTCTGTGAATCACCAGTCTTACACAATTCACAGCGCTTCACCATAGCACATACCCTTCCCAATGTCTGTCACCCAGCCACCCCATACCTCCCACCCCCCACCACTCCAGCAACCCTCAGTTTGTTTATTATTACGGTTGGTGTCAATTTCAATAGGTATGAGAGTCATATTGTGGTTGTGTAGGAAAATGACCTTCATTTTAATCTTAGGAGATGATGCTAAAGTATTTAGCAGTCAAGAGGGGAAGTCTGCAGTTAACTTAGAAATGGATCAGGAAAATAAAGAACATCACAGGTGAGCACATAAGAGAGTGAGCAAGAGAGAATGAGAATATATTGCCATAGCTGTTAGGAATTGGTGAATTTACATGAAGGCCATGTGGTGTCCCTGTGCTATGCTTCCAACTTCTTTGTAGCTTTGAACATGTTCAAAATAAAAAAAGGAAAAATCTTGAATCAAAACATCATAGAAATCTAAATGTGAAACTGAATTCAATAATGTTCTTATGTTTAATTTAAAAAAAAGGAATTGTTTGAACAGTTACTGAACATTTTATGTGGATGACACGTTCAGCCTGTAAGCATTGCTCACCAGCCTGTAAATTCACAGACCTCTTGAAATAACTCTAAACCTACTCGTGCTCAACTTTTAGGTATGTCTCCTTGGGAAGGAAGTGTCTGATCAATAGAGGTTAGCTTCCTTGTAATCAAAGCTAGTCTGCTAGACCTCTGTGCCTAGTGTAAAGCTAGTCTTGATTTAAAAAATACAAATTATACCTGGTTACAGCTTCTTTTGGAGAAATTGCTCTTTCTTAGGCTCTCATCATGTTTGTGTCATTGTTGCTGCAGTGTTCATAGGACAGGTCAGAGCCATCTCCAGTTCTATGGAGAAAAACAATATATTCTCTTTAGTTCTGTGTAAAATCAAAGCTGGTCTGATTTTATGTATCTTTCCATGGATATCCTGTTTGCCCTCGAAGTTCTGGATCTTTTATGCTATTGGGACAGATTTTACTTTGCCTTGTAACAACTTCCTGAGTTCATGCTGTGCACATGCCCTGTCTTTAAGCATGGATAAGACTGTACATAGTTTTCAATAAAATGGTAACTCCAGGAAGGGGAGTTCCTATTTAAAAAAAAAAGTATGATCATAAAATCAGATAAATAAAACACTGGTCTAATAGGGGAAGTGAGGGAAAACTGAAGGGGGAGAAATCAGAGAGGGAGATGAACCATGAGAGACTTTGGACACTGGGAAACAAACTGAGGGTTTTATAGGGGAGGGGGCTGGGGGAATGGAGTTACTGGGTGATGGGTATTAAGGAGGGCACATGTTGTGATGAGCACTGGGTGTTATATGCAACTAATGAATCACTGAACACTACATCAAAAACTAATGATGTACTATACAGTGGCTAACTTAACATAATAAAAAATGAAATATATTTAAAATACTTTGGGGCGCCTGGGTGGCACAGTTGGTTAAGTGTCCAACTCTTAGTTTCAGCTCAGGTTGTGATCTCAGGGTACTGGAATTGAACCCTGAATCGGCTTTGCACTCAGTGCCAAGTCTGCTTGAGTTTATCTTTTCCTCTCCCTCTCCTGCTTCTCTGTTCTCTCTTTCCCTCAAATATATCTTAAAAAAAAACCCTAAAATATTTTGTCTTACAGTAACAGGTTTTAAAATTGTTTTTGTAAAATAAAACAAAGAATTACATGAAACACATATATAACTTAATGAATTAAGGCAAATAGCTTTATAAATAACCCATGTGAAGAAATAGAAATTTTTTAGTCGCCTTAGAAGCCTTTTGCGCCTTTTATATTTGCAATTCCCCATTCTATTCACAACCTCTTCCACTTCTAAAAATAATTACTATGCTGACATTTAAAGTAATCACCTTTTTGCTTTTCTTTATTATTTTACCATCAAAGTGTGCAACCTTGAATACTTTGGTACGCTCCCTCCCTGTCTTCTTCATATATATATAACGTCTCTGCAATATAGAATAATATAGTCCTTTTGTGATCTCTTTAACGTACAGATTTTTTTTCTGTGCCTCTCCCCACCTATTTGTTGAAGAAACCCAGATATTTGATCTGTAGAGTTTCTCCCAGTCCGGAGTATGATGGTTGCATCCCCAGCATGGGGTTTGGCACATTTCTCTGCCCTTTTCATTGCCTGTATATTGATACCTGCAGTAGAAACTTAATTATATGTGAATTTTTTGGCAACACTATTTCATGGGTGGGACATGTTCTTTACTGTTGATGTTAGCAGCCGTTGCTGTACATTGCTCAGATCCAGTCATTCGTTAAGATTGCATAGTTAGGATACTCTAAAGCTGTCTTCATCTATTAATTGAAACCTATAAGAAGTTTACCCTCATCTACTATTTGGTTATTCCTAGGTGTAGCTAGAATTGGAAAGACAGCATAAATACCCTTTCTCAGTGGCTACCAGTTTTCAAATTAGTGGTTCACCATGATCTTATAAGGCCAATCAATTGGGCTACCCCTTTTAATAAAAATCATTTTGAATTAAAGAGGTTAAATATATTTTGTGTCTTAATCCATATGATTATCCTTATTGAAAATCAAATTGGCCTCCTTTGGCTTTGGAGGTCTTTTAGGTTGGCTCCAGAGTCCTTGGCATATGCCCCTGGTAGTCTTTAATAGCTTCTTTGCTCTCTTGTGGGATAATAGGTTGTGGTTCATCTTGTACATTTCCTGTTCTAAACGTGTAATCGGCCATTCCTCAAGGGACCCTGCTGTTTTGTAGGGGGGGAAATGGTTTTCAAGACCATAACCTCAGGGTTGGGCTGTTCACTGCTACTGGGCTGGTTGTTTCTAGGCCTTTTCAGTGGACAATTAGGAAGAACTACCCCCAAAACATGTAAAAATAAAATATGAGAAATATATGCAAATTAAATTCATGACTAGGTTTTCTGTTTAGCTTCTATTTTACATCTGAATCTTCTTTTTTTCATGTCAGAAATTTTGATTTTCAAGGAGATAGGATGATTGAATTTAGAATATCACATAATTACTCAATTACTTTGTTCCACATTATTTACACAGGACTACTATTATCACCTACATAAAAACAGTTAACATTCCTTGATGCACATGTTTCCTCATTATTCCCCATTGAAAAATTGTGTAATTTCTTTATTGTGAGAACAAAGCTGTAAAAGAGTGTATTATCACACTTCTAACCATCACTGAAACCTAGCTACACAAGTAAGTGCATATTAATGTTCATTTCTTGTCCTTAGGTTAGTGTTTCTCTAGTCACTTGGGTATTAAACTTGTTCTCTAGTAGAGCCCTCAGGGAAATCATGGGGAAAAATACTACCTGAGTTCTTATGCATTGATACTAGGTTGATGTAGTCATATTTGCAAGTTAGTTTGACTAGATACCAAATCCTTATTTTTGCTTTCCTTGATAACTCAATATCTTATTCTCTTTTCCTTTGGCATAAAACATTGTTATTGAAAAGTCTGATTAAAAATAGGATTTCTTGGGGTGCCTGGGTGGCTCACTCATTAATTGTCTGCCTTCGGCTCAGGTCATGATCCCAGGGTCCTGGGATCGAGCCCCACATCGGGCTCCCTGCCCTGTGGGAAGCCTGCTTCTCCCTCTCCCACTCCTGCTGCTTGTGTTTCCTCTCTCCATGTGTCTCTCTCAAATAAATAAATAAAATCTTTAAAAAAAAAATAGGATTTTTGGGGGCACCTCGGTGGCTCAGTCAATTAAGCGTCTGCCTTCAGCTCAGGTCGTGATCCTGGGGTCCTGAGATTGAGCCCTGCATCTGGCTCCCTGTTTAGTGAGGAGTCTACTTCTCCCTCTCCCTGTGCCCCTCCCCCTGCTTGTGTTCTCTCATGCATTCTTTCTCTCAAATAAAATCTTTAAAAAATTATGATTTTTGAGAAGTAGTCTTTGATTGGATATATTTTTTTCTTTTCCATTTTATTCGAATTTTATTTGAATTTTGCTGGGCATTGGTAATTTCTTTTTAGGTACACTAGTTGTTTTAGTATGTAGTTTCAGGTTTTTTTTAAAGATTTTATTCATTTGGCAGAGAGCACAAGCAGGGGGAGCAGCAGGCAGAGGGAGAAGTAGACTCGCCACTGAGCAAGGAGCCCAATGTGGGGCTTCATCCCAGGACCCTGAGACCATGACCTGAGCTGAAGTCAGACGCTTAATTAAGACTGAGCCACCCAGGAGCCCGTGTAATTTCAGTTTTTTAATTAAAATGTTAGATCTTCTTAAAAAAAATGTTTTTCTCTACTTTTGATATCTGTCCCTTTCTCTCAAATCTTTGTTTCTACCTTTTTAAAAAATACTTCATTTTATTTTATTTATTTTAAGATTTTATTTATTCATGAGACAGAGGCAGAGGGAGAAGCAGGCTCCCTGCAGAGCAGGGAGCCTGATGCGGGACTCGATCCCAGGACCCTGGGATCATGACCTGAGCCGAAGGCAGACGCTTAACCAACTGAGCCACCAGGCGTCCCCCCAAATAATTTATTTTTAAAAACAGTTTTAGGTTCTCAGTGAAACTGAGCAGCAGAAAGCAGTGTTCCCAGATAGCCCTTCCACTCCCACACACAGCCTTTCCAATCATCAGCATCCTACATCAGGGTATATTTGTTAAAATTAAAGAACCTACATGGACACTTTATCACCCAAAGTCTATAATTTACATTAGGGTTTACTCAAGTGTTGTATATCCTATGGGTTTTGACAAATGTATCCACCACTGTAGTATCATTCAGAACAGCTCTCATGGCCCTAAAAATACTGTTTTCTGCCTATTCATCACTCCCTCACACCAACCTCTGTGAACCACTGATCTTTTCAGTGTCTTTTGGCTATGCCTTTTGCAGAATGTCATAGAGTTGAATCACACAGCATGTAGCCTTTTCAGATTGGCTTACTGCACTTTGTAATATGCATTGAAAATTCTTCAATGTCTTTTCATGGCTTCATAGCTCTTTTTTTTTTTTTTTTCTGGTGCTTAATATTCTATTGTTCGGAAGAGCCACAGTCTGTCTATTCACCTACTAACCTCTAGGTTGCTTTCAAGTTTTGGCAATTATGAATAAGACTGCTATTTATATCCAGCCTAAGCAGGTTTTGTGTGGATACAAATTTTAACTCATTTGCGTAAATACTTAAGAGGTGCAATTCCTGGATTGTTTGGTAAGAGCTTGTTTTGTGAGGAAATGCCTCTTAAAGTGGCTGTGCTTCCTGTTATTCTTCATCCTCACCAGCATTTAGTGTTGCCAATGTTTGGGACTTCCATCATTCTGATGGGTGTGAAGTGACATCCAAATGTTCTTTAATTTTCTTCTGGATTTTTAAGATTTCCTTTCCTTTGGCCTTTTATGTCTCTAATGTCGACTTTCTACTATTCCTTCTAGTTGAGTGTTCTTTTATAAAATTACTTTTGTATTTCTAATGCCCTTCTGAATTCTATCACCTCATTTCTCTAATCCTGATTTGTGTTAATCTTTCATGTCTTATCATTTTTATCCTATTTAGCTCCTTTTGAAATATGTTTCCAGATACCTTTTGGAGATGGCTTTATGGAATGCTTTGATTCTGCGATTTTAGCAATGGTATCCCAAATGGGTCTCCTGTGAGCCTGTTTTCCCAGTTATAAATGAGGGAGAATATTCTTAATCTTTTTGTGGCCAACTCCAAATACTGGACCAAATTTTAAAGTTTAGTGGAAGCACAAATCACTCAGTGAATAAAATATTTCTAAATACACAGATTTTCAAAAGTCAACTCACTCTCTTCCATGTAAACCACCTATCCTCCAAGTCACTTAGCAAATCCTCCGAAGCTGTTTCTTGGTGTATAATCATGATGACCCTTTTTTCATATTTCTCAAATTATTATAATAGATTAAACTTGCTGCTTTTCTGTTGGTTTTATATGAAATTTTCTTAAACTTTCAGAAGGAGTTTTATAACTTGACACTCTAAAGGTAGCTCTTCTACTTTTTGGTGTAGCATTAAAACATCTAGTTTACTTTCTGAGATCTCCTGGCTCTTTTCTTATGTCTAACTTCTACATGAGTTTTTCCCTTTTTCTCTTGTATGTATGTTTTTTAATTTGGATTTTTATTCCTAGCACTTTATTCTCAGTGTTGGGCTTTGTCCTGCAAGGGAGCTTTGGAAGTTGGTTTTGAGAGTTCATAGTGAAGATTGCTCCAGTCTCTGCAGAACTTGTTGCAAAGGCCCTCATACTTACCTGCTAGTAGTGTATGCAGAACCCAGGCAATCTAGGTGCTGTTCTCACACTGGCCCTCTGAACTGTACAGTGACTTCTCTCGGCTATTTTAGGATTCTTAGGACTGTAGGATACCTAGTTGCTTACTTACACTTCCTCTGGTGTGGATGCTATGCATGTCTTATAGCTATCAAAATTTGACTCTACACCTGCCCATATTATAGGGTGCATGAAGATACTTGGTCGCTTAAATTTGTTGAAGACCTGGATCATATGCTTTTCTAGCTTGATATCTGCTTTGTATGGTGGGATTTAAGGAGATTCAAAAACTAAGCTGCCATTGCCACCATCATCCTGAATCAAATTTTATTATTATATGTTCAAGAGTATATTAACAAAAGTAGTACATAGTTGAGTCATTTATGGAATTAGTTTCAATACAAAGTAACATTTTTTTGTGATGATATGGGAGTATGTGAAAATTTCCTTGAGTTAGGACTGATTATTTAGTACTGTGAATCATGGACTCTTAGGAAACTGAGTTGTTACATAAAATAGTGGCTTTTTCTTCATTCAGTCCTCCAACTTTTGCCTTATATCTTTTTCAAAGAAGGGTAAGAGTGGCAGTTCTCTAGGATCACAAACATGAATTTCCTACCATTACAGTAATTTTCCTTTCCAAAATCATAAATCCTACTCTATTTCCTAATTTTCTTCACTTCTGGGATATACTTTTGCTTTTTTTGGGAAACTCCTTGGGATGCCTGTGTGGTTCAGTCACTTGAGCGTCTGACTCTTGGTTTCAGCTCAGATTGTGATCTTGGGGTCTTGGGATCAAGGGCTGCGGGACTCTGCACTTGGTTTGGAGTCTGCTTGAGATTCTCTCTCTGCCTCTGCCCTCCCCACCTCCCCCATCCCTGCTTGTGCTCTCTCCCTCTCAAAATAAATTTTAAAAATCTTAAAAAAAAAAAAAAAGAAACATTTTCTAACTCTTTCAGTTTTCTAAAGGGAAATATTCTTTAGATGTATAAGCAATGTGGAATCCTAAACTTTTCTTTTGAAGGTTTCTTTGTTGAACTATTGAGGCCTTAGTTGCCAGTTTAGGAGAAAATTTTGGTGGTGAAAAAGCATAAAGAAAACTGGGAGCAAAACCACAGAAACCTGGAAAAATTAGCTTCAAGCCATACTCAAGTATACATAGTTTTCTAGCTTAGACACTAAAAAAACTCCCACATTTCATGTCTTTTGCTCATTTCTCCAGTGTACACTTGGTGTCCAGATGTAGTTTGGTCATCAGTTTTGTTCTCTATATAAAAGAACAGGCCTCTTTGGAGGTATTTGATATTTCCTACTTTAAGGCTGGAGAAAAAACCAGGATGTGTCTGGAATATCTGCTCTCAGAAAGCGAAAATTCTTTCAAAGCATGTAAGGGGTAGAAAAAAGAATGAGAGATCTGCTAAAGGGGACTTCCCATGAGCATTAAATAATAGCAAAAATAGTATTTAGAAATTTCCATCTGTAAAAGCCATGAATTCCTAATAATACCCCAAGTAAAAAGTAATTAAGTATGCAGAAGGTAGTAATATAAAAGAAGCTTATGTATGTGGATGCTTTAAAAATTGATTTTTACAGCAGAGTACATTAGATGGGGTATTTTGCTTCTATTAATTACAAATATGCATACATATACTTGTTTCTGTGTAAGCAGGAAAGAAATCCTGTATAAAGTAGGAACTCTACCAGGAACAGGAATTGGTGATTCACATTTGTGGTTATATAAAATAACCTCTTGTAATGAGTTGTGACCTATAAAAATGCAAAAAGTAATCAGACCTGTTGGTCAAAAAGATGGAGATTTCAAATGTTTCCAGTAAAACAGCTTAATCTCTCATCTCTAAGCCTAATAGCCCAAGAGGTGAACTATTTATAGTGATTAAATTTTAGGTGCCTCCAGTAATTAAAATAAATCTGGTAAAAATATATACTCTTAAATGTCAATAGATTACATACATACATCACGGTGACCGGAGAGTAGATTAGAAACAAAAGTTTAAGAATACATCATTTCCAGAAAAATCACCAAGTTTCAAAAAAATGAAACATTTATTACATAAAAGGACTCAGTTTATGATACCCTGTGTCACTTGTTTGAATCACTGTGGCCATTACAGTGACAACTGAGGTTCCAACCAGGGTCACGTAGCCAACAACTCAGAATCTGCCACCTTGGTGTGCATGAGACTAATCTTTTTCCTTTGTGTCTGGTTGGATTAACAAAACTCCTAAGCATCTAAAAATAGCACTAGCAGTGTGTCAAAAGTAGGAATAAGAGACAAAATTAAACATGTTTTAGCATTTTGATAACTAGCTTTAATGTGTTATAAATTTTGTAATCATTGTGATTTGTCTGCTGTTTTAGATGCTTAATACATTCAAAGGAATCAACCATACTCAATTTGTAATTACAGTTTAAATTGAGGGGATTTAATCAGATTTATAATGGGTGTCTAAGTCCCCAGTAAAGTGATTTTTCAGGTTTTTATCAGATATAAGTTTAATAAACGGAGTATGAGAGGACCACAGTAATGTATATTCCTCTCCGTGAATTAAAAACCCCTTAGTCATAATCATTGGTTCTCTGTAAAGGAAGTTTTTGATTTAAAACTAATCTTTCCTCATATATATGACTTTAACTTGCCTTTCAAATTCCCTTTTCCTTGCATTTAAGAAGTTGCAGTGGTGAAATCCAACCAGCATTATGACTCACCACATTGTGATCTGTCATTGTGTCTACCACCATGCCTTGGTCATCTATTTCAGTCACTGCTGAAATGAGAACAGAGGAGAATCAAGCACAGTGAATAGTTGGTTGTGTAGGAGTGAAATTGTCATCTTGAGTATTAAATTTGCAGAATTCTACCTCTGTGCTTTGTTCACAGGGTCTTAGGTAATGGCCTGAAGGAGAGAAAGGTGAGGCATAGAATATTCTGACATTTACTGTTTTGTCTTCACCTGCCCCTTCCTCTTGGGGAGATATTCTTTTCCATTTTTGCCATGTGCTTTTGGTGGCATTACAATTATAGGCCCTATTTCTTCTCTACAGAGAAGAGCATGTGTCACATAAAGCATCAGAGTTGAACACCCTCTTGGTCACAGAGACTCATTGAATGATTCAAAACTCCTTTGGAGTGTGTGGTGGTGGTGGTGGTGGTGTTTTAATAATGAAGCAGAATGAGATGTCTAACCCTCAACCTCCACTTTGGTCTCAATTTGAAAAGTACGGTTCTAAATGGCGACAGTGTCCAAGATTTCGGATTCATTAATGAGCTCATCCATGGTCGAATGGTGAAATGAGGAGGATTCATAGAGAAAAGCAAGATGGGAGCTGGACAGGCAAGAGGCTTACCGTGCGGGAGCCTTGGCTCCTCGAACCTGAAGCCCCTGGTTTTTATAGCACTAACTGCAGTTCGGGAGTGTCAGTTATTGTTTATAAATCCTCCATTTTTTGTGTTACTGTGTGATAATGAATCTGGACTTTGCAGACTTCCATTTCTCCTTTACCAACTGGCTTGATGTTAAGCTCTGCCAATAGGTGGTGCTATAAAGAGATAGCAAGATGGGAGAAAGAACACCAGGGCTTTTCTTTGTTTCCTCTTGGTTGCTGTCCCTGTTTGGGGGGTTGCGGATCCCCACACTGGGGATCACTGGGTCCTGGAAACCCTTGCTACAGCAGCGACCAGCTCCCATGGTTCTGGCAAGTAGCCTGGAGCCTGTTTCCTCTTTACCTTGATGAACAGCATATTTCTGCAAGGCTAGTGTCTCCTGAAATGTCAGAATCTTTATCCTGTGGAGGGAAGGAGCCCCCTTCTTAAGTTTCCATGTCCCTTATTCACTTTTTTCTCAGCCCTACAGTGGCAGCCACTTTCTGAAATTGTTACCCCGTTATACCTTGAAGTTCTCTTTTACAACTTTTAATAATTAACTACTTTTTACCTAGTTAATCTTCATATTAACATTTTCCTTGTTCAAATTACTGGTGTGGTTTTGTCTTCTAATTAGACCCCAATGGGTATAGAGAAGTAAGTTTATTCCTAATAAATACTACGTTTGCTTAAGGGAACTCAGTGTGGGTTTCTGTCACTTTAAAGAGAGCCCTGGCTAATCTTCCCATACATCAGCCCTTCATAGTTACTGTTTGGGCTCATTCATTAATTTATCACTCATTAAAACATCATTAAATCATTAAAAATATGTGAGGCACTAGACCAAGCACTGTATTAGAGACTTGGGGTAGAAAGATTAGTATGCTCACCTACTCAAGGTAGTAGACAATCATGTAAACAAATAATTATGATACTCAAGGTATTGGGTACACAGAAATGTAAACAAAGAATTAAAAAAAAGTGTGATAGGTACTTCAATAAAAGTATGCACAAGGGCATGAGGAAGCAGAGAAAGGGGTGATTAATTTTGCCCGGAGGGAAGGTTGAGGAAATGGCCAAAGGACACTTGACAGAGGAGTCAAAGTTTTTAGTAGGAACTTAGGGGATAAATAGATACTAGGAAGGGAAGTGGCAGAGAGAAGAACAAACCAAGGGAAAGAAGTCTGGGGTTGCTTAGCCTATTCAGGGAAACATAGCTGGTCACTGGACATGAGGGGGAAAGAGATGGGGACTGTAGTATTCCAGTTAGGTTAGAAAGGACTATATGTTCATTACGTTAGGGAGTTTGGGCATATTGGTAGCATGAGGAAAATGCACATGTTTTAGCTACATGCTAGGCACAGTGCCAGATGATTACATGCATTGGCATATTCTTAAAAATGTAGGGTGGATACTCTTATGACTCCATTAGCATTTAAGAAAGTAAATCCAAGACCACTGAAATAACTTGCCCATGATTGCACAGTAAGTAGTAAATGGTGAAGGATTTTTTTTTTAAGATTTTTTATTTTATTTATTTGAGAGAGAGACAGTGAAAGAGGGAACACAAGCAGGGGGAGTGGGAGAGGGAGAAGCAGGCCTCCCGCTGAGCAGGGAGCCCAATGTGGGGATCGATCCCAGGACTCTCAGATTATGACCTGAGCCAAAGGCAGACACTTAACGGTTGAGCCTCCCAGGCGCCCCTGGTGAAGGATTCTTTAACCCAAATAGACCCGATGCCAAAGCCTAGCTTTTTGTCGTTAAGCTGAACTATTTCCATGGGCAATAAATATGTAGTAGGGGTATTTTTTTTTTTTTTAATCACTAACCCTCATTATGACTTATTGTCCATTGCCCCCTAATTCAGTGGTGGACTAGAGCTCGCTTTTACCAGTTCATAAGAGCAAACAATGCACATGTTTTTCCAATTCTGATAAGTGGTATTATGTTGGTAGCTTGAAGTTGGCCATAGAGCAGTAGTAGTGATGCCATGGACATAGGCAAATACTACAAAGCAGATTTCTTTACTGTAAAACTGGTTGTTAAATGTACACCAACACATCTCTGCTGCAAATGCTTGGATTTTTTAAAAAAGGTATTGTTTTGTTGAGTTATGGACCTATTGTTTTTCTATCCATTTTGCTTTCTTGTAAATCAAATAATTTTTGATCTAGTGCTTAGAAACCTTTCTTGGATTTTTTTTTAAACAGAATTTTTTAAACAGAATCTTCCAGAATTCTTAAAGTACATGAATCCACATGGTATCTTATATGAGCCGATTGTTCATGAGAATAAAGTCAAAACATCTAGCACGCACCCTGTTTTATCTTTAACTACCAGCTTGATTGCTATCATTTATGATTTATTTATAAACTTTTTTTTAAGATTTAATATATTTATCTGACAGAGAGACACAGCGAGAGAGGGAACACAAGCAGGGGGAGTGGGAGAGGGAGAGGCAGGCTTCCCGCTGAGCAGGGAGCCCGATGCGGGGCTCGATCCCAGGGTCCTGGGATCATGACCTGGGCCAAAGGCAGACGCTTAACAACTGAGCCACCCAGGTGCCCCATAAACTATTTTTTATTATGAATTTTCTATCACTGTAAAATTAGTCAATCTGGATTGCTCTGGCCACTTTATGTGATCAAGTAGTATACATACACTTTTAGTAACTGGGATTATACTTACTTTCCTTTTCCTTTCCTTTCTCCATTTAGGCTCATGTCTCTTCAGTGTTCTTTATTGGCTTTTTATAATTATTATGTTAAATGATTTGTCAGGAAGGAAGCCCAAACTCATTTGGACAACAAGGAGTAAACCTTCCACAACTGCATAAGTAGGAAAGTAGAAAATGGCCTCAATGAGACAGTTAATTATTCAAGCACAGCAATCTGCAGGAGTGTCCATACCCCCAAGTCTTATAGGCAAAGCAATGAGCGGGGAAGTTATGTTGTGTGGGAAGTTATGCTGCAGGAGAGGAACATAGGGCCCAAGGGCTCAGGGTCTTTTAGAGCAAACAGGAAACAAGGCAAAACCAATAATTACAGAGAGCAACAGATGGCCAAAAAGCCACCTCCATCCCAATAGCAGACAATCCATGACCCACTGTCTTTAACATATAAACATATAATCCAAACAGTACAGGTCACTCTAGTTTAGGGCTTATTCATTTTGATTTGGATCACCATTACATGGGTTTGGTTAAGCCTCATTGGCGGTGTCCCTGAGACATACGGACTTGGTTGTCATACCTGATATAACCCAAGGTTGCTTGAGCCTCAGGAGGCAAATACAAATTTTTATGAGTCATTTTGAAACAAGGCTGTGATGGTCCATGTTTGTCCTATATGGGAGAGGTCAGATCCACCCTGAGAACCTTTGACAATAGCGTCAAGCACAGAAAAACTCCTGGACAGTCATGCTCATATGAATTTTTCTCTTCCCATAGCATGTGAATGAGGACCATGAAACCAGCAGAGGATCAGATTCCCAGTTCAGATGTTGCTTGACTCAGACCACATGATTGTTTTGCCAAGCTGTGGTGCTAAGTCTAGGGCACAAGGAGGTCATTAATCATCTCTTTCTCTCTCTCTCTCTCCATACTTCTCAGCCTCTAAGGTCTTTTCTTCTTAGGTGCTAGAGTTGTTTTTGTCCTTCTACAGCTACATAGTTTTAATGTATTAGCCACTTCTATCCTTTGCCCAACCTGATGGGTCAGACATCAAGTGGGCTATGGGACAGTGGCAGCCTTGTAATGACTTACTGTGCCTCTGTTACTTCCCAAGGGGGCTACTCCAAGCAAGGATATTGTAGAGTTCACATACTCTGCCAGCTGGTCAGTTTGCCCATGGTCTGGGCTCTGTCCTACTTAATAACTGAAACCAAGTGTAGTCCATGCAATAGGCGGGAGTCCCTCACACCTTGTTATTTAATTGCCACTCTAAGATGAAACTCTTCAGGCCTCCCAGATACTAGAGTTGGTGGGGGGCGAGCGGGGGCAGGGGGAGGACAGGCATGTTTCCTTGTCAAGAACAGCTGCATCTCATGCCCTTACTCTCTCACTAACATGTGAGTCCACAATGATGACATTGTATTCTGTCTGGCGATCTTTTTTAGTCAAGTATTTAAGTGTTCATTTCACCTTTTGGTTACATCAGCAGCTGCAGGACAATAAGGGTGTGAAATATCTGTTGAATGCCATGCCCATTTTCCCACTGTTGGGTCCCTTTTCCCATTAATAGGATGTCACTGTTTTCCTGTAAAAGGCCCAGATACCTAAAAACATAGTTGAATCAGTAATGCTACTGTGTGGTCATAGCTGGAGTAATTGTCAGTGGTTTCCAGACAATATTGGTAGCAGTAAAATGGCAGCAGGGGATCAATGTGGTCCCTTTGCCAGGAATGGGTAGAGGCTTTGAGGTATGCACATTCTCTGGGGTATGAGACTTACAGTCCCTCTGGGGACAGAGATCTTATGAGACTTACAGTCCCCCCCTTCTGTTAAGGACTGTCAAATTTGGCAGAATATAGGGTCAGACAGTGGAGGTACTGAAGGAATAGTTTGTTCTAAGGAAGCTACTCAGCTTCCAGTTTCTTAATTTCTCCAGTGGAACAGCATTGATCTCCAAGGAGGAATCTGGTTCTCTAGAGGCACTTTCAGTCCCATTGGCCTTGGGGAAGTCTCCCTGGGAGGGCCATAATGCAGTCATTAAAACAAAACATTCAAAGTAGGAAGCTTTATTGAAAAGCATAACTTTGTCTCAACTGAATTGTCTGCATATGCTGAAATCATGGTGTCAAGAGTGCGCTGGCCTAGGTGTTGCCATTTCACCTAAGAGGATAACCTCTCTCATTCCCTCATCACAGAAATTCACTAGTCATGTCTCTAACAGATCCTAAGTTTGTTGATCAAAGCGATTCCCACATTTCTCTCCCCTCCTCTCACTGTGGGTTTGTACCTTGGTACTCTGTATTGAAGTCTGCTCTAATGATTCTAGTGGATGTTAAAACAGCATGTGGTTGGGCTTTCTTCCCTGACGGGCCCAGACTGCTTAGTGCATTATTCCATTTCGCAAGAATACCATGGCACTGGTTGGGCAGCTTGTTTCTTTTTGTTGTTGCTTAAAGATTTATTTATGAGAGAGAGAAGGAGAGAGCGAGCATGGGGAGGACAGGGAAGGGAAGAGAATCTCAAGCAGACGCCCTGCTGAGTGAGGAGCCCTAGGACATGTGGCTCGATTTCATGACCCTGAGGTCATGACCTGAGCCAAAATCAAGAGTTAGCAGCTCAGCCAACTGAGCAATCCAGGCAGCCCTGGGTAGCTTGTTTTCATCCTACCTTTAACTCTTCAGCCTCTATTCATTGACTTAACTCTTGTTCATTAGCAGCTGGGACAGGGGGGGTATCACTGATTCCTTTCTCCCCCAGCCTATCACTTGGATGGGAGCATTTGCCACTAGTCTCTGGGAATTTTCTTACACCCTAGAACTTGACCCATGAGGCTCTTGCCTTTTCTTTTCCGAGTGTTCTTGTCTTGGCACCCAGTTTGCGGTTTTAGAAGAATCCCAACCCCATAGCTATGTCATAACTTACGTGCAAAAAAAGACACACAGTGGATCAGAGCAAGACCGTTTACTACTCACAGTACATCAGAGTAGGGGG
The DNA here is from genome assembly GCF_009762305.2 of Zalophus californianus. Classification (NCBI taxonomy): domain Eukaryota; kingdom Metazoa; phylum Chordata; class Mammalia; order Carnivora; family Otariidae; genus Zalophus; species Zalophus californianus. The sequence continues at coordinate 56,997,109 of NC_045597.1, forward strand.
TGTCAGTATGGTAGTGCTGGTTTCACAGTCATTAAATCCCACAGGGCATGGTGATGGATCTAGACCGGGGTTGTACATTTAGTTGGCTGTGATATGAACACTGGGCCAAGGGTGCAGCACTTTTAGCAGTAAGCAGCAAACAAAACCATCTCTCCTGTGGGGAGTAACACAGTAGTCACACTGTGCTCACCTTAACTTAATTGCTTATGGGATGACCTATAGAAATTGCTCAGGGGACAGACAGTCAGGCCTTGCAGATTGGCAGACTCTCCAAGGATGTGTGGGAGGGAGCCCTCAGGGCCCATAGCAGATTGCCTCTCCTAATGCTTATGTGTCTGTGTTTTTAGAACTATCTGTATTTACAAATGACAAGTGATTGAATTTTAGGGGCCTTTTTATATGACTAGAGATGCATTTGCATGTGACTGTCCCTAAATTTTGATTTATTAAGAACATCACCCATGGTGGTAAGCAGATAGTGCAGAGGAAGTTTGAGACCATTAAACCAGGAAACCTTTTCTCCTGTCTTCTATTCTTACCATTTTTCCCCACATGCCTGATGACAAATTTAAAAAGATAAAGTGATTTTGAGTCTCTGTTGATCTGAGAAGCATTGTTACAGGTATGACATTACTTGGACCACTGCGGTATTACTCAGCTAACTTCCTTCTAGATTGGCTATTAACCAAACTCTGGTCTAATCTTCAGGTAACTCTTTCAGCCACTCTTCTGTTGTGGACTTGCTGTTCTCTTCAAAGGAAGTGTACAAACGTCCAGTCTGAATATTCAAAGTTCTCTATAAAGCTAATCCCATGTCTGGCTGTTGCTTTTTAGAGTGGTAAGGGGAGAGAACTCATTATCCTGAGAGATTTCTATTTCAGTTCCTTTATTCATGACACTGCCTAGAGGTCAATTGTACACTCCTCTATTTTCCATTTCCTCAGTTGTTCCTTAACTTTTACAGTCTAGAACATGCCCCACTTCATGACAAACAGGAAAATAGCTTAGAACAGTGAGTTTTCATGTCTGGCACTTAACATTACTTTTCAACTCTGCCTTTACTTGCCAACTAGGTTGCAAAGTCCCTGTGGGTTGCATATTCTATTTACCACATGGATTGCCTACCATTGTAGCTTGTCTAAAGTGGTAAGTATATACTCTGTGGTGGGTGGGTGGATGGATGGATGGATCTTTCTTCTTTGTCAGTGATTGAGGAGTTTCGGGTGAGGTAACTATTTCTTGATGTTAATTTCATCCTAAATTCTATCTACTGTAAGTATTGTAGGACAACTTTTGATATTTTCCTTTCATGGATTTCTGTATGGTGGTTTTTCATATGATAGACTTCTCATAGAATTTCACATTTTCTCCATGTATCCTCTCTGAGGATTAAATTCCCAGTTCCTCTGAACAGGGTCCATCTGTTCTCTCACTGATTGAATTATATGTTATACTCACTTTGCTTTGAGTGATTCTCAAAACTAACTGGTACGGCTAAGGGAAAGGCAAGTGAGCTGTAGGAAGAACTCTAAAACTGATGTGGATATATACTAAATTTAGAGTACATATTGTAATGGCTACCTGGGTAGTGACTACTGTAGGATGCAATAACCCCTGACTGACTGACTGCTTTGGCTCAACATTTTTAGAAAAACATGTTTGGCATAAATTGCTTACCTTCCTTATTCACTAAACAGAATATTTCTTCTTTTGTCAAGATCGGGCACCCTCAAGTATTTATTTCAGAAGGAGAAAAATAGTTTACTCATTGAGTTTAGAATTGTCTGATCCCTCAGCAGCCCTGAAAGTACTATTTTTATGATCTTTCAAAGCCCTAATGTCTTTAGGACAACAGTAAAAAATATAGACTGTGTACCATCAACAAATCAAAAAATATTTATAGAGCCTCTTCCCACATGGAAGAGAGGAAAGCGAGGCCATCTGCAGAGACCAAGATTTACTGAAGTGAAGGGGGAGGAGTGGAGTGGTAAAGAAAGTGATCCTGGGCGCCTGGGTGGCTCAGATGGTTAAGCGTCTGCCTTCGGCTCAGGTCATGATCCCAGGGTCCTGGGATCGAGCCCTGCATCGGGCTCCCTGCTCCTTGGGAGCCTGCTTCTCCCTCTGCTTCTCTCTCTCTCTCTCTCTCTCTCTCCTCTGTCTCTCATGAATAAATAAATAAAATCTAAAAAAAAAAAAAACAAAAATCTGCCTCTTAAAAAAAAAAAAGTGATCCTGACGTTTTGCAGTGTCTCTGGAAAGAAGAAAGGGCACCTACGTGAAGTGTGAGAGGTGGGATGAGGCTGGGGCTGGGGAGTATTTGTGGCAACTTCATGAGTTTTTTTTTTTTTTTTTTTAAGTTTTAATTTTTTAGTAACCTCTCACCCAACGTGGGGCTCAAACTCATGACCCTGAGATCAAGAGTTGTATGCTCTTCTGACTGAGCCAGCCAGGCACCCCTCATGAGGCATTTTTAGGCTCAGAAAAAGCTAGAATGATTAGAAGAAGATGATTGGATGAAAGAGCCATTCCTCCTTGAATGTTATAGCGCCAATATTAACACATTAATGCAAGTTAAGTTTAACTTGTTAAAACTGTGGTAATTCATACAAATGTTATAATTTATATAAAAGTCTCTGACTCTGGGGTGTCAAAATATTTAACAACTGACAATGGCCAGTGACTAATCAGGATGCTGGTCACAGTAACACTTTTAGGCAGCCAGGTGTTAATCTTCTTGATTTAGGATCCTGGAGACGTCAGGGTAGTTGGAAGGGAAGGCCTGATAAGGAAAGAAGGCACTCAAGAGATGCTGGGCAGTGACTACAATAAGAATATATTGTAATATGTTACAAACTAATGTGGCTATCCTAGTGTGTACTGGCTGAGTATTAATCAGTGTTGACTCTAAAATTCTAGCTCTAGAACTTTTTCTCAGGAAATGAGCCTAAATGTTCAAAAAACTCTATGCATGCTGATACTGTGATAATTTAAAATATATATTCCATAGGGGACCGTTTAAGTTTTGATGTACTTAAGTTTACAAAGTGGTTATGAAGGCTTTGTGATAATGTACAAATGGCTATCATACATTGTTGAGTAATAATGTGTGTTGCACACATGCATTTAGAACAGACACGATAGGAACGTACGTACACACACACACACACACACACACACGTGCGCGCGCACACACACACACACAGTGGACTATTACGCAGCCATTAAAAGAATGGAATCTTAACATTTGCTGCCACATGGACGGAGCTCAAGAGTACTATCCTAAGTGCAATCAGTCAGTCAGAGAAAGACAATACCATATGTTGTCACTCTTATGTAGAATTTAAGAAACAAACATACTTAAATAAAGGAGAAAAAAGAGACAACCGAAAATACAGATGCTTAACAATAGAGAAAAAAACTGATGGTTACCAGAGTGGAGGTAGATGGAGGGATGGGTGAAACAGATGAAGGAAACTAAGATAACACTGTATGTTAACTCTACTGGTTTTAAAATAAAAACATAAAAAGTTAAAAAATAAAAAAATAAAACAGACACAATAGGAACGGTTTTCTGTTACTTGTTGTCTGGGGTTTTATTAAGTATGGACACAATGGAAACCGCAAAACTTTTTTCATAGACAATTGAGTTAAACCAAATCTTTTTAAACTCATGCAGTGGGTTTTTAAAAACCTAAATGCAGAATTTTAAACTAATCTTTAAAGAAGTTCATCTTGCATGTATTGGTCCACTGTTGCAGACATCCGTGTTCTCTTAGCACATGTATTCCGCTCCCCAAGCCAAAAGCATAGTGTTCATTCTTGTTTCCTCTTTCCCTCATCTCATCTCACCCATCAGCAAATCTCTATCCACAGCATTTTCAAAATCTATCCTTAATCTGCGCTCTCTCCCAGCTCCCATTGCTACCGTCTTATTCTAAGCAGCCACCATCTTTTGTCTGAATGCTTATCATAGTGTAGGAGCTTCAACTTCCACCCTGTCCCCAGGACCTACTAGTTCTTCTCCACGTAACAGCTGGAGTGATGATTTTGTCATAGCCGGATCATGTCACTCTCCTTAAAATCCTCAAATGTCATGCTATCTCCTTGGAATAAAATTTGTATTCCTTTCCCAGAGGTTATGTGGCCTGCCTGACCTACTTCACTGTCTACATCTGCAACCTCATCTTTACCATTCCCCCCTCATATGATGCCTCTTGAGCCACCCTTTCTGATATTTTCCCTCATGTATGTTAAGCCCATCTTGCTCCCAAGTGTGTCTCCTGTCTGTCTCAACTGCTTTGCCTTTAATACCTTCAACCACAGACTCCTTGTCATTCAGGTCTGAGCCCAAATAATTGGTATTACATTCATTAAATTTGTAGGTATTTTTTACGTAAGACTCCTCACATCCTGCCAAATGTTATGAAATAACCATTTTTAACAGAAAGGAATTGAATAGCATGAAAAACTTTGTCCTCATAGGCTTGATATGCATATATTTTTTTCTGGTAAATTACTTCTGTGGCTTCTCATTTTAGGAACAGTTGGAGGGTAGGAAAAATGATTTGTTCTTTGAGCATTATGGTTGTATTTGTCAACAAGCATTCATTTACTGCTAGACTTTATTTAATCTATTTAAAAAGGGGCCAAACTGTGTATATAATAAGAGACAAAAGAGGAATGAAGTGTGCAGCTGCTTGACATTTCATATTGCTAAGCTTCCAGCAGAGAAAGCTTGAGACACATGCTTTCCTATCTGAGAGGCTGCTAGAATGGTGAGAATGGTAGAAATTGGACCAAAGATAATGGACACAATTAAAACTTGCCATCTGTAATTGAATATTTTCCATTTAGGTGTATATACCATGGTTGCATTGATCTTTCTAATCAACATTATAGCTGTTATTAATAATTACTATATTCCAAGTGAGAATTTTCTTTTACTATAGAAGTCAATTTTCTAACTTTCTAAAATGCAAAGTCGGGGCACCTGGGTGGCTCAGTCATTAAGCATCTGCCTTCTGCTCAGGTCAGGATCCCAGGGTCCTGGGATGGAGTCCTGCATCGTGCTCCCTGCTCTGCGGGAAGCCTGCTTCTCCCTCTCCCTCTCCCCCTGCGTGTGTTCCCTCTCTCCCTGTGTCTCTCTCTGTCAAATAAATAAATAAAATCTTTAAAAAAAAAGTGCAAAGTAGACATTTGAATTTGTATCTACAAGTTGAGAAGGCACTTGAAAAGGGTAAGCACATTTAATTCTAAAGAGATGGGATATTTTGAGTTTGTCATGCTTAGAAATCTCAGAAATCTACTTGGCAATGTGTTGCAATAGCTATTCCACCTTCACTGTAGCCTTCATTTTTGTCTCCTCTCAACTTATGTCATAGATCTTAATCTTTAGGTTGTTGGGATTTTATAGCATATGACAGTCATACAGTGTAGGCTCTCATTCCATAGAAGAAATTGTAGTTGAAAATGTAGGGTCATATTAACTCCATTGGGAGGATATGACATAGGGTGACATTATAATGATGGTAGAAGAAGCAGCACCAGACTGACTTCTCCCCAAAAGAGAGTGTGATTGTACCAATTCCCTTTGTGAGACATCAAGAAACCAGTTAAGAGGCACCTGCACCCCAGGTGAACCTGAAACCAGCTGCATCAGAAGCCTGTAGGAGAATTCATGGCACTCACTCTGTCCTCCCTTCCCATATCTCTGTGGTGTTCCCAGGAGAAAACTCCCAGCACCTGGCTTCTCCTTGGAGAGGGAAAGAGAAAATAAGACTATCCATCAAACTTGTAGATATTTTGAGGAGCTACTGGAGGAACTGGCTTTTGTGTTGCCTGATTCTAAGTATTAACGGGAAAGCGAACAAGGTTGGGGGCAGCTAAGAGCAAAAGTGATGAGTTGAACTAAAAAATAATATAGTCCCTCCCCCTGGCTCAGTATGGAATGAATGGGAGAAAACTTCCAACTCCCAGCTTCTCTCTGGGGAGGGAAAGAGTTGGCACATGTGTCCAACATTTCCATATTTTAGGGGCCTATATATATGTCTGATTGATCTAGGAGCACTGACGGAACCTGGCATACTTAAGATTTCTAGAGGCCACTGAGAACAAGAGCACTATGGAGCTTGCTGCTGTTCCAGATGACCTTGAGGAGATGAGATGAACTTGGTGGTCTCTGTTGGGTGGGAGAGGGGGAATAAAGGGGTAGAGCATATATTTAATATTCCAGATTTTTGAGGGGCTGCCTGAAGGATTAATTTTTGTCTCATCTGACTTGGAGCGCTGTTGGGTCTTGGCATACTCTTGAAATCCGGAGGCCATAGAAACAAAAAATTGCTGGGTGTGGGTAGTGGCAGCTCCAGAGGAGCTACAGCTGCATAGACAGACACAAGAGAAAGGGAGAGATAATGAGTTCCTAGGGGTAAAAAACCTGGCAAATACCTCTAATTCATAATTTACATGTAAAAATGGAGAGAACATACACTCACCAAAAAGGTTTGAGAGGTCCCCACAATCTTGAGCCAGGCTAATTGGTGAATCTTTGCCTGTATGAAGCCAGTCCCTAAAAACTGGGAGAGCTGGCTGTTCTTTTCTCAAATATATGGATCCTAACACAAAGTTACAAGGCATGTGAAGAAAGATGGAGACATGGCCCAAAAGAGCAAGGGTAAGTCTCCAGAAGCCAAGCCCCAAAGTAATGGAGGAATATGAATTACCTGACACCTCATAATGACATATAGTGAGCTGGGGAAAACAGTGCATGAACAAAGTAAGAATATAAGCAAAGAGAATGTAAAAAAGAAAGAAGAACTTTGGAGCTGCAGAAATAGCTGAATGAAAAAACTTCACTAGAACAACTCACCAACAGACTTGGTCAAGCAGAAGAAAGATTTGGTGAACCAAGACTGGGTAATTTCAAATGACCTATCAGAGGAATAAAAAAAAGTGAAGTAATTCAAGAAGTGAAGAACACCAACAGGTAGACTGATATATGCATTGTAGAAGTCCCAGAAGAATGAGGGCGAAAGGGCAGAAAGCATATTTGAATAAATAGTGGTTGAAAACTGCCCAAGTATGAGGAAGGAGATCATCAAATTTAAGAAGTCCATAGATGCCCGACTAGAATAAAAAGAAGGTTCACACTGAAACATAATATAATCAGGTTGTCAAGACAAAAATAAAAAAAAAATTGAAAGCAAGAAAAAAGTAACCCATTATATATAAGGGAGCCTCCATAAGACTACATGTGGATTTTTTTTTTTTTTTTCCTGCAGAAACCTTGCAGGCCAGAAGGCAGTGAGATGTTACGTTCAAAGTGCTGAGAGAGACATATGGTCAACCAACAATACTATATCTAGCAGAAATCTTCCAGAAATGGAGATGTAAAGGCTTTTCCATAGAGACAAAACCTGATGGATTTCATCACTGCTAGACCTGCCTTACAAGAAAGGCTAAAGGGAATCCTTCAAGTTGAAATTGAGGATTCTAGACAGCAACACAAAAGCATATGAAAGTATAAAGCTCACTGTTAAAAGTAAATACAGAACACTGTAGTACTGGTGCATAAATCATTTCTAATTCTCATGTAGATATTAAAAGACAAAACATAAGGAGTGCCTGGGTGGCTCAGTCATTAAGCATCTGCCTTCAGCTCAGGTCATGATCCTGGGGTCCTGGGATCGAGCCCCACATCAGGCTCCCTCCTCAGCAAGCAGCCTGCTTCTCCCCCTCTCACCCCCACCGCTTGTGTTTCCTCTCTCGCTGTGTCTCTTTCAAATAAATAAATAAACTCTAAAAAAAAAAAAAAGACAAAACATAAAAAGTATAACTACAAAAATGTTAATGGATAGGATATAAAAAATGTAATTTGTGACATCCATAACAGAGTATGGGGAGAGTAAGTAGAATTTTTCATGTGATTGACAGTAAGTTACCAGCTTAAAATAGATTGTGGTTGCCAGAGGGCTTACATAAAACAAAGAATATATGTATAGAAGATTAAAAAAAGAAAACAAGAATGGAATCAAAGTGTTACACTACAAAACAAAGCACAAAGGAAGACTTTAAGGGCGGAAAAGAAGAGCCAAGAACTACAAGACAGAAAACAACAAAATGGCAATAGTATATTCTTCGTTATCAGTGATTAGTTCAAATGTAAATGAATTAAACCCCTTAATCAAAAGACAGATTGTTTGAATGTTTCTAACTCATATATTGAATGAGGTCTAAATATATGCTATCTACAAGAGACTCACTTTCCATTTAAGGACATACGCTGGCTGAAAGTGAAAGGATGTAACAAGCTATTTTGTGCAAGTGGAAAACAAAAGGCTAGGAGTGGCCAAAGCCAAAGCTGGCAAAATAGACTAAATCAAAACTTGTCACAAGGAACAAAAAGACATTATCTAAGGGTCAATCCACTAGGAAACTGTAAAAAGTATAAATATACTCAACATTAGAGCATGAAAATAAGTGAAACAAATGATAGAAACAAAGGGAGAAATGAAATCTATTGTTTGATATCTAATGTTCCACTTCTGATAATGGCTAGAGCATCTAGACAGATGATTAGTGAAGAAATAGAGGACATGAACAATGCTATACACCAAATGGACCATACAGACATACATAGAATATTCCACTGATGGAACATTGTCCAGGATAGTCGATATATTCAGTCACAAAATAAGTATTAACAAGATTAAAATCATACCAAGGATGTTTCCCTACTGCAAGGAAATGAAACTAGAAATTAGTAGCAGAAGAAAAACAGGAAAATACAAATACTTGGAAATTAACTCTCTCTTGAATAACGGACCAAAGAAGAAATCGAGAGAAATTAGATATTTTCAGATAAACAAAACATACCAAAACACTGGGATGCAGCAAAAGCAGTACTAAGAAGGAAATTTATAGTGATAAATCCCTAAGTTAAGAAAAGAAATCTCAAATATTCTAATTTTATACTTCAAGAAAAAGAGGAAGCTAAGCTCAAACTTAGTAGAAGGAAATAATAAAGATCAGAGCAGCAATAAATGAAATAGGGAATTAAACAGTAGAAAAGATCAATAAAATTAAGAGTGGTTATTTGATAACAATGACTAACCATTAGTTAAGTGAACCAAGAAAATAAGAAAAGACTCAAAAGCAAATGAAAGACAGAACAAATGATGCCATAGAGATAAAAAGTTTTATAAGACTATGAAAAATTAGGACAGCAGATTGGAAAATCTAGAGGAAATGGGTAAACTCCTAGAAACATGCAACATACCAAGAGTGATTCATGAAGAAACAGAAAATTTGAAGAAACCTATAACTGGTAAGATTAAATCCGTAATAAAAAAAACCTTCAACACAAAAATCCTGAGACCAGATGGCTTAACTGGAGAATTATACCCAACATTTGAAGAAGCATTAATGCCATTCTTCTTCCAAAAAAGTAAGGGAAGCTTCTAAACTCATTTTATGAGGCTAGCATTACCCTGATAGCAAAGACACACACACACACACACACACACACACACACACACACACACACACACACACACACACACACACACACACACACACACACACACAGTATCCTTGATGACTATTGTGTGAAAATTTTCAACAAAACACTAACAAATGGAATTCAGTAGCACATTGAATGGATCATACTTCATGACCAAGTGACCTTTATCTCTGGGATGTGAAGATTGTTCAATGTATGGAAATCAATGTTAAATACCACATTAACAGAATAAAGGGAAAAAAAGATCACATTTCAATAGATGTAGAAAAAGCAGTGGACAAAATAGACCACCCTTTCATGTTAAAACATTCAAAGTAGGAATAGAATGAAGTTACCTCAGCATAACAAAAGCCCTTCATGAAAAGCCCACAGATAATATCATACTTGGTGAAAAACTGAAAGCTTTTCCTCTACGATCAGGAAAAGTCAAGGATGCTCTCCTTTTGCTAGTTCTATTCAACATAGTATTGTAAGTACGAGTAAATAAGCAAGAAAAAAATCACCCAAATTGATAAGACAGAGGACATATATAGAAAACCGAAGTTACCAGATAGAGGATCAACATACAAAAATTACTTGCATTTCTATGTACTAACAACAATTTGAGATGGAAGTTAAGATAAAAACTCAATTATGATAGCATAAAAAAGAATAAAGCATTTAGGAGTAATGTTAACCAAGGAGGTGAGAGACTCCTATCCTGAAAACTGTAAAACACTGTTGATAGAAATTTTAAGACCTAAGTAAATGGAAATCTATCCCATGTTCATGGATTGGAAGACTTAATGTTAAAATGTCCATACTACCCAAAAAATGTACAGATTCAATGTAATCCCTATCAAAATCCTAATGATATATTTTGTAGAAATAGAAAAATATCCTAAAATTAATATGGAGCCACAAAACATCTCGAATAACCAAAACAATCTTGAGGAAGAAGAAAGCTGGAATCCTCCTATTTCCTGATGTAAAAACCTATTAGAAAGCTACAGTAATCCTGTATCCTAAACGTTCCTGACTTGAAACCATGAAACTTCTATAAGAAAATAGAAGAAAAGATTGATAGTAATGATCTTGTCAATGATTGCTTAGATATGACACCAAAAGCACAGGCAACAAAAAATTGGACAAGTGGGACTATGGGTGGTCCCTGATTCTACTTAAAATTTTTCAAGTTTATGCAGATGTGAAAGTGATAGGCATTCAGTGGAAACTATACTTTGAAGCTAGTGACGGGCAGTACAATACTCTAGCATGATGCTGGCAGCAGCAGCTCCCAGTCAGCTATGTGATCCCTAGTAAACAACTGATAAACTTAAGACCATCCTGTGCCAATACAACCATTTTGTTTTTCACTTTAAATGTAGTGTTCAACAAATTACATGAGATCTTCACACTATATTATGAAATAGATTTGGGTTAGATGATTTTGCCCAATGGTAGGCTAATTTAAGTATTCTGAGCATGTTTAAGGTGGTCTAAGCTAAATTGCTAATATTGGTAGGTTAGGTATGTTAAATGTCTTTTCAACTGACAAGTATTTTCAACTTATAATGGGTTTATTGGGATGTAACCCCATTGTAAGTCAAGGTAGATTAGTGCATTAAACTAAAAAGCTGTTGTTTTTGACAAACATTCCACAGAGGGAAAAAGCAGGTTATGGAATGGGAGAAACTGTTTCCAAACCATCTATCTGATAAGGGGTTAATGTCCAATGTATTTAAGAAAATCCTTCAACTTGATAGCAAAATATCCAAATAACTTGATTAATAAAAGAAGAAAGGGACTGAATAGAGAAAGAACTAGTGACTAACAGGTATATGAAAAGATCCAAATAACTTGATTAATAAAAGAAGAAAGGGAGTGAATAGGGAAAGAACTAGTGACTAACAGGTATATGAAAAGACATTTAACATCACTAGCATCAGGAGAAGTACAAATCACTACTGTGAGTGATCATCTCTCACCAGTTAGGGTGGCTATTAAAAGAAGTGTTGATTTGTATGCAAAGAAAATGAATCTCTTCTTCACTGTTGGTAGAAATGTAAAATGGTACAGATGCTATGAAAAATGACATAGAGGTTTTGTTGGTTTTGTTTTGTGTTTTTTAAAGCTACCCTGTGATCCAGCAGTCCCACTTCTTGGTATTTACCTGGGAGAATTAAAAATGGGATTTTGCATCAATATTTACATACTTAAGTTTATTGCAGTATTGTTCACATTAACCAAGAGGTGGAAGCAACCAAAATGTCCAACAGATGAATGGATATAGAAAATGTGGCACATATTTATAATGGAATATTTAGCCTTAAAAAAGAAATCCTGTTATTTGCTACAATATGGATGGATCTTGAGGACATTATGCCAACTGAAATAACCCAGTCACAGACAAATACTGCATGATTCTGCTTATATGAGCTATCTAAAAGTATAGAGGTGCTATGGAGTTCAGTGGATATAGTTTCAGTCCTGCAAGAAGTTCTAGAGAACTGCTGTATAACACTGTGCATGTAGTTAATACTGTACTATACACTTAAAAAATTGTTGCTCTCATGCTGCATTTTTTACCATAATACAAAAGAACATAGCAGTAAGTAACAGATGTATCATCTTTGTCATCTTTGTCCCCACCCTGCTCTACCAGATTCCTGGGAAAATGAGAAAGTAAATGAAAGAAAAATGAAAAAATGTTATATTTAGGGCTTGAAGATTGGTAGGTTAAGTATGATCTGATTTCTTGAAGTTCCTGGTTTAGGCCAAACTGATTAATGACTCATGAAATAATGTTCATAATGTTAGTGACATCATTTTTAAAACAAATCATTGCTTTTTAAAATATTTTAACACCTACAGAAAAGTAATATAGAATACATAATATATATTTTATAATGAGATATATATATAGTATATTATACATGATATACCTTACATATATATGCACAAACACACAACATAGAAGATAGTCGCTGGAGAAAGTAAGAAGGGATAAGTAAAAGGTAATAGATGGAGCTGAATCTGTCTGAAATTAGAAATGGATGCTCTTTCCCTTTACTTTGATGGAGAGAGAATGATTTGCTTTAGGATGGGAAGGGGAGGTACAGGAAGTTCTTTCACAGAGCATACATAGTCCCTGAGCATGCCTGGCCAGGAGTGTTCACCACACTCCTCGTTCTGAGGAGTGGCCGCATGGCAGAACAGATGTTGGTACTAGGTAGACACTGGGAAACATCATTCTTACTCTGTAGCTAACACCGAGTTAAGGCACAAGGGGGAAGTCCCTGAACCTGCTTTCTTTCTTTGTAAAATGAAGATTGAATATTTCTGACTTCTAGATTTCCTGGTCTTTTCACTACAGTCTCAATTTCAAATGTTTCCTTCTCAGACAGTCCTTGATACTGACTTGGTAAATATGGCTGTCAAACTTTTTGGGTCTGTCCTAGACTAAATCTTTGATCTTGGGTCTCTTCTGTAAACTCCATCCTATTGTGGTTTCTGATATGGAAGCTTGGCCAGAAGAATGAAGGGCCAGATATGTGATGAGCTTTTAGCAGTGTCATTCCATTCAGGTATCAGGCTCTGTGTCTTTGGGTGGGAGCATGTCCTACTGAGTGGCGGCATGAATGGTCTTTTGCATAGAACATGAAATGACCCCATAGAAGGAAGGATTCTGCTATTTAACCCCTCCCTTCTGCTGAACTTTCCTTGGGATGTAATTTGTAAGTATCCATTGTTGATCCCTTACAGGTCATTATACTAATTCCCTTGAGAATGCCATGAGGGCATGGGTAAGGGCAGAGAAACCCTGTATGAAATTTTGTAGAAGTGCGGGGCCTCTGATTGCCGTGAACTATAAAATCATCATTAAAAAACCAAACCTAACATTTATCAAGCAAATACTATGTTAGCCATACATTCACTACCTTATTTTGGTCACCAAACTGCATATTCATCAATTCTCTTTTCCACTGTAAATTTTGACCAGCATGCTAATGTCCTGACCTATGGCAGATCCTATATGCCTTGTTTCCATCTTCCATTTTTCTTGTTTCCATCTGACTCATAGGCTCCTCCTCACTGCAGTACCTCTGCAGTCCTTCTCTTAAACATCTATGTGACTTCTCTGGATTTTTAGCTTTATGTGATGGTTGGACATGCACATTTATCTCCAGGAAGGCCTTCAGGCATTGAGGACCCTTTTGGTATAGTAATGGGAACTTTGTATTGTCAGGGACGTTTTGTTCAGGAGCACATACCCATCAACCTGAAAGTGTGTGTTTACTTGAGCGTATTTTCAGGTGCTGAATTATCATCATTTTAATGCATTTTAGATTAATATGCATTTGTATCTTTAAGCATTTTGAAATAGTCTATTCTCCCTGAAAGGAGAAAAAAAAAAAAGTCAAATAGTTAATGCAGAAATCTGTCAACTGGCTTACCATATAATCTCTTAATCTTCCCGCCCCCTTGGAAATTGAAATCATGACATTTATATACCTGATGGCATTTTTCCTGGTGACCATAAATGTAAAAACTAGACTGAAGGTAAAACTAAGATTTAGTTTGTGTGCTGGATTTAGTTAGGAAATGAATTTTAATCTTAGTCTTCATAGAGAAATGCATTTGTTCATTAAATATAGCTTAAATGATTATTTTTTTCTGTTTTATTTTTTTAAAAAGCTTTTATTTAGTTATTAGAGAATGAGAGAGAGCACATGAGAGGGGGGAGGGTCAGAGGGAGAAGCAGACTCCCCGCCGAGCAGGGAGCCTGATGCGGGACTCGATCCACGAACTCCAGGATCATGACCTGAGCCAAAGGCAGTTGCTTAACCCACTGAGCCACCCAGGTGCCCTTTTTTGTTTGTTTGTTTTAGAATAAGGCACAAATGATAATACCTAACTTTTTTTATGTTGCTTTTTATAGTCATCAGTGTTTTCATAGCTATAGTCTTAATTGGATATGGTCTCTTTTCTCAAAAAGCTTACACTGAATAATTTGGAAGAGAAAAACTAACAGATTCGTAACCATTAAAGTATTAAGTGATGTTGAATGTGAATCTAAATATCAGAGGAGAAAGGTCAGTATAGTTTGAATAAATCTCATTAAGTGAGAATTGGCCTACTCTTGCCTCTGATTGGCTTTGTAAAAAAAAAAAAAAAATTACTTTTTTTTCCCTTTACTCAGAACTTCCCTTTACTCAGACCATGGAAATGTTCTTTTAGCTCACCAAGAATGGTAGAGGTGTTCATATTCTCCAGATATAGAACAAAGCTATATCTAATCACCTTTGATTAATTCATTTTAAAAACCATAGACATGCAATTATAGAATAAAATCATTACCAAAAGAAACATCAAATAATACATTTTGCTTTCATTCTTGAGAAAACAGATGAATTGTTCCACTTGCAGTATATTATTTTGTTTCTATTTGCCCCACCATGGGGCTGGGTTCTCCCCAAAGAACCACTTGAAGATCTTGCAATTTGTTATGTTTTCCATCAGTTTCCTAACTGCAAAGCCTCATTACCTCAAGTTACAATTTATCCCCTCTGGGAAATGTGGGCAGCAGGAGGAAAATTCAGACTTAGAATTAGCTCAATTTTGCATTAGGAAAAATGGGAATTCATTTATGAGCTCTTTTTGCTTGAACTGCATTCTATTAGTAAGCCCCGCTCTGAGACTGGTCATTACATAGCAATCATGCTACTCACCACAGCTCAAGGGCTAGAGGGAGAATGATGCCACAGGAAGGGCTCATATTTTTTGCTCTGGGTATTGCATATGTGTAAGATTAATTGTGATTAATCTTACACATATGCAATAATTGTGATTGCATACACATATGCAATTAATTGTGAAAGCAGTGCTTAGACATTTTTTAGACATCTAGAAACTAGTGTCTTTAGAAACAAGATTTATTGTATAAAGTCTCATAATTTTATATAGAAGTCAGTGATGCTCAAACCTGTATAGCCTGACCTACTCTGGATCCCTGGACCTCTTACAGGTTCTGAGTCGGTAAATCTGGGAGGGACCCTGGGCATCTGCATGTTTCACAAATGCTTCAGATTATTCCAGTACAGTTGGTCCACCTTTCTTTAGAAATGCTGGCCTGGATTCTTTAAAATTTTGAGGATTGAAATGATTTACTGCAATTAGCCCCCAAATAAATTCTAATTTATTGGGAATAATTAAGTCCATATTTTTGTGATGTTTTAAAATTGGTTAGTTGGGGTTTTCCTTTTAATGTCAATGATACTACTTTTGAGAGGTGTTTCACCTTTGGAAGACTGCTTTTACACTATATTACTATTAATCAAGTGCTGTTTCTTCTGAAGTAAAAACCTGATATATATATATATATATAAACTTGAGCTCTTCTAAGTCCACATTATCTTTTTTAATTTTGTGAGATTACTTAATTGATTTATTAATGCTGTGTCAGATTAGGGAAATGCTTCAGCAATAACCTCTAATTTTTTTTTTTGAAGAGCTAATATCAATACACTATTAACAAAGTCCAAAGTTCATGTCAGGTTTACTCTTTGTTTTACTTTGTGTGGGTTTTGACAGATGCATAGTGACCTGTATCTACCATCAAGTATCATACAGAATAGTTTCACTGACCTTAAAAATTCCCTGTACTCCATGTATTCTTCCCTTCCCTTTTGTCTTTTGCAGATTATCATAGAGTTGTAATCATACAGTGTATACACTTGAGATTGGTTTCTTTCACTGAGTAAAATGGATATAAGATTCCTTCATGTTTTTTTTTTTTATGGCTTGATATCTCATTTTAAATTAAGTAATACTCCTTTGAGTATTCCACAGTTTATCCATTGACTTATTTAAGAACATCTTTGTTGCTTCTAAGTTTTGGCAATTATGACTAAAGATGTTATAAACATTCATGTGCAGCTTTTTGTGTGGATATACATTTTCAACTCATTTAGGTAAATACCAAGGAGCATGATGACTGGATTATGTTAAAGCAAAATTTCAGTATTTTAAGGCAAAAATCTTTAATGTTTGTGGAAGCTACTCATTTGTCTTGATTTAGATTGGGGGGACTCTTCTTTGTTCTAATCACTCAGACTCAGGCTCCAAAGTACATCTCAGTCTGACATGGGCTTCCGTGATTAGGTTAGCAAAAGAAGTGGGGGTGGGGAACTCTGGAGGGTCTCACACCAGCAATTCAATAATCTAGCCTGGAAATGACCCACATCACTCATGCTCCCTAGTCTCATAGTTTCACCCCCACAACTGGGAGTCTGGAAATTTAGGTTGCCCATGTTCCCAAAAGGAAGAGATAACTGGATTTCAGTGAGCAGCAGTAATAACTAGCACATTCTGCCCATATGGTCATCAAATATTTTGTTCACTCTCCTAAACACATAAGAAAATATGCACTCCTCTCTGAGGATCGCACCCCAAAAGTCCCATTTAGTCATGACATCAAGAACTATTCCTTCAGTGTACTTTTTGCTGAGGCATTTTTTTCCCCAACCAACAGAATTGACTCTTCAGAGGTTTTAACTATAGGTGAGGCAGTTAAACTCTGGTTTAATTCTTTCTTCAGGGTATAGTTGTAGTTGGCATTTGTTGCTCAAAACATTGCTCATTTTTTCCTCTGTGCATTAGGTTTGAGAAGCAGTTGTCTCTTCCAAACTTAGAAGTTCCTGCAATATAGGCTTTGTCATTTACCTGATACTTCTGCTTGCAACATGGCTAATTTTTTCCTGATTTCATCTCTTCTTTGTGGTACCTATATTATAGTTAAATTGTGTCCTCCATAAAAGTCCTAACCCCTCAGTACCTCAGTGACCTTATTTGGAAAGTGTCTTTCAGAGGTAATGACGTTAAAATGAGGTAATTAGGAGGAACTGTAATAGAATACAACGTGTGTCTTCATAAAAAAGGGGAAATTTGGACGGGCAGGCATGCACACACAGACCGGAAGAATGACATGTGAGGCTGAGGACTGATTAGAGTAGTATGTAAACCAAGGATCACCAAAGACAGCCAGCAAAACACCAGAAGCTACAAGGGAAACATGAAATACATTGTCCTTCACAGTCCACAGAAGAAACCAACCTTACCTACACCTTGATCCTGGATTTCTAGTCTCTAGAACTGAGACAACACCTTTCTATTTTTTAAGCAACCTGGTTGGTAGTGGTCTATTATGGCAGCCCTAGCAAATTATATACCCTGTGACGGAAACCAACCACATTAAGAACATGGTATTACTGTTCTGATTTCTAACCACTTCTGGAGCTACATGATCACTGAGTATATTTATCACTTTACCAAATTATTATAGGTACTAACTTCGTCCAATGTTATCACTGTAGAATAGGGATTGCCATACTCCAAGTAGCAGTTTCTGCTTCATTCAGGATAGGTTATGCTGCTGTAACAACCAACCCTGGAGTCTCAGCCATAATATCCTACTGTCCCTTGTGCTACGTATCACTGTAGGTTGCCTGGCAAGCTCATCGGTGTCTGCTGTCCTTATTCAGGGAGCCAGGCTGATAGAAAGTTCATCTCCATTTGATCCCAGGATCACCACAGAAATTGGAAAGAAAAGAATAAAAGTTTCCTACTGACAATTCAATGTTTCATTGACTTAGAACCGATAGGCCAGAACTAATTACATGCTCTCACCCAACTATAAGGGGAACAGGAAGTTTGGTCTTCTGTGTGCTATAAGATATTAGTGTGATGTGACACAGAAAACTACCACCAAATACCCCCAAAATACTGGTCTAGAAATAGCTAGTGTTTGGATTTATTCATTCAACATTTAGTAAGTCCTTATGTACCTAACACTGTAATAGGTACTGGGGATAAAGAGTAAAATTGAATGCTTTCTCTGTCCTTAGGGCATTTATGGTTTGGTGGAGGGGATAGACATTGATCAAATGTAAAATTGCAACTGTGATAATTGCTGGGAGGTCAGGAAAAATTCCTTAGGGAAGTGATGCTTGAGCTGAAGTCTAAAGGATGAGTAATAGTAAACCAATGATAGACAATGACCGGAGTTTTCAGGAAAAAGAAACATATACAGATGTCCTGGGGTAGGAGGGAACGTTAGATTGCATGGTGTGAAGATGGTTAGGTATAGCATCATTAGAGATAAGGCTGAAGGGGTAGGTAGGCAACATATCCTGCAAGGATTTTTAGGCTGTGGGAAGGAATTTTGTCTTCATCTTAATACAAACTAGAATCAGTTACAGGGTTTTATTCAGAAATATAGCATGGTTCTCTGTAGTTGATGGTTGATGGTTGTCTGCAGCAAGCCCTTCCTTGACAAAGACCTAGGCAGCTCATCTTTATGTCCACCTCACTCAACTATCACATGGTTAGAACCAGGATTGGAACCAAATGTGCTGAGTCTAAGTTCAGTGTTTACTTCATTACTTCATTTGCCTCCTTACTGGGACCCTGGAATACAAGGTATCAAGGTCAGAGTTAGAAAAAACTACAAAGTATAGTGGAAAACTTTGAAGAATAAGATAATAGATAAACACAGTCAATTCTTCTTCCCCAAAACATTATCTTTGGCAAATGAATCCTTTTTTCTCCAGGGCTTTTCCCTTTCTCTGTAAGCTTTCATACAAGAACATTTGACATTTTTTTTCTCCAATCTGACTATTTATAACCTATTTAAAATTGATTTATAGTCTTAGAGTCTTCAAATTAATTCCAGGCATGAGCCAGGAGAAGGTCATCTTTTTCACAATTAGTACAGTTTGCCAGGGTTTTTTCCCCTGCCTGGTTTAAAGGGGCAGCATCAATTTCATTTCCTTGTAGTCCCTGCCTTTAACATGCATTATCTCAGGCTAATTGCTATGACCTGGTTATCACGCACCTTGCTCTGCCTAGAATCAACTCTGGAGACCACCAAGGCCATGGAGGCAAAGACGTATAGCCACTTACTCAGTGTGATGCCACTAATTGGCCTGAGAGTTGCCTATGGGAACCAGATTCACCTACTCCTTGTCCTAGGGCATTTCCATTATGGGCCTTAGCCTCGTTGTTCTCTGAGGCAAAAAGAGCTGCCATCCAGTCCCTGTGCTGAGTAGTGCATTTTTGGAATGGTTTCATTTGCTATAAAGAGATTGTTTATATATATATATATATATATATATATATATATATATATATATATATTTTTTTTTTTTTTTTTTTTTTTTTTTTTAGCTCTTTAGGCCTCCAAACAGCCCCTCTGGATGCTCCCCCTTGATCTAGTTCTTAAGCTAATGAACTCTGGGGATTGTAATTTTTATCTTTGGCTAAATCTCTAGGCTAGAAAACCCTTATACTGAATTTTACTCTGCTTTGAGATGTTTGAGATGTTTGCTTCTCTCCTATGGGAATGTTCTGTGCCTTGTAATTATCTTGTTTCCTTATGTATTTCTTAGTTTTCCTAGGTGATCAAGCACTTAGATTAGTGGCTTTTGTTTTCCAGGTAGGTGAGCTTCTATCTTTTAGCGTGGAAATATTTAGATTGTAATCTAGTATTGACAGAAAGTTTTTGAAAATGTTTAATATAAGTCCATCTTTGCTGTTCAGAGAATATTAAGTAAATATTTTTTGATATTTCATGTTAGGATTATGAGGTCAAGATCCTCTATTCTGGTTCTTAGAGCTGTCCTTACAAGGAGGACATAGAAATGAAAAATTAAATACAGGTTATAGAGCAAGATCACCCGTGTGTGAATCCTGATTTTTTTTTTTTTTGCCATACATTAGCTGATAATATGGGCAAGTCACTTAACTTTCCTAAGCCTCTGTTTTCTCATCTGTAAAATAGGCATGAAAATAATAAACTATGTCACAGGATCGTCTTTGAATTTTATGAAGTAAGGCATGTAAGGAACTTAATATGGTGCCTGAAACACAGATACGGTTTTACTAAAATGTATTTGTTGAGCATCGGCCACACACCAGGCATTATGTCTTATGTACCTAATCTCTTAAAATTATTAAGCTTTGCTAAAATGTGTATAATTTACTGATGAGGAAACTGTATTTGAATTATCCATGGTCATGAATCTAGTAAATTGTGGAGCTGGGGCTTCCGTTTGTATCTGACTCCAGGGGGGTCAGCCTGTTTATATGATACTCATTGTACGGTTGCATAAAATGGATTCTCTCAAGGGCGCCTGGGATGTGTGTGGCATGGCTTATTTCTTATTGGGTTCCCCGGAGAGCTGTGTGGTTCCACATGTGGTTTCTCATACCAGTTCTGTTATGGACTACGTGTTTTTTTCTCTCAAAATTAATGTGTTGAATCCCTAATCCTGAATACGATGGTATTGGGAGGTAAGGCTTCTGGAAATTAAGTTTAGATGAAGTTATGAGGGTAAACCTCCCTTGATGGAATTAGTAACTTTGCAAAAAGAGGAAGAGGTGCTAGAGCTCCCTCCGTCTGTCATATGAGGATATAGCCCGAAGGTAGGTGGCTGTAAACCAGGAAGAGGGTTCTCCTCCGGAACCAAATCTGCCAGCATCTTGATCAGACTTCCTAGCCCCAGAACTGTGAGAAATAAAAATCTGTTGTTTCTACTACCCAATCTATGGTATTTTTGTTAAAGCAGCCCAAGCTCACTAAGCCAAACTCCCCTAGGATTATCCTCTTCTAACCTGCCATTGAGTTCTTTGTCCCCTTTCCCAATCTCTTATCTGTTGTCCTATGTTTCTTGCCCAAAGCAATTATTTTTGTCATCATCTATCAGATAGGTTTCATTTCACATATATTAAGCATCTACTAAGTACACTTTTTTTTTTTAACCTCAAAAGAATCATATTACACCCACTTCATTGTTGATAAATGTGTACCAGGTTAGAGTTGGGAAGTGGAAGAACCAAACCTAGGAATTAATTTAGTAATTGGTACCAGCATTATTAATTGGGAATTATGATTGGTTTGACAAGCTTGAAGGTAGTGAGGGTCCGTTGTATTAGAGTGGGAGAAATGGGTATTCCGTGTTGCAGTGCTTTATTTAAATGATCACTGGAGGTCACCTGGAAGGAAGTACCTATGAAGACAGTTTGGGTGGACCCGAAGGCATCTCCCACAGGGTAGTATGGATATACAAAGAATACTGACCAGTGGACTGGCAGCTTCTGACTGGGCTCCAAAGCTCAGAGAAATTAAAGCTCAAAGCTTTATCTCCTATCACTTCCCTCTTTTATATTGAATATATAATTTAGTCCATAGCCTACAGAATATCAAGACAAAATTGTGTCTGAACTAGAGGATGAATGTATAATCACTCAGATGGGCACAGGGATTAATAAATCAATGGATCTCTACTTTTGGGGAAAAAGTGCTTACATTCATATAAGGCAAAGTTGGATTAAGTTAGGCAGGAGTGTGTTTTTGCTTTGTTTTTTTGAAGTTCAATTCTAAGAAGAAAGGTGTGACAAGTTATTTAGTTATAGGAACACTGTGACCGATACTATAGTTTGGCTCACACAACACACATTCTATTTCCCTTTTTGTTTGCTTTCCTCTGCTAGTGAGGTTGTAGAGGAAAAACACTACTTTTTTTTGGATTCCCCTGCAGTTTACAGTGCCAGCAAGTGGATTGGTTTCCACCAAACCAATGGAGTATATAAGACTTGGAAAGCAGACAGGAGCCATTGTGGTGGTGAACAAGGAGCAACTGCAGTGGTAGAAGTGTCTGAGTGTATGGAGTTGGCCTTGGTGGAGTTTCTGGAGCTCCTTCCTCACTGGTGACACCTATAGGAACTTATTAGTCCAGTATCTATGGGAAGTTGCTGGCTGTCCTCTTGGCGGGGAAAGGACTGGCTAAAATTTGCCTGGGTGTACAGCAAGCAAGTCTGATTCTCTAGCACCTGTAGAAATTCTGTCTTTGATAAAATCCACTTGTGCTTGCACTTCCCAGAATGGGTTGTCACTTTCAACTAAATACTGCTCAGTATATTAGGCCTTCTGGTTCCAATTTCCTAGTCTTTCTACTTTATTATGTCGTCTTTTCAAGAAGAAAATACATAGTTGGGTTAATCACATAAATCCTATTTGTAAGATTAATTTAAATAGACTTATAAAGTGCATGGGAACACTTTGTGACAAATAATTTAAGATTTTCACTCTGGGGGCTTTGAATTGCTTTCTAGATTCAAGACCATTCTAAAGTAATAGACTATATTTCCATAAAGGAAACTTGTTTCTTTTACTGACTAAAGCCAGCTTTGTTATTTATTACATTTTGAGACAATGAGTTTATGGATTTCTCCCAAGATTTTAGAATTGCTAACCACTCCTCAGGCTTGTTACTATTGTGTTTTGATTTTCTTTGTTTTCTTATAGTGACTACCCATAATACCTTCATGTCTATTTTTAGAATAAGTTAGAGCTGTGGATGTGAAAAGTGAATTGTCCTTTTGCTGGTGGAGCCAACAGATAAAAATCCCAGCATGAATTAGTATTTTCATTCACACAGTCTCAGCTCTGAGGCCTACAAAGACCTCAGAAACAATGGTTCTCATAGGGAAGAGGAAGAAAGTTGGGTCTATGTGGGGCATGTTCTACTACTGAAGGGGAGTAATCAGAGAGGTATGAACAACTCAGCTTAGTGTTGGCACCTAAGAATGTCTAATTTGTTAGATGGAGCCTGGTAGCCTGAGTCGGGTAGTAGGGAATACTGAAAGATCAAGTTGGTGGTTGTGGACTAGTTAGTTCATTAAAGGAGGTTGGTTAATGTCTAGGATTAAGTGCAGGATCCTGCTTTAGGGGAAGGAAAATTGTGAGAAGTATTTAAAATTACAAGGGCCCTAACCAGGTGGTTGGGGTTAGGGCAGAGTTAAATCAGATGGGAATAAAAGTGGTGTAGGGAAATCAAGGCAGGTGTTCACAGCTAGCTATTGGGCAAGAATAGCAAATACATTTGTATCCACACGTTTGTGCACTTGCATGCCTCTGTGCAGCTCTGGCAGAAGCAAGACCATGGTCTTAGTGAAGGAGAAGATGAGTGGGGCAATCCATGAGTTGTGAGTTTTACGTTAGGCTGGGAACTCCTGTCTATAGTAGTGAGACTGTCTCCACACTCTTGCTAGTTAAGATGAGGTGGCTGGTTTACTTCGTGTCAAGACTACTATTTCAAGAACCTAGGAGAAAGTTGCTGTAATGTCATAAGTAAGCCTAGTGAGGGAGGCTATGTAGGCAGGGGCTGACAGATGGGTCATGGAGGGAGTAGAAGGCACTGTGTTTTGAAATGGGAAACAATAAAATTAATTTGCATGTCCTCTATGAATGAGATATTAACTGTCACTTTCAGGCCAATTATGTTGGCCATCACATTGTAATACTGACAGTTACAGTCAATTTAATTAGTAAGTTTTTGTGAGTAATTTAACATTTCACTGAATGAAAGACCATTCTGAGGGGAAAATAGGTATCCTCTAAATAATATTCACAGCTCTGCAAAAGCAAATCAGACAGCCAACAACAGAGAAATTTCTCCATAGTTTTTAAGTGACATTTTAATTAGGTATTTAAAATTGAAAAATAGAAACACTGCTATCAAGGGTGGTTATGAATAAGTTGGGCTTACATTTTGGTATTATCTTTTGTTCACTCTTACTAGCTCTTGAGTTCCTATTTATTAAATATGATCCTATTTATTGAGTTCCTATGTTATTAAATATGATCTTTTTCTTATTTTCTCTCTAGTTTTCTTATTTTCTATCCATCTCCCATTTTCACAGTTGCTGTTAGATTTAAGCTCTAGCACCGGTTGATGCTTTTCTGTGAAATTCCAGTTCTTTCTCCCACCAGCTTATCCTACATAATACTGGCCAATTTAAGCTTCAAAAGTAAGTATTTGGTTCTTAGTATTTTAGTTGACAATAAACAATAAAATCTTCATACCTTCCTTTTGACCATTTCCACATTGCTTAGACTTGTATTAAAAGCTCTTCACAAGGCCATCCTTAGTCTTTTTCAGTTGGAGTTCTTTTATTTGAACTTTTTGTCAAATATCTACTGTATCCTGAAGATACATTTTTCTGAGAACCTATACGTACATATAAATATATATAGATCTCATTTTCTGTAATTTGTCTATGTAAGTCAACCGACTTAGAAGCCTATACTTCATTGTTCTTGTTAATTTATATACAATTAAGAGTTTTACTTCAATCTCAAGACAAATACCTTTAAAATTCAGGAAGAAGTTGACCATCTGTTATGGGCTGAATTATGTCCTCCCCAAACAAATTGAAATCCTAACCCCTGAGATTGTTAGGGTCTTTAAAGAGGTAATTACGGTAAAATGAGATCATTAGGGTGGACCTTAATTCAAGGTGTTATTCTGTTATTATTGGTGTTATTCTAAGAAAAGGAGATTTGATCAGATATATATTGAGGGACATGTCTGAGGAGGATGGGGAGACACAGGGAGAAGACCATCTTCCACAAACCAAGGTGAGAGTCCTCGGAAGAAACCAACCCTGCTGACATCTTGATTTAAGACTTTGGCCTTCAGAACTGTAAGAAAATTTCTGATGACCACTTAGTCTGTGGTGGCAGGCCTAGCAAACTAATACACAACCCCTTTCCAAAAGGCAATGTGTCTACTCAGATCTCCCTGGTGCCATTCCTGATCTCACCTCTGGGGATTATGCACAGGGGGAGTGAGTTCCTCACTCCCAGTGTCTTCCTCAAGGTGTTTCACTAAAACTAAGGGACTTTCCTGAGTAAACCATGTCTGTGTGCTGTACTGTTTTTTTTTCTCTGATCCCTTTTTGATGTTTACTCAGTGACAGATTAATCTTTGTCCTGAAAAGCAAAAATTAAAACTTTTAATTTTAAAACTTCCATTTCCCAATTCAGAGTCCTTCTTGAGCAGTCTTTCACATACTTTTTTTTTAAAAAAAATTTTTATAAGTATTCTCCATGCCCAACATGGGGCTTGAACTCATGACCCTGAGATTTAGAGTTGAATGCTCTACCAACTGAACCAGCCGGGCACCCCTCTCACTTTTTTTTTTTTTTTAAAGATTTTATTAGAATGAGAGAACGAGCAGGGGGAGGGGCAGAGGGACAAGCAGACTCCCCAGTGAGCGAGGAGCCCAATGTGGGGCTCACATATTCTTAACACTTACTACTTACTGGTATTATGTGCCTTCTACACACAACTGTAATTCCCTGTGCATGCCTCTCTCATAGTGTTTATAACATAAAGTCCCAGAATCTAGGAAGGCATGTTCAGAGAAGTCATGAACAGTCTCAGTTCTTACCCTGCTTTTGTCATTGAAGGAGACTCAGTGCTTTAGTGTATCCAGTAAACTGATCTGACTTCACATTGCATTAATGATAAATGGATAATTCAGATTTAGTGGGGAGCTGGAATGTGAGTGGGGCCAACTTGGCAATGATACCATTCTGCCTCCTGTCTTCTGTTCCCCTTCAGCCATTTGATGCCTCCTTAAAAATCTCCTGTACTGAAAACAGCAATAAAGTGCTCATCTCTGAGTTGCATGTTCCACCCCAAAGATAAAGGAATGGGGAAACAAAACTTTGAAGGAACTGAAATAATTTCCTTTGATTGTAGATGGATCTATAAGTGTTCTCCACATTATATTTAGAATAGGAGAATGGAGCCATCTCATCTGAAAAATTAGGAGAGCTCATACTTACTAGACCTATGTAGGGAAAAGGGAAAGAAATACCATACTGAAACCACCATAACACAAATGAGCCTATTTCTCCCATCCACAATAAGGCTAATTACCCAGCAGAGTAACTTCAAGAGATACTTACTACATGGGACACAGAACTGCTTAGTAAAGTTTTCATAATTTTTTTTTTTTTTTTTTTTTTGGATAGGGCTTAAAAATGAAAAGGCAAAAGAATGCCAGCCTGCAGGAAATAGCTGTGAGAACAGTTCAAAAGGTGTTTTATGGATCCTCAATTTTATATTGGATGGCCCACTACTGTGGAAAACTAGAGAACAAGCCATGAAGTCAACTAACCTAACTCACTGCTACCTACAGAGTACTCTCTGTCACCTTTATCAGTTGGGTGATAAATGGTTCCAGAGGTACTTTTCTTAGGAAACAGAAGCATAATCCAAAGGTCCTTACCTCTCAGAAGTATCTAGCTCTAACTTGATTTAACTATGTGGGAAAGTGCTTTACTAGACCCATATGTGATTTCTGGATAATTATCTCCAGTCTCAGCGCTCCCTAATATCTTAGGCACTATTGAAACTAGTTATAACCTTACTAAGCTAATTTGTGAGTTTTTTCCCTGAAGAAATTCTCTTCTCCTTGTTCAATCCTTCTAACTTTCTTTGAATTTATAGGTATAATATGGGTTCTTCAATTTATAAAAATCATGGGTGACATAAAGTATTTTTTTCCATGACCCAGACTAAAATGAGTTAACATGTTTTGGAGGCATATTGATGTTCTGAATTGGGGTTGTTGCTGAATGATGATCCAAATGGGATCCCACATTGTCTCTGTCAAGTTCCTAGACATAAGACACATCTGGCCATTTGAGTATCTCTTTGCATCATTCTGTTTGTGACTCAGTGTTTGCTTCTTGAATCCAAGACTGACCTAGTTATATCCTAGTGATGGTGGAAATGATCAATGGCTGTGTTAACAAGGACGAGTAACTTAAACTCTCTGAGCCAGCCTTAGAGCTATGAGAATGAATTTACAACTGGAGGTTTTCTAAAATAAGAACGGGGAGGCCTATAGTCAGGAAGACACCTGTCTAAAGTATAGTCAGGTTGGGACCATCTTGCTTGCCATTCTTCCCTTCCACTGGTTGTGTCTTTCCTGAGGGACGGGAACCCACAGGGCAGAGGGGATGAGACTACCCAGCAAGTAATTCTTCATAGCATTACACCTGCATTTTTCATGGCTGAAATCTATAGATTTAGGAGATTTCATTAGGTAAATGTGTAAGACCATCAGCTGAGTTATACAAAACTATTTTACTTTGTTTTACCTTCAAAGAGTTTTTTAAAAAATATTTAAATAGTAAACTACATAAATCTTAGTGGTATGTCTCAATGTATGTTTATATAGCTATCAATCCATGCAACACTACCCAGATCATGAAATAAAACCTGTTAGAATTCTGTTAGGCCCCCGGTTGCCCCTTTGAGTGAATACTACCTAAAGGTAACCATTATTCTGACCTATATCACCATGGGGGTAGGTTGTGCCTATTTTTAATTTCATATACATAGAATCATGTATGTGCCCCTTTGCTCATCTATGCTATTGTGTGTAGCACTAGTTTGCACTTGTTTCTTGTTTAGTATTCCATTCTGTGCATAGATCAGTTCTTTCATTCTGTTGATGGGCATTAGAGTTTTATATCCAGTTTTGGGCTATTATGAATATAGCTGTTTAGAAAGTTTCAGTACATAACTTTTTGAGGACATGCACATTTATTTCTATTGGTATTGTCAGGTGTGGAATTACTAGTCATAGAGTAGGCATGTGTTTTGTTTTAATATGTACTACCAAACCAAGTGCTTTGCACAACTTACACTTTCACCAGCAATATGAGGTCTAATCACTTAACATCACTTCCCACTGTCAGTTTAATTTTAGCAATGTTGCCGACTTCAAAGTGTATCATTGTGATTAAAATTCCCATTCTTCAGATGAATAATGATGTAGAGGACAATGTTCATGTTGGTTGGACATTTGAATATTGCTTGTTTGGGGGGGGCTGCCTATTTAAGTCTCTTACCAAATTTTTTCTGCCAAGTCATTTTCTCCTTAATGCTTTATAGATCTGTATATATTCGATATTTGCTTTCTTCTTTAGATACATGTATTGCACCCATCTTTTCTCATTGTCTCACCTTTTTACTCTTTACATTTCGGTGAACATAAATTCTATATTTCAATGAAGTCCAATCGGTTAATACTGCTTTTGCTTTCTCATCCTATTTAAGAAATCATTACCTATCCAAATTCGTGAAGATAATTAGCAGTACTTTCTTCTAAAGCCTGCTTATTTTTTTAGCTTCCACATTTAGGACTACCACCAATCCAAAATAAAGGAATAAAGTGCCTTTATTTTGCACTGGATAGGACCACCAATGCAGTATAGAATAGAAATGGTGATAATTGCCATCTTTATTCAAAATCCAGCTCATTTAAAAGAAAAATAATAAAATGAGGTAAAGTACCTACAATTTGATTTAAAAGGCCAAAAATGTCAGTAAAATTCAGTCAAATTCAGTTTAAGGCTTGGCTAAAAAATCAGCACTTGCAAAGTATGTTTAGAGCATATAGATCTCCCAGATTTCCTATGTATTGCCTCTTAAAATGCCAGGTTACTTATATTTCAGTTCATCGAACCACTTTTTCTTTGATAAAATATAAGAAGAGAAACTGTAAGAAATCAACTACACCATAATATGGTGGATCATCATTGGTGCCCAGCCATTGACAACCCCCTGCAAGTCATCTTAAAGGCATGGAATGCAGCCTCAGTAACAGAAAACCACACAGCATGTGGCCTAAACAGGACAAATAACTAAACTGTCCAAGGAGTTAGGAGTTACAGAATCCAGTAGTACATGTTAGCCTCCCATCATAAATGGTCACAACTTTTACTGAAGAGCATGTCAGAAAAGGTAGAAGTTCTTTTCACCTTTAGACTTAATAGAAATTTTAGGACTGATTCCAGTGTTGACTTGGGGCAGCGGATAGAAAATGGAGTTGCTCAGGTCTGTTACAGCATCAAGGTAGCAGCTTAATGGAACCTCCATTTTGGAGAGAATCTTAATTTATGCATAGAGTTTTTCATTCAACAGATAACTGACATTTCCTACAATATGTATTGCAGGAATCTGCCATTCCTAAAGGAGCTTAGGACTTGAAGAAGCACATATGTAAAAAACACCAAGAAAGTGATGAATTTTTGCTACTTGTTTACATAGTTTATGCCTTAGACCAAGTTCCTTGAAGGCAAGAACATAAATTATCTTAGAACTAATAACTAAATCCTTTTGAAGCAGGAAGTGGTATGTTTCCCAATGCCCACCTCATTTTATTCCAACCATTATTAATATTAATAGCAATCTAATACGTGCCAGGTACAAGGTTAGACGTTAGGGATACAGCTGCAAACAACAGTGTCTCTGTGATCACCTAGCTTATCTTGGGGGAGGTATTTGGTATTGGTCTTCAAGTATGAAAAAAGTTTCTGAACATGCAGTGGCCAAACAGAAGAATATTCTAGGCAAAGTCAATACTGAGGGCAAAGACATGAAAACAAGACATTCTGAGGCAGTTTGGGGAAAAATTAATAGCTCAGGCTGACTAGAAAATAGAATGAAAGAAGCAAAATAAGTTAATCAGAGAAAGACATGTATCACATGACCTCACTGATATGAGGAATTCTTAATCTCAGGGAACAAACTGAGGGTTGCTGGAGTGGTGGGGGGTGGGAGGGAGGGGGTGGCTTGGTGATAGACATTGGGGAGGGTATGTTCTATGGTGAGCGCTGTGAATTGTGTAAGACTGTTGAATCACAGACCGGTACCTCTGAAACAAATAATACATTATATGTTAAAAAAAAAAAAATAGGGAAAAGTGAAGGGGGGGGAATCAGAGGGAGAGACAAACCATGAGAGACTATGGACTCTGAGAGACGAACTGAGGGCTCTAGAGGGGAGGGGGGTGGGTTAGCCTGGTGATGGGTATTAAAGAGGGCACGTACTGAATGGAGCACTGGGTGTTATACGCAAACAATGAATCATGGAACACTACATCAAAAACTAATGTAATATATGGTGATTAACATAATGTAATAAAATAAAATTTGGAAAAAAAAATCTGAAATTTATGCCATGATAGCGCTCTCTTTTCTGCTTGGGTTTTCAACCATGTGAGAAATAAAAGAGTGGGTAAATATGAAGTTAGATTGGCAAATGTAGCTTTGTATAAAAGCCAGTGGACCTGAGTTGAACCTCGGGATCAACCAGATTGACCCACAGTGTTATAGGGAGAGCTGGACAGGGAAGGCCTACCCCTGGCAAGAATTAGTCTCTGTTCAACTTGCGGTATGGAGTGATTCTATATGGGTAGAATCTCCTAAGAGGAAAAAGGGGTTGGGTTGGGTTGGGTCAAGTTTCCCTAACTGTTTTTCCTACACTTGTCAGATAAGTTACTCCATGTACCTAACCTTAGAAAAGTATAAGGGTGAATAGAGTCAGTTATACTAGAGAGCTTAATGCTCTTTTCACTGGGAAAACAAAAACAGTAGTAGGAGGTAAGTAGTGCTTCTTGTTAACATTTCTTAGTCTCTTCCCCTTTTATTTTTTTCACCCATTGTACTTAATCATTAAGACTGTGGTAAAAAATGGGAAGACCATCACATTCAAAAAGGAAGCCAACAGTTTCTCAGGACAGCCTTGCTTATACCTTCTTGAAACTCTACTCTCATATACACCACTGCTTTTTTTTTTTTTTTTTTTTTGAGTACTTTCCTGGACTGCTAGTGAGCAGATACTTTGCTTCCAGAATCTGAAAATTAAATATCTAAGGCTAATCCATTTTCAAGACTAAAAATCTGTTCTCTGTTCTATTCCCCTTACAAATTAGTCTGGCCACGTTGTCTAACATAGCTTACCAATGGTCTGTAATGAGACCGAATGACAATATTAGGATACTTGTATAATAAAGTTTATAAAGACTCACTAATATGAAATGCCAGCAACATGGAATTTCCCCTAATCTGAATCTTAAAGCCCCACATCACATTTTTGTGTCCTTGGGAGTTAAAAGCCCAAAGTCTATTTCTGAAAAACTTTTCTTACCAAGATGTTCTCCCAGGCTCAGCCACAGAAGTTCTTGATACTTAGGGGGAGATGTCAATTCTCTAGCATCTCCATCCTGAGTTATCCCTGCTTGAAGTTGGTGTAGGTCCTTTGGGATCAGAAGTTGTATTGGTTCAATGAATGCCCAGTCTCACCTTTCAAAAGACCACATTGTTCATGTGACATATATGGTAGTCCAGCACTGGCTATATTCATGAAATGTAGAAGCCAGTTCCTAGTCCTGAAAGCAACCATCCCAGGTAGCATTATCTCAGAACCTTGTACGTAATTTTGTCTGAGACCACGGAAACAAGTTAGTGGTGCGGGAAAAAGGAGTTAACGCCTCACTGGTGTATGTCCATCTATGCCAGTTGTTGGGAATTCTTGGACTGTGAATGTAAACTCCATTTGGAGTGCTCTCTGATCTTCCACCTTGGCCATTTGCCTGAAGTGATTAAGGGATGATGATAGTAATTCCGATTAAGGTCCTGATAAAATCATCGTTAACATCATTTACTGAATAATGTGTGCTAAGCACTTTTCTGAGAATATTATATATAATTATATGTATCTTATATATAATATATATGTATCTTATAGATTATATGTAATTATATGTATCTTACATATATATAATTATATGTATCTTACATGTAATATATATAATTATATGTAGCTTATATATATAATATATCATTACCTCAAAAAATAACACCCTTATTCCCCAGTTTTAAACAATATGGGAAATAAAACCAAACCTAAAGATGAAAGCCTAAGTATCATTATCATTTCAAAAAGAGCAGGAGAGACAGGAGACAAGTTTACAGTGATGTATCTTTTTTTTTTTTTAAAGATTTTATTTATTTATTTGAGAGAGAATGAGAGAGAGAGAGCACGAGAGGGAAGAGGGTCAGAGGGAGAAGCAGACTCCCTGCCGAGCAGGGAGCCCGATGTGGGACTCGATCCCGGGACTCCAGGATCATGACAGCCGAAGGCAGTCTCTTAACCAACTGAGCCACCCAGGCGCCCTACAGTGATGTGTCTTAATCTACGACCCAAGTGGACCTCTAGAATTAGGCTGACTTACCTAGTTTCAGGTGGTGCAGAGTGGGGCATACTTCTATGGGCAAGCCCCCACAATTTAAAGTTTAGAGGTGCTGTCAGGAACTCGTGTTCTCCAGTGGAAGGGAACATGGGATAGAGTGGAGTCAAACATGTTCCGTTATTGTTCTGAAATTAATCAGATTGATATCTCCACTCCTTGTAGTGAAGTATTGGAGTAATGCTATTTGAGTTCTGTTCACTAGACAGACACATCAGGAGTGGGGAAGAAGCATTCTCTATACCATAAATAATTGGAAGTTTATCTTTCATAAATTTTCCTAATTAAGTAATGTGAAAAATTATTGTGAAAAATTGACAATTTTTAAGTGGGGTAGTGAAACGATGCCATTTTTTGTTTTAGAAGGACTATTTTGGAAGTTGGGGGTAAAAAGATTTCAGGAAACTAGACACTGGAGGCAGAGAAATCATTTAAGAGTCTACGAAATAAATGATGTGGTTAGGATAGTGGCCATTGAGAGGAGAATGTGTATGTGAGAGTTTTTATACCATGAAGAGAGGTAAGTCTTGGCAACAGATTGGGTATAAAGGGAGGGATGGGAGAAGCCAAAGTAGATTGGATATGGGAGACTATGCTGTCCCAGAACCATAATACTCCCTTATATGAGGATGCTCATCCTCACGTCTTGTAAAAACAAAAAACACAACAACAACAAAAAAAAAAACTCATTTCAGTGAGGGGGTGGGTTGTCTTGTTTTTATTTTACAAATAGAAAACTGTATCAAATGGAAGTTGCATGCTCTGTTCAAACTCATAGGTTTTGGCACTATCATGTAGATTTTACCAAGTGCATTCTCATTGTTCTTGAGGATTTCCCGCATAGTGGGGTACACATTGCTTGCATTAAAACACTTGACTACTTATTGCCTTGCTTTCACCCAAGGAATTAGGCTTAGGGTTTTAATGTGGAAAAGCCTGGCTTGTAGGCATTTATATGCCCTTGCCTTGGTCAGACTTGCTGCTTAGAATCATCCCTTTTAATTAGTCCTATTTGTACCCAGGGACCCTCAGTAGTTAGGGGTGAAAAGACCTTAATCTGGGGGAGAACATGAAGTGGGATGGTCCTTCCAGTACTAACCACGGCATCTCCTCTGTTCCTCTCTGCCTAACCACTCCGATTGTCTAGTGGAGAAAAGTAGTAGGGAGAAGAATACTGGAGTCCTATATGCCGTTGCAGAAGGGGGTAATTTAGTTCACTTATCACACAAATGTTTAAGTGCCTAACAGGTAACACTGTATAAACAATGGGAATACATCTGTGACTAAAACAAAACTTCCTACTCTCATAAAGCTTACCTGCTAGTAGGCAGGGGGAGATAAATAAGGAAACTTACAGTAGATCAGATGTTAAATGGTATGGAGAGAAGAAAAAGGGGTAGGGAGTGCTGGGGTAGGGCTGGTGTTGTCTCATTGCCCAAGACACCTCCTATGGAAATAACATCTGGAAGATGAGGGGAAAACCTGGGACTTGTGAGCTTCTTTAGGTGACTGATAAAAATAGAGATTAGGAATGAACAAGATTAGTCCTGGGAATCCTAAGGCAAATGGTGGTGGTGCGTAGCTGTGAGGGTTGGGGTTCTTGCTGCAATCGTGGGATTCTCCTCATTCTTAGGAACGAGGTCCACCTCTTCAAAAGATGCTCTCCTTTAAAAACAAACCCAAGTGACGCTGAGCGAAATAAGTCAATCAGAGAAAGACATGTATCATATGATCTCACTGATATGAGGAATTCTTAATCTCAGGAAACAAACTGAGGGTTGCTGGAGTAGTGGTGGGTGGGAGGGATGGGGTGGCTGGGTGATAGACATTGGGGAGGGTATGTGCTATGGTGAGCGCTGTGAATTGTGCAAGACTGTTGAATCACAGATCTGTACCTCTGAAACAAATAATACAATATATGTTTTAAAAAAAAAAGTAGGGGAAGAATGAAGGGGGGGAAATCGGAGGGGGAGATGAACCATGAGAGACGATGGACTCTGAAAAACAAACTGAGGGTTTGAGAGGGGAAGGGGGTGGGAGGATGGGTTAGCCTGGTGATGGGTTTTAAAGAGGGCACATTCTGCATGGAGCAGTGGGTGTTATACACAACTAATGAATCGTGGATCACTACATGAAAAACTAATAATGTAATGTATGGTGATTAACATAACAATAAAAAATTAAAAAAAAAACAAAAAAACCAAAACAGCAAGTTAAGAATGGTTCTTAGTTGTTGCAAAAAGACACAATCAGCAAACTTCCAATGAAATTGCTCTAAAAACATTGAAAATGAGAATAAATCAGAACACTAATATTGAGCAATATTATTCTTAGGTAGATGCTTTTCAATTGTAGGATGACAATATCTTTCAGGCTCTAAAGGGAGCACATTGTTTAAGAAGATTCTCTTTGTTTTCTACCAACTGATCCCCAGCAATAGTTGTTTTAGGGAATATTAAAAAAAAAAAAAGTATCTCCACCTTCTTACCCTGTGGCTTTTGTTCCTTCTCATTAGATAAAATGGACTAATAAATAAAAGGTAGTAAATATGATTCTAATGGCTTTGCCATTGTTGCCATTGCTCTGAGTTACAGAATATAGAAATGCTCTACCAGACCATCTAAATTCCAGTATCTAAGCTTTTATATTGCAAAAGTTCCATGATTTCATTTATAGATCCAAAATGTCTTGGAAACAATCTGCCATACACAGGCTAAGAGAAGCCAGACTAATTCTAAAAAAAAGCGGGGGGTGGGGGGGTAAAAAGTAACACAATGTTTCTAGTGATAGAAATTAAAGTGGTTCCCAAAGGGTGGGGTTATGGGCAGGAATTGACTGGTAAAGAGCACAGAAGAACTTTTTGGAGTGTTGCAAAAGTTTTATATCTTTTTCAGATGGTTGGTAGGCAGGTTAATACAATAATAAAAACATCAAAATGGAATACCTGAGACTTGGGCAAATTACTTGGTTAATTATACCTCATTAGGTTAATTATATGACATTTGGAAAACAATTGAAGGGTAAGGAAAAATATAGGTGATATGGAAGAGAAAGGTACTGCCAAGGAAAAAACGATAAGGATAAACTTAAAATTTAAGTTCCATTTTATAAATTTCATTAACATTGCAGTATTCAAACTTTTTCTGGAAATTGTATTGCACAATCCCATCATTACATCACCCTATTCCTTCCTTCCCTTATGACTGATGAAGTTCACAGTAATAGGATGTTAACTGTTGAAGCCAATATATTTTCAAACGCAAAGAATGTTTGAATTGAGCCTATTTTCATGGTTCATTCAATTCTAATTTTACCAATTCTATGAAGGGAAGCATTAGTCTGTGTTTTTTTTTTTCCCCATGCAAAATAATCTACCATTGTATTTTTTTCATGAAAATCATTATTTCTAAAATTTTAACTCCAGTATGAATCACTAAATTCTACTCCTGAAACTAATAATACACTATATCTTAACTAAATTGAATTTAAATAAAGACTTTTAAAAAAGGAAAAAAAGTGTTCTATTAGTTTCAGGTGTACACATAGTGATTCAACAATTCTCTCCATTCCTCAGTTCTCATCTCGATAAATATACTCTTAATCCCTTTAACTTATTTCACCCATCCCTCCACCCACCTCCCCTCTGGTAAACATATGTTTGTTCTGTGTAGTCAAGAATCTTTTTGTCTGTCTCTTATCTTTGTTTTCACTCTCACATGGAATTTAAGAAACAAATTATATGGTGTGTGTCTTTCTCTGACTTATTTCACTTAGTATTATAGCCTCTAGCTCCATCCATGCTGTTGCAAATGGCAAGATTCCATTCATTTTTATGGCTGAATAATACTCCAAATATATATGCACCACTTAGTCTTTATCCATTCACCTATGGATCGACACTTGGGTTGCTTCCAGAATTTAGCTATTATAAACAATCCTGCAGTAAGCATTGGGTGCATATATCCCTTCAAATTAGTGTTTTCATTTTCTTTGGGTAAATACTCAGAGGTGGAATTACTGGATCATATGGTAATTGTTTTTTAATATTTTGAGGAACTTCCATAGTGTTTTCTACAGTGGCTGCATTAATTTACAGTCCCATCAACAGTGCACAAGCATTCTTTTTTCTTGTGCACTTGTTTCTTGTGTTTTTGATTTTAGCCATTCTGACAGGTGTGAGGTCATACCACATTGTGGTTTTGATTTGCATTTCCCTGATGAGTGATGTTGAGCATCTTTTCCTGTGTATGTTGGCCATCTGAATGTTGTCTTTGGAGAAATGTCTATTCGAGTCCTCCACCCATTTTTAATAGGCTTATTTGTGTGTGTGTGTGTGTGTGGTTTTTTTTTTTTTTTTTGGTGTTGAGTTGTGTAAGTTCTTTATTTTGGGTACTACCCCTTTATCAGATATGTCATTTGCAAATATCTTCTCCCATTCAGTGGGTCATCTTTTTTATTTTGTTGTTTCCTTTGCTGTGCAGAAGCTTCTTATTTTGATGTAGTTAAAATGATTTTTTTGCTTTTGTTTCCCTTGCCTCAGGAGACATACCTAAAAAATGTTGCTACAGCGTATCTCAGAGAAATTACTTCCTGTGTTCTCTTCTAGGATTTTTATGGTTTCAGGTTTCTCATTTAGGTTTTTAACCTATTTTAAGTTTATTTTTTGTATGGTGTAAGAAAGTGGTCCAGTTGCATGTAGCTTTCCAGTTTTCCCAGCACTATTTGTTGAAGATACCGCCTTTTTCTCATTACATATTCTTGCCTCCTCTGTCAAAGATTAATCATGGGTTTATTTCTGGACTCTCTAGTCTGTTCCATTGATCTATGTGACTATTTTTGTGCCAGTACCATTCAGTTGATTACTACAGCTTGTAGTATATCTTGAAGTCTGGGATTGTGATACCTCCAGTTTTGTTCTTATTCAAGATTGCATTGGCTCTTTGGGTTCTCTAGTGGTTCCATAAAAATTTTAGGATTATTTGTTTTTTTCTGTGGAAAACGGTGTTGGCATTTTGAGAGGGATTGCATTAAATGTGTAGATTGCTTTGGGTAGTATAGACATTTTAAAAATATCCTCCCAATCCATGAGCATGGAATCTTTCCATTTGTTTGTTACTTTAATTTTCTTTCATCGATGTTTTCTAGTTTTCAGAATACAAGTCTTTCACCTCCTTAGTTAAGTTTATTCCAAGGTATTTTATTCTTTTGGTACAACTGCAAATGGGATTTTCTTAATTTCTCTTTCTGCTGCTTCATTATTAGTGTATAGAAATGGTAAAGGATTTCTGTTTATTAATTTTGTATCCTGCAACCTTATTGAATTCATTTTCCAGTTCTAGTAGGGTTTTTTTTTTTTTTTTTTGGTGGTGTCTTGAGAGTTTTCTATATATAATATCATGTCATCTGAAAAATAGAAATTTTACTTCTTTGTTACTGATTAGGATGCCTTTTCTTTTTGTTGTCTGATTGCTGTGGCTAGGATTTCCAGTACTATGTTGAATAAAAGTTGTAAGAGTGGACATTCTTGTCTTGTTCCTGACGCTAGGGGAAAAGCTCTCAGTTTTCCACTATTGAGTATGATGTTAGCTGTGGGTTTTTCATAGAGAGTCTTTATTATGATATATGTTCCCTCTAAGCCTACTTTGTTGAGGGTTTTATTATGAATGGATATTGTACTTTATCAAATGGTTTTTCTGTATCTTTTGAAATGATCATGTGGTTTTTATACCTTCTTTTGTTGATGGGAATTATCATATTGCTTGACTTGAACTATTCCCAGGAATAAATCCCACTTGACTGTGGTGAACGATATTTTTAATGTATTGTTGGAGTTGTTTTGCTAACATTTTGAGGATTTTTGCATCTGTGTTCATCAAAGATACTGGCCTATGGTTCTTTGTGTGTGTGTGAGTGAGAGAGAGAGAGAGAGAGAGAGTTCCTTTAGATATAAGGTTAAACTGTTTATTTGGGATTCTTATTCTTGAGGTAGGCCTGTATTGCTATACAGGTTCCCTCTTAGAACCACTTTTGCTGTATCCCAAGGAATTTAGACCATTGTCTTTCCAATTTCCTTTGCCTTCATGTATTTTTTTATTTCCTCTGTTTTCTTGGTTGATCCATCCATTGTTTAGTAGCATGTTATTTAACCTCTCTGAATCTGTGCTCTTTCCAGATTTTTTCTTGTGCTTGATTTCTAGTTTCATAGTATTGTGGTCAGATGATGTATAGTATGACTTCATCTTTTGAACTTGAGACTTGTGATCTAGTGTATGATCTATTCTGGAGAATGTTCCATGTGCACTCAAAAAGAATGTGTATTCTATTGTTTCAGGATGGAATGTTATGAACATATCTGTTAGATCCATCTGGTCTAACATGTCATTAAGAGTCACTGTTTCCTTGTTGATTTTCTGTTTGCATGATCTGGCCATTGATTTAAGTCCCCTACTATTATTGTATTAGTATGGACCACTTCCTTTATGTTTGTTAATAGCTTCTGTATGTATTGGGTACTCCCATGTTGGGTGCATAAATATTTCCAACTGTTCCTCTTGTTGAATTATTCCTTTTATGATTATGTAGTGTCCTCTATGTCTTTGTTTTAAAGTCTATTTTGTCTGATACAAATATTGCTACCCCAGATTTCTTTTCACATCCGTTTGCATAATGTTTTTCTGTATTCTCCCCTTCAATCTACAGGTGTCTTAGGTCTGAAATGAGCCTCTTGTGGGCAGCATATAGATGGGTATTTTTCATCCATTCTGTCACCCTATGTCTTCTGATTGGAGTGTTTAGTCCATGTACATTCAAAGTAATGTTCACTGTTCTTTTGCTCTCTTCTCAATTAGTTGCCTTTCTTCAGTGATATACTTGGATTCCTTTCTTTTTATTTTTTGCATATCTATTACCAGTTTTTGATTTGTGGTTACCATTAGCTTCATACATGACACTTGATGCATATAGCAGTTTCTGTTAAGTTGATAATTGCTTAAGTTTGAACCCATTCTAAAAGCATCAAATTTTTATTCCTCTACCCCTGCACATTTTATGTATATGGTGTTATACTCTGCATCCTTTTATTTTGTGAATCCCTTAACTGATTTTTATAAATATACTTAATTTTACTGTTTGTGTGCCTCCTACTTTCCTTACCCCGTCTTATGTTCTTTCCTTTATGGCACAGAGTCCCCTTTAATATTTCATATAATGCTGGTTTAGTGGTGATGAATTCCTTTAACTTTTGTTTGTCTGGGAAAATTTTCTCTCCTATCCTGAATGATAGCCTTGCTGGATAAAGTATTCTTGGTTGCAGGGTTTTTTCTTTCAGCACTTTGAGTACATCCTGCCATTCTCTTCTGGCCTGCAAAGTGTCTGCTGAAAAATCAACTAATAGCCTTATGGGTTTTCTTGTATATAACTGTTTTCTCTTGCTGCATTTAAAATTCTCCTTATCACTGCTGTTTGCCATTTTCATTACTATGTGTCTTGGTGTGGGCCTCCTTGGTTTGATTTTGTTGGGGGCTCTCTGTGCCTTCAGGATCTGGATTTTATTTCCTTCCCCAGAATAGGAAATTTTTCAGCTCCTATTTCTTCAAATATTCTGCTTCCTTTTCTCTCTTCTCTTTCTGGGATCTCTATAATGAGAATGTTGTTACACTTGATGGTGTTGGTGAGTTCTCTTAATCTGTTCTCATTTTTTATCAATGTTTGTTCTTTCTCCTGTTCAGCTTGACATCCATAACTCTGTCTTCCATGTTGCTGATCTGTTCTTCTGCTTCCTCTAGTCTATTTTTTCCATCACATGTATTTTTAATTTCAATTATTGACTTCTTTTTCTGATTGATTTTTTGTTTTCTGAGGGTCTCCCTGAGGCTCTCCCCTCTTTACTCCAGAACAGTGATTATCTTTATGACAATCACTTTATATTCTTTATCAGGCTTATCATCTCTGTTTCATTTAGCTCTCTTGCTGTGATTTTTTTCTGTTTTTTTCATTTGGGATGTACTCTTCTTTCCCCACAATTTGATTAACTCTCTGTGTGTGTTTCTATGTGTTAGCAAAGTCAGGTACATCTCC
The DNA here is from genome assembly GCF_009762305.2 of Zalophus californianus. Lineage (NCBI taxonomy): Eukaryota > Metazoa > Chordata > Mammalia > Carnivora > Otariidae > Zalophus > Zalophus californianus. The sequence continues at coordinate 57,037,640 of NC_045597.1, forward strand.
TGCTCTTGAAAGTAGTGGCCTTATGAAGAAGTCCTGTAGTGTTCTGCAGTGCAATATCCCCTGTTCGTTAGATCCTGGTGCTTCAGGGGTGTCTGAGTATGTTGCCTGCACCCTTCTATTGTGGTTGAGCCCCTTTTACCTTTAGTCCAGTCATCTGCAATGGCTTTCTCTGCCTGTTGTGGGTAGAGTTCAGTCCCTGTGTTGTTAGTGGGCCAATCTTTGGCTGCCTTCAGCTTGAGATTTGTCAAACCAGGCTTTTGTCACAGCCACAGTAGCACCAGTCTGCAGGGTGCTCTCCCTGTGTCATCCTCTGAATATCTTCTATTGCTCGGTGGGACCTGCAGTTAGACCAGGTGTCTGCCCTCATTCCACTTCTGGGACCACAGTTGAACTGGTGTGTGTGGGTTTCTTTCCCTCTTCTCAGGGCAGGAGTCACTTTGGAGTGGTATTGACCCCTTTCATGGCTGCTTGTCCATTCTCAGACTTGTGGGTCTGCTTTGGATGGACACCTACAGGTGGTGTATTAGAGGGCATGGGTCTGCAGGAGAATGTGGGGGTCATGAATGCTGTTAGCAAGCTAGGTGGAGTGTTGGTGCTGTGTTGATCCCACAGGTATTCATGTAGCTAGGCTGGGGGTGGGGGAGGGAAATGGTACCCTCCAGCTCTTTTGTTTTTGGAGAAGTCTCCCAAGGATCACTGCCCCTCCAGCATAGGCCCTGGTAATAGTAAAAAGTCTCCCTTCAGTGTACCCTAGGCACTTTTTCAAACTGGTGCTTCTGTGCTGTATCTCAGTGGGATACTTTGTTATGCTGTCTCTTAAAGTGTGGGGACAGAGTTTCCTATCCTTTTCCCAGATCTCCCAGAGCAGAGCACACTGATTTTTAAGGTTCTAGGTATTAAGCTCCTTGACTGTAAAAACTGAAATTAAGCCCCTCTGGTTTTCAAAGCCAGATGTTAAGGAATTCATCTTCCTAATGTGGGTCCCCTATGCCTGATATGCAAAGTGTGAGGTGCATTCTCCTCTGCTCCTGAGATGTTCCTCCCTCTTGCAGATAGTCCCACATGTCAGTTTGGCTCCTGACCGCCTCTCTACCCTTCTTAAGCTCTTTGATACTACTACTTCACATTGGCCTGTGGAGTCTGTTCTCCCAGTCTGTGAGTCATTTTCTAGGCTTTTCACACTGATGTGGGTTATTTATACTGAAGTGTATCCATAGGAGGAGGTGAGCTTAGGGTCCTCCTACCTGGCCATCTTCATCAGAACAATACTAGTTCATTTTGGATGTGGGTTTGAGTTGCTGTTGAAGGCCAACTTAATGAGTATACCCTGTTCCTTATCTTGAACATACAGTCTGTGACAGTGTAAAGTTGTAGGTCAGGAATTAAAACCCTAGGTGAAAAAGTGTTCATTAGTCACTACATTAAACTTTAAAAAGCAAATAAAGAACATTGTTGTAGCTGAAGGAAGGAGGAAAAGAGGGAGGGAAGGGAGGAATGAATTGGAGGAAGGGAGAAAAGTCTTGTGATGGTAGGTAGACAAATGATGGAGCCCTTGGAGTCCTTGGACTGACACAGTGACTTCTGGATCTTGAAATGAATGCCAGGCTTCTCTGAATTGATCATCCTTTTGGTGCATCTACTCTGGCCCATCTTATGGGCAATGTGCTAGAAATTACCTCTAGAGTTTGTGGTTCTACCATTGGTCTCAGTCTTGATGACCTCAAACACTGTGGCCTCTTTTTTTCTTTTCTCAGACTTCTGTCTATCCACTGGCTCTTTGAGCATATTCACATGTAATAACTGAGGCATATGAGAACTTCTCCATTCCTTGCATACCATATATAGCTCATGGACAACCAGGAATATTTATTACCTCACACCAAAGCTTCTACTTAATTACCTCCCATTATGTTGCTGCTGCTTTAATCTGTGCCATTTGGTAAGGGCCATGAATAAGACTAGCATACCTAAGGAGTATGTTCCCAATGTGTTTAAGCTATCCTTCTGTATACCTGGAGGTTTCCCATTGCCCTGTCCTATTGAGGTTTGATACTAAGAAAGGTAAAGGGAATGAAAGCTCTTGCTTCAACCCTCTCTGTTTTATTGAGGTATAATTAACATATATCACTGTGAAGTTTAAGACATAAAGCATAACGGTTTGACTTACATATATTGTGAAATGATTACCACAATAAGTTTATTTACTACCCATCATTTAATATAGTTATTATAAAAAGGAAAGGCAAAACTTTTCCTGGGGATGAGAGCTCTTAGGATTTACTTGGAACAAATTCCTTATTCCTGGGACTTACCATATAGAATTTTGTTTTTTGTTTTTGTTTTTGATAATCTTCCTCCAATTTCCTCTCCCCAACTCACCTTCTCTGGTAACCACAAGTCTGATCCCTTCTTTTTTCTCCTATGAGTTTGGTGTTTAAGTGAGAGCATACAGTATTTTTCTGAAAACACCTGCTTTTGACCTATTCACTTTCACAGCATTTCCCCTTGTTCCCTATCCACTGAGCTGGAAGAGGCAAGCTTTAGGCTATCAATTTATCTATGTAATTTTCTCTTCTTACCCTGAGCATAAAGGTAAACTTAATTGTCTGGTTTTCTAGGCTTATCTCTTGAGATGAGATAAAAAAATTTAGAAAAAAAAATTCTCTTACAGTGCCTGTTGTCTCACTGCAAACTCAAAAGTCATCATGCAAATATTAGAAGATGAATATTAACACCATCTTTCCATCCATCAGAATTCCTTTTGTAAAAATCTTTGTCCTCTACTCCCACCCCTGCCTCCTTGCCCAACGCAGGCAGATGGATGACTCAGGTTAAATAGATGATTGTACCGGGCATCAAGCTATTGTGTGTTTCAAAGGCATTCCGTTCTCTTTGGCTTTGAAATGGATTCTGCAAAGCAGTTTTGTGTTTTGCCAGCAGGGGCACTAGAGGGGGACTAGAACATAGGAGAAGGGAGAAGGAACTCAGTCCTTCCTGTTGGGTTCCTGTCCTTTCACATTGCTTCTGCAATGGCTTCTAACCTTAATAGCGGCAGTTAGTTCCATTTGTGAGTTTCTTTACACACTTCCAGAATCATGCTTATTCATGCCACCATCTCAGAGGTCCAGATCTCTACTCACTAGATGTGTCACTGAGCTTCCACTATCTTTCCTTTGTTCCAGCCCTAGAGGTCATAGCTGCTTCCTGCAGTTAGTATCTTTGTGTTACCTCTGTTTGTTTCCTCTCTACCTTCTCAGTCTTTTCATATTGAGCCAGTTCATCTGTTAAAATAACTAGTTTTTCTTACTCAATCTGAAAAGTCATGTATATATAAATGCACCAGAGAAAATCATGTAAATATATTTCAAAATATGAGCATGATTCCACTGTAGCAAAACTGGGTGGGGGTGGGGGGAATAATTCATTTACCAGAGTTCCTGTTGGTGATAGCATGGCATTTTTTTTTGGGGGGGGGGAAGAATACACTGAAAACCTATTTGGCATGAGAGTTAAGTCCCCAAGCAGCAGATTCTAGTATCAGAAGTTTTTCTGATACTTGATTTTAATAAAGATCAGTGCTGTTAATGAGAGGTCATTTTGTTGATCACTGATGGTTTTGCATGCACATGAGCAAAACTGCTCTGCATACCCAAGGAGGAAAAAGAGGGGAGCAGGCAGGTTCATAAAGGAGTCTAGGAAGGAAAGGGAGAGGAAAAGCACGCATACGGTAGCTGCGTGACAAGTGAGGTAGCAGTATGGAAACACATAATGGAAAGTGTGACCTCCTCCCAAATTGTCTCTACAAAATTTTCAGTAAAGCTTATATTGCTTGTGTTTTGGTGTACTGTGTGTGTGTGTGTGTGTGTGTGTGTGTGTGTGTGTGTGTGTGTGTGTGTGTTTAAGATTTTATTAGAGCACAAGTGGGTGGAGGGGCAGAGGGAGAAGCAGACACCCTGCTGAGCTGGGAGCCTGACATGGAACTCGATCTGGGACCTTGGGATCATGACCTGAGATGAAAGCAGATGCTTACCCAACTGAGCCACCCAGGTGCCCCAAGTATACTTTTGTTGTTAGGAAACTTCCAGTGTAATGTTCAGTGTCTACATTAGTGGTGGGGCTAAAGTGGGAGTACTTGAGATCTAGGTTGTTGTAGTCTAGAGCTCTGGTTGAAGCAGTTGCCAATGCCTGGACTATGGATTTAGACCTGTGTGTTCATCCCAAATCCACTGCTTATTAACTGTGTGAGTTAGGCTATCCTCCCCTATCTCTGAGCCTCATTTTTTCTCTAATCTGTAAAATGGAATAATATCTTCATATGGTTGTGAGGATCACATGAAAGAAATAGATATAAAGTGCTTGGTATAGTGCCTGGCATATGACGACTACTCGAACATGTTACATATATCATATTGAATCCAACTTAAATGTCATTTCTTCAGCTTCCTGAAGAAGGCTTTAGACTTCTCTCCCCTATTTACTTCCATCCCTCATCAGAATAATTCAGTCTACATAGATCATTTATTTATTAATGATTCTAGGCACACCTTGGAGATATTGAAGGTTTGGTTCTAGACCATCCCAACAAAGTGAGTCAAATGAATTATTTGGTTTCCTAGTGCATATAAAGTTATGTTTACAATATACTGTAGTCTATTAAGTGTGCAAAAGCATTATATCTAAAAAAAAAAACAAAAAAACCCATACACCTTAATTACTGTATTGCTAAAAGATGTCACCTCTCATCTGAGCTTTCAGTGATAGGTGATCACTGATCAAATCATCATAACAAATATAATGAAAAAGTTTGAAATATTTTAAGAATTGACAAAATGTGTTACAGAAACATGAAGTGAGCGAATGCTTTTGGAAACAGTGTACTGATAGACTTGCTACATGCAGGATTGCCACAAACTTTCAGTTTGTTAAAAAGAAAAAAGAAAAATACCCCAAAACCACAGAAAAATACCCCAAAAACTCCACAGGGGGGGAAATAAAAACAAACTTCACAAAATCTGCAAAGAACAATAAAACAAGGTGTGCCTGTATAAATATTTATCACATTGTATTTGTTTCTCATTTATTTTTCCTATTAGATCCTGAGTCCCTTATAGACAGAATCCATATCTTTGTTTATCACCTTCAATTCCTGGAACATAAAGGTTAATGAATGTTTAGTGAATGGATGAATTTTGAAAAATTATTTCCTAGGGAAGTTTCAGAAAAATGACCTTTATTTAGTCAAAGACTTCTTTATGATGTCATTATAGAAAGTGGGAGACTTCCTTTTCTTTATTTTTTACAGTGGAGTATCATGGTAATGCTCTGCTGCTTTTGTTCTCTCCCTAAATCAGGATATAGATGAGGAAATCTGGAACAGCTCATGAGGCATGTGACTATTGAGATAACTCCTAAAAGAGATGTATGGAATTCCAGGCAGCAATAAACATATATGGCATGGAAAGGGTAAATTAAACGAAGTAGGTTGAAGGTTAGTGAGTAAATGACCATGACTAGGTGAGCGTGTGGGAGTGTAATTATCACAGAAGATAATGCTAGGAATAGAAGTTTGGCACCATATGCTGGAAATTTTTGAATGCCTGGCCACAGAGTTTGGGTTGTATTATCTGTGTTTTAGAGAGCTACTGACTACTTTTCAACAGGGTCGTGCCATGATAGGTGTTTTAAAAAAGCTGTTGGGAACAGTGTATAGATGATGATAAAGGGAGCAAGAAGAAGGAAGGCATTTATTTCCTTCAGTATAGTAGGGGATGAGGAAGGTCGGCTGGAGCTGAGGTAGCAGCACAGGGAGTAGAAAGGCAAGGATACTTGGGTACAATACCCCAGTGGTTGAGATGGCAGGAAAAACCCTGAAAAGAGGCTTTGTGGAGAGGGAAGAAATGAGGATGACAGAATTTGAGTCTTAGAGGCTAGGGGAAGGCGGCTGCTTTAATAATTGGAAAGGCAGGATAAAGCACAAATTAAGGGAGGAGTTTCTTCTTCAGATATGATGCTTTTGTGGTGTTGAGTTCTTGCAGATGATGGAGATGATAGTGAATGTTCAGTCTGGGTGATTTCACTTGGAGGACATCTATGCACCAGATTGAAACTAGGAGCACAGGTGACTGAAAATGAAAATGATGGTATTGGAAGTTTTGTAAGTGGAATCCAAAGGTTTTTTGTTTGTTTGTTTTTTAACCAAAGGAGCATGGAGACCTTTCTTGGGAAGAATTGTCACTGGATGACATCACTGGTTTCTTTTTTTTTTTGCTAAGGTGGAGAGAGAAGGTTCAGTTACCCTTGCATATTGAGGCATAATGTTCATTCTTTTATCTATCCATGCAATAAGAATGTTCATTATGTGATAACCCCACTGTCAAATGTCAGAATCTATCATTAGTTTCAGGGAGTGTTGAGGGATGGGGGGAAGAGATTCGCACTTCTTTTGGGAATAGAGGGAGAGAGACTGAAGATGTGTAGAAGAACTAGGATTAGAAGGAGTGTGTTAGAGGGTGAAACAAAAGTACCTGAGTTTGTCAAGGTGCCTGGCAAATGTAATTATTTAAATTGGTGCAAAACCATTTTGCTTTCCTACAAAATGGACACTGAACCGTATCATTTACTGAGTGAAAACTTTGGCATCTTGTACCCGATTCTAGTCCAGAGGAAACACCTCTGTGTCACCAGCAAACCCCTATGTATTTGCATTGGTTTCTTGATTGTGTCCCGCCCATTGCTTTTTTTCAAAGTTGGCAGCTAAGGAAGAGAGCTAGAAGCTCTACCTTTAAAATAATCTTACTCCCTGTTGTACTCTGCACTCTGGATTGCTTTTGGGAGCCATTCAAACAGAAAAGCCTTATTTTCTTTCAGAATTAAATATCAGTAGGTATGGGAGACACATCTTAAGGTGACTGCCAGTGAGTCATGCCCTTGTATAATTACCTCCCCTTGAGCACAGGTGGAATTTGTGCTTTGCTTCTAACCAATAGAATATGGCAGAGGTGATGGGATGTCACTCCTATAATTGTTACATAAGACTCCATCTCAACAGGCTGGCGAGTTTTTCTGATTCCAAGGAAGCAAGTGACCATAATAGGCACTGCTTACGGGGATGGCCACATGACAGGCAGCTGCAGCCAGCCTCCAGGATTCTCCGGGCCTCAATCCTATAATGAAAAGGACTGAATTCTGTCAACAACCATGTAAGCTTGGCAGAGAACCCTAAGTTCCAGATAAGAATAGAGCCTGGAGAAAAAAAAAAAAAAGAGCCTGGCTGACACTCTGCTTTCAGCCTTGTCAGAACCTAAGCAGAGGACCTAGGTAAGCTGTGCTCAGACTTCTAACCTACGGAAGCTGTGAGATAACACATGTGCAAATTTTGCATGGTTTGTTGAATAGCAACTGAAAACTATTATATCAGGGAAAGTTTTGATTTAGTGATGAAGACCCCTAGATAAAATCCTTTGATGTATAATTAACTAGAAAATGAATCTGAAATCTTAGTTGTGTTAAAAAAAACAAACAAAAAACCCCAAAAGACAAAAAACAACCTAAAGCAGAACATCAGGACCCCATAACTCATCACTTCAAGCAGAGTCCCTTGGGAAATAGCAAGTTTGTTCTAGGAGTACCTGACCAGTTCTAAGAGCTGAGTGACCCATTGAGAGGAGACAAAGATAGGTAGGCCCTCTTATTCTGCCTGGGCTCTGATAATCTTGCCCAGCCTGAGGTTCGATTTCTACACTTAATGACCTTCTGACATTGTTGCAAATAATGGAATCTTATTCTTTGATGTCTGTGATGAAGCAGCAAGAATGTGGAAAGGTATCAGTCCCTCTTCCCGCCCTCTGTTCTTGTTTCATTCTGTTTCACTTTATTTCTCAGAACTTTACCAGATTCCTTGTATTCTAAGGAGAGTCAGTATTAACTAAGTGAATGTTACTTAAGTGGCAAAACAAGCTCTTCTACTGATAAACTTACTTTATCCAGTTTTAAGGAGGGTCATAAAGCTATGGTCCAGAACAAGTCAGCTCTGCCACCGCTAACAAAGGACATTGTTGCTTAGGTAGTGTCATTATGGGTTTGGGAATGAGTGGCCTTATGAGACTTCAGAATAGACTTTTGGATTTTAAGATTTTTTTAAAGATTTTATTTATTCATGAGAGAAAGAAAGAGAGACAGAGAAACAGGCTCCCTGCAGAGCAGGGAGACCAACATGGGACTCGATCCCAGGACCCTGGGATCATGACCTGAGCCAAAGGCAGATGCTTAACTGACAGCCACCCAGGCACCCTGGCTTTTGGATTTTAATCTCTTTGGTGATGTAGGATATCAGTATTACCTTAACTTTGCAGATGAGGTCCTGAGGCCCAGAAGGGGTAGGTGATTTCTCCATTGCTAGGGAATCTACCCCCCTTCTTTATTCACTAATGGTGCTTGACTCGGGCAAACCATGTGCATTTGCTGGGTCCCAGTTGCTTATCCACTAAAGTGAATATAGGCAGTCTTGCCTGCGAGAGAGATTTGGCCAGATAATCTGTTGGCTCTTTCAAAGTCATGAAAGCCATTGTATACTGGAATCTACTGTAGCTTCTCTAGTGGTTTAACACTTTCAAAGCTTACCTAAAATGGAATCCTACTTAGAAGGAATTCTCAAAGCTCAACAGCAAAAGTACCGTCCAATTAGAAAATGGGCAAAGCCCATGAACAGACATTTCACCAAGGAGGATATACAGATGGCAAATAAGCACATGAAAAGACGTTCAACATCATTAACCATTACAGAAATGCAAATTAAAACCACAATGAGATACGGCTACATGTTTATCAGAATGGCTAAATAAGATGAAATTCTGGCAAGGATGTAAAGAAACTAGATCACTCATACATTGCAGATAGGAATTTAAAGTCATATAGCCATTCAGGAAATGAGTTTGGTAGTTTCTTCTAAAACTAAATGTTCAATTAGCATACAATCTAGCAATTGGACTTGTGGGCATTTTCCCTGGAAAAATCCATTTCAGCATAGTAAGAAGGAATGGGCTACTGAAACACGCAACAATTTGGATCAGTCACGATGGCATTGTGCTGAGCCAAAAAGTCAATCCCAAAAGGTTACATACTGTGTGATTACATTCATACAACTTTTGGAAATTATAAAATTGGAGAAATGGAGGATAGATCAGTGGTGGTAGGGTAGGTCAGAGTTACAAAAGGGCAACCAGAAGAATCCTTCTGGCAGTGGAACTGCTTTATATCTTGTCTGTAGTTGTGGATACAAGAAACGGTTATAAAATTGTACAGAACTTAATACATATAGGCCAATTGAGTTAATAGGAAAATCTGAGTAAGACTAGTGGATTGCATCAATTTCCATTAGCATACAGTACTGTAGTTTTAGCAGATGTTATCATTGGCGGAAACTAGGTAAAGGGTATACAGGATTTCTCTGTATTCTTACGATTGTATATGAATCTACACTTTAAGTCTAAGAAGAATTAGAGTGGTAAGAACTCTTTGAGAATTAAGTGAAAGCATCAACAAGCATTTATTAAGCACTTACTGCGTGTCACTGTGCTAGCCACTGCCCCTGCCCTAGAGCCTTTTCAGTTTGGTGATATAAGCCTAGGACTGTCAGGATTATAAAAGATAATATGTGTCTTTTGGCCAACTTGGCCAATTAATACCTAACTGAGGACCACAAAAGAGTATTTAAAACAACAGTGACAAATATTGACTTGAATCTTTTGACATTTGATTGATGGTATAACTAAAGCACTAGGAAATAATTTGGAAGACTTAAGTCTAATTCAAAAATTGACATTGTTAAATAGAAACACCTTATTTATAGTGTAATACTCTACAATCCCGTCATAGTTTTGCCCTGTAACTGTAACAATGCACATCTTATGAGGGTGGGAGGTAGGATGCCGTCAGGAGCCTGACACTATCCCCTTTGCTGTTAACTGGGGGCTGGTCATTCAGGGAGGTCACCTGACATTTTATGCAACTTGACATACACCCATTGAGATTGATGGACCTCTTGAAAACATGTTCTGTCTTCAGAAGTAATATTTAATAAAAACTTAATCTTGGATCACTGTAAAATGCCCTATTAGATGCTAATGAAATGTTCAAAACAGACTTCTGAAATGATCATTTGAATCTGAAGATTAATAGATGGAATGCATCTACAGCAGAACGCTCTGTGCCAATGTTATTCTCTATTCAAAGAACTATGCTATTATTAACTACACCTAACAAAATTTAGTCAACACTTACTAAAAACAAAAATTGTTACGTACTTTGTGCTAGTTCACATTTAGCATAATAGTTGTCAAAATGGCAGCACCTTTCTTCTGAGAACAACCTTGCTATGAGCTTAATTTTCCCAGTGATTAATCCATGAAGATTTCTCAAGGTGGTTAATACATGAAACTGTGGTAGCAACAGATGCTGGTAAGGGCTTTGGCTTAGCTGTCAGGCTCCCCTGAAGTAGGTCATATATGGGATAACTTCAGGAGTATTCTATTTCTTAAAAAATTGAGCTGTGCGGATTAGTTTAAAAATTGACATGTGTCGATACAGTGCTTACAAGCAGATCACATGCACTCTCCTTACATGGTCTCATTCTTCATCTCCAGCAAAGGCAAGAATAATGCCTTAGTTGGCATCCACAGAGTGCTTTGCGTCCCCAAACCCCAAAGCACTTTCCTATTTGACCTTGCATCAGTATTTAGTATTGTCATGACAATACTAATGAATGACAATACTAAAGAATGCCTTCTTTTAGACCCTTTCATGTCTCAGCGCTTACGCTTTTGTTGGATTCTCTTTATATTCGTACTCCTGAAGGTTGATGTTCCCTGGGACCTTTATCTCCCACCATTTAAAACCTAGCAAATAGGGTGTCCAGGGTTGGAGATATTTTGATAATTTTATCTGGAAAATCAGGCTCCAGGATGTTGAGGATTGAAAGAGGATTATAGCTCCAAATGTTGCTGAAGTTGCTTCTTACTCACACGTTCTCACCTCTTGCTAGGCCAGTCTAAGATTGAATCCAGGGATGGACTGGCTTTCAGCCAGTTTCTAGCAACTCATCCACCTCCCTTATCCATTCCCCTTCAACTTCCTTTTGGTTAAACTATTAAACATGATGGCACTCATTTTCTCTGGCTTGATGCCTGGAATCTCTTCAGGAAGAGACATTATCTCTTTGTCCAGTCATTCCCTTGCTTTTAGCTCAAGGACTTTGAGAGCTGGCATCGAGGAGCCTTTGTCTGACTGCCAACTCATCAAAAAAGACAGTGCTGGAAGAGGGGGTCTGTTCATCCCTGCTCCTCCCCTGTGTCCCACTTCAAATTGAATATCTGTCAGGTATTCAAAAGCACTATGGAAATGCACTGTCTGACAAAGGAATTGGATGGCCAGGAAGTAAACTTGGGAATGTCCAGTTATTTGTTGAATTCAGTGAACAACAGAACATCAAAAGCTTCAAGCATGTGCAAGGGCCTATGAATCAGAGCTAAGGAAGTTAAATTGCTTCCCCTTCCCTGAAGAAGAAGAAGAAGGATGAAAGGGGCCCAAAACACCATCTTTTGGAGTGCAGAGCCAAGAACTGAACAAATACGGGACAGAGTAAACTAGACAAAAAGCACACAGCACAGGGGCGCCTGGGTGGCTCAGTTGGTTAAGCGACTGCCTTCGGCTCAGGTCATGATCCTGGAGTCCCGGGATCGAGTCCCACATCGGGCTCCCTGCTCGGCAGGGAGTCTGCTTCTCCCTCTGACCCTCTTCCCTCTCGTGCTCTCTATCTCTCATTCTCTCTCTCTCTCAAATAAATAAATAAAATCTTTAAAAAAAAAAAAAAAAGCACACAGCACAGTAAGACATAGATTGTGGGTTTATGGTTTGCAGAAAGAAGATAAGAGGAGACCAGAACAAATGGTGACTGCTGAAAAAGGGAGAGAGAACCAAGAATGGAATTTGAAGTTTCCAGGGAAAAGAGCTGCTGCAGAAGTGGCATTTACAAATGAGGAGATGGGTGATGGTCAGAGGGGCTTAGGTAGTAAACTAATTTTTAAAAAGTGTCACCACAAGGCAGAAAAACATAAGAACGTATAAAATATCTATTGATAAAGTATGAAAGGAATCACTTGGAAGCTTCTGGCACTAAGTGATTAGATCAATAGGACATAAATGCAAGGATGCTGAATGAAGGAAACAAAATTCCATGGTCAAATTAAAAATTCTTACACTAGCCTGTATGAATGGCAATTTGGGGTCCATAGTATAGCAAGAACACATCACCTAAATGTCTAAACGTGGTTATAGGCTAAATTCTTAAGATGACAAGAAAAAACTCCAACCTCAGTGAGGTGATCAAGACAAACTGAGTTATAACCTCTTCATAGTAGAATTATAAGATCCTTTAAAAATTGCAAGTCTTTGAGTAGGAACAGCTGACTTTAATATGAAATTGCATAGTCTTATTCATCAGATTAATATACTTTTTCCTGGCCATGGCCAGACATTGAAAAGTAGATGAGCTGCATATAAGCACATAAGGGTGCGTGTCTAAGTATCTTGTGGCAAGTAGTAGTTGTCAAATTGATGAATTTCAAGTCTGTTCTTAGTAATTTCATTAATCTGGACAAAATAGAGTGTGAGTTTTGGACAGGTCTGAATTTTTAGTACAAGCATGGGCCTAGATAACCTTGAGAAAGTTATATGTCACTGAACCAGTTTCCTTATTGTAAAATAGAGATAACAATAGCTATTTCATGACACCTATCCCTTTAGGAGGTTATAAACATATTGGGAGAGCATAAGTGAAATGCCAGGTGCAGTAAGCAGTTGGTGCTTGTGACTTCCTTTTTTTTTTTCTTGTACCTGTTCTTAGCATGGCCTTCCTGGTATGCCGCTTTATTTTTGTATTATCTTGTTCTCTTTGATAACAGTAATCTTAAAAATGTATTGGTTAGTTTATTTTAAGATCGCTAGTTGTAGGAGATATCAAATGAACATATTAATACATGGAAGAATGCAGACATAAGCCCCTGAACTAATTTTAACAAAGAAGAACTTGACAGAATTTAAAATCCCAAAGGAAAGGATGTCTTTAATAGTTGAACTTGACCTCTAGGGTGCGGCATTGATAGAAGATAAACAGCAAGCTCTTGGTGGTTATCAGTGGTAGCTGTTTCCAAATAGGCCTTATCTTCTGGGAAAATCTGGTCCTTAATTCCTCAAGACCAATGGTCTGCAAATCTCAAAGTCGGTTAGTTTTACTACAAACCAAGGTGCTTAGGTCAGAAAACAAGGAGTGCCTAAGCCTAAAGCAAGTTAATCCTTAAGACCAGTTGGCATGCTCTTAAAATAGTAAGGAAGACACCTTTCCAAAATTGAATTAAGCTGAGGGGAACGTCAAGGAAGGTTTGGTCATCCTGCTGGACAGAAAGCCCTGGGCACATGACTGTGCTCAGATCAAGAGCCCAGCTACACCATTATTTCCTTTCCAACACAGAACTCACCACTGGGCCTGGAGCTTGAGTCCTTTGCTATACGTTAGAATTCTCTGGGGAAGTTTTAAATATTATCACTCCCAGGGCTCTACCACCTGAGAATCTGATTTTAATTGATATGGGTTGATTTGGACCCTCTATTATTTTAAAGTTCCCCAAGAGATTCCAGTGTGTAGCTAGGGTTCAGGACTACTGAAGGGAGGCCAAACTTGAATGCAGACGTATTTTGAGCATCTGAGGCCCCAGATGAAGCCTGTTATTCTTAAAGCTATTTCTAACTAGATTGTTTCTTTCCCCCTCTGCCCCCACTCCCATAACATCCCTTACTGTTCATGAGAGGCATGTACTTCAGCAATGTTTCTTAAGGAATGAATTCTGCATGTATCACTATAGATGTGAGTTACATATGATTAATTCTGACTGAATTAGTGGACTGAAAAACTGAAAAGTGGACTTTAAAAAGAATGAATCTTTTAAAATTTGGAGTATTAGCTAAAGTGAGCATTTTTTAAATGATGGTATTTCAAGAAGTCATCGATGTCTCTGGTGATAGGGTAGAAAGAACTGACCTTAAGAATCAGACTGAGGTTTGATTTCCAGTGTGGGTGGCTCAGTCGATTAAGCGTCTGCCTTCGGCTCAGGTCATGATCCCAGGGTCCTGGGAGTGAGTCCCGCATCGGGCTCCCTGCTCATTGTTCTGTGTCAGCCTGCCGCTCCCACTGCTTGTGCTCTCTCTGTCAAATAAATAAAATCTTAAAAAAAAAAAAAAAAAAAAGGCTTGTGTGCCTTGGTTAATCTTTTGTAGTATCAGTTTTCTGGTTTTAAAAAGGGTTGGGTTTTAATAAAAAGGGTGATAATTATTTTAGAGGGTTGTTATGAGACTTAAAGAAATTAAGACTTAAAGAAATTGAGGTACGCAGTATCCATGGTATTGACTATTTCAACATTTTGGGAATGACTATTATGAAATGTACTCTGAAGAACTTTGAATATGTGTGCCTGGGGCTATTGCCTTGAGCTGAAAAACACTGCAGTGGTGGCTTGGGTAGGTAGTGTGTTGTAAAGGTAAGTTATATACTTATTCCTGCACAGATTTAGAACACTAATGTTTCCTAGAGGCATGTTTCAGAGCTTGGCACTGTAGTTAGTTTTCCCCCAACAAATACATCTCACTCTAAAAAAACCACTTGAGGTTTTTTTTTTTTTTTCCCCTGCTCTTTACAACTCAGTTTTACTCCTGTTAGAAGAAAAATCTCCCCTTTCACCGTGTGTAAATGGTGCATATTTCACGGAAAAAATAGATGCAGTCAAGTGAGAACCACTTCATCTTTCCAGCACCAGTTTTACCAGTCCATATTCCTCGGCTCCTACAGAGTATATCTTCTGTCCCCTTATAATAGAATTGTCCGTTCTTGCGGCACCTGGGTGGCTCAGTTGTTAAGCGTCTGCCTTCGGCTCAGGTCATGATCAGGTCATGTGGGGTAGAGCCCCACATCGGGCTCCCTGCTCTGTGGGAAGCCTGCTTCTCCCTCTGACCCTCTGCTTGTGTTCTCTGTCTCGCTGTGTCTCTCTCTCTCTGTCAAATAAATAAATAAAATCTAAAAAAAAAAAAAAAAGTCCATTCTTGCTGCTAAGGGCAGCCTCTCTACAATCCCTCTGATTTTTTCAAAAGATCTGTTCTTGCAGCTGTTCGTCTTCCATAACCAGTTTCTGTCTATACCGGATTGTTCCTATTGGCATACACTGATGCCTTACTAATATTTTAATCATATTTGCATTGACTCCGCATCTCCCCCCACTACGGCTCTTTCATAGCAAACATCTCTACAGAGTTGGCTCTTTTTACCATCTCTACCTTTTCAGCTTAAATTTTTCCACAAGTCAGCCCAATGAGGCTTTTCTTTCCCCCTCTCCCTGGAAATGACTACTGTCAAGGACACCAGCGGTATCAGCACGTTTCTGGTAACAGAAACCAAGGGTTGAGCCTAGCTCTGGGTAATTCTGTCTTCCTCCAACCTCATGTCTGAGCAGCACTGCCATTACAGACAATGAGCTCCTCGAAGCACTTTCTAAATACCTGTCTTTCAGAGGCCACATTTGCTATTGTCCTTCTAACTTCCTTTCTCATTTTCTTTTACTAGCTTCTTTTCCTATCCTGAACTACTAAATTTTGGAATACTCCAGTGGCTTTTTTTTTTTTTTTCTGTGTGTCACATCTAGTGTTCAGTCACTCATAGTTAGCTTTTTTCTCCTTATAATCTCCCTCCCCTTCTCCTTCCCTTTCTCCTTAATTAAGGGACTTTTATCAGGTATTCTGTATTTTTTTTTCTGAGCTCCAGGCTATTCGCTGGAGATGTGAAAATAACTAAGATACATTCTCTGTGTTCAAGCAACTCATAGTCTACTAGCAAAATGTAGACACAAGGAGAAATAATTAGAATAAAACACTGTCAAAGGACTATGGTAGATAATGAAGGGACCCAAAGGACAATTCTTTGTTTCTGATGGATTTGATCTTGGTCTCTTATGTGAGAACATTTCCTCAAATGTCCAGTGGTCTCAGGCTCACCACTCACTTGAGGATGAGTAACTGAAATCTTGATCCTAAGCAGTGTGTGTGTGTGTGTGTGTGTGTGTGTGTGTGTGTGTGTGTGTGTGTGTGTTTGGTGGGGGGTGTCTTCTAGACCATTTTGTTGGGATGGGGGGCAATCACTTGCCTATTGGTAACACTAGGTCTTTTCTCTCTGGTCATATTTCCTTGATGACTTTGAATCATTTTCAATGACCTGTGGAAGGTATGTATCTAGTTAACTCTATTCTGGAATCCAAGTTAGGGAAGGGGATGGGGGCCACATTATTGTGAGTGGATTTTGACTTTATTCAGAAGTTCTCAGTTGGGTAACTCTTCTCCTAACTGTGCCTGGTACTCCCTAGAATCCCCCAGTTCACCCTATCCAGAAAGCAAATTTTCCATCTTTGGCTGAGATTAGAGAGGGGCTTTTTTTTTTTTTCCTTTTAAAGATTATTTATTTTGAGAGAGAGAGGGCATACACACAAGCAGAAGGCAGAGGGAGAGGAAGAAGCAGACTCCCTGCTGAGCAGTACAGGGACCCTGACACAGGGCTTCATCCCAGGACCCCGGGATCATGACCTGAGCCGCGAAGGCAGACACTTAACAGACTGAGCCATCCAGGGGCCCCAGAGAGGGTATTTATTTTCTTTCCAAACAAATTTTTCAACCAATCAGCTCTACCTCTATCCCTTCTTTTCAGAGGTACCCATGTAACTTCAATTCCTGAACACTTGTGTGATATGTGGCATACAATGACCAGATTTTAGGCTTCCCCATCAACCAGGCTGGGTTTCAGGGCATTCAGGTTTCCTGTCATTTCCCATTCATTCATAGAATTTCTAGCTTCTAAAATCTTGGTATTTTCTTCTCCCTGTTATCTTTGTCCTTGAGGATCTATACTTTTTTTTTTTTTTACTTTTGAAAAAAAATTCTCTTTTCATTTTAGAAGAGTTTTGAGAGGGAGAAGTTAATAACCTGAAGTCTGTCAGTTTGTTCATGCAATCAGTTCACTCAGTTAGTTAAGGGGACATTGAAAAGGGAAAAAATGACCAAATAAACAAAAGGAGATAAAGTAAAACCAAATTGGAAGAGAGGAAGCAATCCCCAAGAGGTCAACACAAACCAGTAGTAGAGGGAAGAACAAATAAGATGAAGACTAAGGAAGGGCAGAGGGCCAGAGATGTTCCTCTCATAATGGCATTGATGTGATTCATTCATTCATTCACTTATCTATTCTTTGATGCAACGAAAGTGTCTCTAGAGCTTTTATGTTAGGAACTCAGAGGTGTAAATACCAAATATGTGAGTTGAAAGCAAATCAACCCTTTTCATTGAGAGTAACAATAGCTAACATTTATTGAACCCCCAAAAGGCGTGGTGTCTTCAGATTATTTCAACTAAAAAAAAATATTTGAGAATGTAGTCAGGCATGGTTCTGTGTGATAGAAAATTAATTCCTTTTACAGCCTCTGATAAGTTGATTGTTGATCCCTATTGTACTATTACTTTTCACACCTTGGTGGGTGCTCTTTATCTTTAAAACCATAACAGATTCTAAATCCATTCATATGTGAATATGTAGTATGCATTTGTATTCTTAAACTGATAGGTTTATATTTATATATGACCAAAAATAGTAAGGGGATTTTTTTAATATGTTACTTAAAGATCTCCACTTGTTAACTTGTAGGATACTTCTATGGTATTTGGGAATTTTGCTTGAACAGCAAGTATACAGGGCATAATGAAAAGATTTTATAATACTGAAATACATATATAGTTAAAGCATTAGAGGTTTAGAAGAACTTACAGCTGTAGAATTTGTTAGTAATAGTAACAAAAATGACATTTATTGAATATTTTGCATGTTCTAGGCATTCTAAGTGTTATATTAACTCATTTAATCCTCAAAGTGAAGGAGATGCTTTTTATCTCCAGGTTAGAGATGAGGCATAGATTCAAAGACAGTTGGAGATGTTTGCAGAGTACCTAGACCATCATCATTATCAACATCTTTTTTCCCTATTGGATTTGATCCATCTGTCAAAGAAAGCCAGAACTGGGTGATAGTTAAAGCAGTAAAAACAGATTTTACTCAGGAACTATTGCCACAGGGGAAAAGGGATCTCCATATAGAACTGGGCTCAATTCCAAATACAGCATGGGCAGGTGGGAATTTATAGTCAAGGAACAAGGTGTAGTGGTCAGTGGATACAAAATGAAGAGAGTAACGGTAGTTCCTTGCTAAAACTGAACTAACAAGATTCTTGCTGAAGGCAGGCCTTGGTGGTCAAATATTACTTTCTGGATAGTGGAGGATAAGGAATGTGGGTGGGGAATTTTGGCTAATCTGATTTAGGATTCTTGCTAAAACTGGACCCTACAAGGACAGTAACAGAAACCAAGGGTTGAGCCTAGTCAAGTAGAGTGCTCAGAGGATCCTGACTTAAATTTGGACAAGGAGAGAATTTTCCCTATGGGATGGGAACAGAATCATCTGAAAGGCCTTTTTGGAAAAGATCCCAGAGAACATCAATGGTATCCAGGGATGTGGTAAACCTCGGTTTTTGTTTACTTACTTATTTGTTTGTTTGAGGGCTTGATTTATAGTGATGCATGAGTAGACTTGATAAGCATGGTAGAGCCAGCAAAAGGAATTGGGGAACTTTAAATTATTATTAAAATGTTCTAAAAATTTCACTGTGTTAGAGATTCTTTGTCCTTGTCTCTGCCATTTATTCATAATAAACCAGCAATGTATTTTAAGGGGGAGGATTTGTTTGTGTCCGTTTTATGGAAGGAGGCACTAAAGGAATTATTGCCAGTGCTCCAAATATCTGTCTAAACCCAGTTTGTGAATTGTTACTGCCATATTCTAATATTGGTGTCTCATCAGTAGTCAAGATTTGCAAATGAATACCTACACATTACTGCTACTAATTTTTTACCTTGTTCGTATTTTTACTGTTGAAATAATGAATGGTCACGCAGGCTTCTAGCTATTGACAGTTCATTCAAGGGTCTAAGGAACTCCGTGTCAGACATCGTGCCTTCTGGATGAATGGGGCAGCACAACTAAGTAGTTAGCACCTCCTATAGAATATGACGGCTTTTAAGGAATTCCTTATTAACTTCTCAAAAGGTAATTTCAGGGGCGCCTGGGTGGCTCAGTCGGTTAAGCGACTGCCTTCAGCTCAGGTCATGACCCCCGAGTCCTGGGATCGAGTCCTGCATGGGGCTCCCTCTCAGTGGGGAGTTTACTTCTCCCTCTGACCCTCCCTCATCTTGTGCTCTCTCTCTCTCTCTCAAATAAGAAAAACTTAAAAAAAAAAACGATAGTTTCAAATTCTTCCTGTCTTTAGCTGTTGTATAGAACATAACTAATATGAATTAGAAACATAAGCTCCTAGCTTGTTTGATGCCTAAAAGAATGCATTAGCGGTTCATTGCTATTTTCATCTCTAAACACTGTACATAAGCTATCCTTATTTATGAACTGGTGTGTAAGTAGTCTGTAGCTACATCATCCCCCAAAGGATCTAATGTTTGCATGTGCCATTGCATCTAAACTCTATAATCTTTCTTGCCGGAGTCCAGCTCCAGGGGAAGGGTCCTTGAAGGAAAGGACGGCGGCGGCGGCGAGTGAGGAGACACAGACACAGGATCAGGTTGTAAGCATCTCCCTCCGATAGTCTCAGAGCGACTTTATTTATAGCTTACAATGTGTGCACTCTATCTTATCAAAGTACTTATTCCATTCCTATATGTTTTCTTCGTCTCTTGTCCTTGCTCCATAGACACCATGGAGGATCACTCCTCTTAATCCTTTCCCAGAGGCTGTCAGATGATGCCCGCATTCTTTTTCCCTTAATCTTATACCATTTGTTCATGTCCTCATTATCAACTCCAGTATAAGGAATGGGAGGAGTAAGGGTAAGGAAGTTAATCCTATTGCAGGGCTTGCCTCGAGGGGCATACCAGAGGTGGCCTCCTATTTGTATGCAACATAGGGAGGTCCCTGTACTGTGGGAACGACAATAAGATGCTCTTCTCTTAGAACCCTGGTGCTTCTGAGGTGCCTGTGGGATCTCATCAGTAGGAATTTTTGCTGGGCCTGGATCCAAGAGCTTCCTTAAACGAAGCTTATCAAAGAACTCCACGTTGCTCATGTTAGATGAATTACAGATTGGAGGACATTGGGTAATTTTACTTCTTGGCCCATCGTCGGCCTTTTTGGAATCAGTTTCATTATGATTGCTTGCATAGGCATAACTAAATTTATAAATCATTTTAAAATGAAACCCCAGAAAAAAATCCCATGATTATAAAGATTGCCGCAAATAAAATGAGAGGAAGTAGCAGGAGCCAGCTGTGGAGTCTCCTGATTTTCAGGATTGTCCCCCATACTTGGATTTTGTCAAACAGCATGAGTAGCTTGGCTCGCGCCACTTTCTTACATAAACCAGGTCAGTTTGTAGAGCTTAGAACTATTTTTTCAAAAATTTTACTAGCTTTGTGAAATTAAGCAAATTTTCTAGCCTTTCTGGGTCTCACTTTTGTCGTCTGTTAAAAGGAGGTGATCTATCTTAATGGGTTATGTGACAGTTAAAAGTAGAATTAAGGCAAGTGGAATGTTATTGAGCAGTAATGATCACTCAAATGTCACTATCAATGAAAAGTGCTCATTTACTTTTTTTTTTTAAGATTTTATTTATTTGACAGTGTGAGAGAGAGAAGGAGCAGGGGTTAGGCAGAGGGAGAAGCAGACTCCCCTCTAAGCAGGGAGCCCGATGCGGGGCTCAATCCCAGGACCCCGGGATCATGACCTGAGCTGAAGGTAGACGCTTAACTGACTGAACCACCGAGGGGCCCTGAAAAGTGCTCATTTGCCTTTAACTCCTACATTTATTTTGAACACTGGAAATATACAAAAATAGTCCCTTTTTAAATATAAACTTTGAAGTACATTCTGGATTTTTATCCTGTTCTTTTATGGCACATCTCTGGGGTAAGAGGTGGAGATGATCCAACCTAAAAAAAACGATAGCTTGATGGGTCTGTGAAATCCAGTATTTATGATGCAATCTCACATTGTTACACAGTTGCAAAGGAAGCAAATGTTGACATTACACAAAAACATTCATCTATTGAACTGAACTCATAAAGATTCCATTTTCTAGCCTCTCCCTGGTCATAACACTAGCATGTATCCCTACCCATTATAAAAAACTCCTGTACAGGAGAGGCTTGATGAATGTCAGATATCGTAAACACCTGAAAATTCAATGCAAACATAGTGGAAATCTCAAATCTTGGTGGAGGGAGTTTAGATTTCATGATGACCATGAAAGTGATTAATCACGTAAAAATCACTGATAGTGTAAGTCTACCACATTTTCGATTAGTAACTGAAAAGTAATGATGTGGTAGACTCGAAAAAAAATACAGAATGTTCAAGACTGAAGTGGCCCTTTAGGAAATTTAAAAGCTCTCAAATTTTGTGTGTGAAACGTGTCTCTTTATGATCCTCTAACAAGAATCAAGTATAAATGGATTAGCGTATTTGTGTGAAAAATCATGTTCAAAACTAGTTTTTTTTTTTTTTTGAACGAACGCATGTTTGGTTACAATTACAGTATAAATGTTATATATGAGATAAAGATATTTCCATATAGTTTTTTAGGATATAGTCCTAAGCAAATATTAATGCCCTACTGTGTCCTCAGTGTATTCACATTAAAATAAAATAACTTTGTGAAATATCTACCAATCCTTATGTAAGCAAACAGCCAATATAAGCTCCTTACACATGCTTAGAGGCTATTTGTATAGGTCAGAAACTACTCATTACAAATTATTCCACATGGTTTATGTAAACAGTAATTTCTAATGGTGTGAAAATCAGGGGGAAAAAAAATGAAGATTCAGTTTGTTCTCGTGCTTCCAGATTTGTAAATGCCACCTTCCTGTACTTCCAATTTATATTATCCTCAAATAGATTTTCATGCCTGCCTGAACATGTCAATTAATATTCTAGCTATTATGTCATTCACCTCAAAAAAAAAAAAAAACTTTCAGTGAAAGCCAAATTAAGTTACTGAAAACATGAAGTTAAAAAAAAATAAACCTTAAAGAGAAAATTCTTGCTGAGGGAGGAAAAAAATGTGCCCTGTTTGACATAAAATTTTAATATTACCCTGCAAGAATGTCATTTACTACTTCAGTTCTGGTCAAGGGTGTGAAATCATTTCAGAATTTCAGTGTTGATTCCTCCAGCATTATTTACAGGGGGGAAGGAGAAAGTAGCCGTTAGGATAAAGTTTCTTTTCAAACCATGCCATAGAAAAGAGTTGCAGGCAGAAATGTCTCAAGGGTAAGTTGTTTTTTTGGCAAGTTTGGCAGAATTTGTTTATGGAAGGTGGGGGTAATGCAATGGGTCATTTATCAAGGAAGGTGGTGTCTCTGTAGATTCTAAAATTAATGGCTCTACCTCTATGCTCAATGCAATCCTGTCTTGTGCCATCCAGAATCTGACTGTCGAAAGCTCACTAAGTATTTAGCTTCCCCAGTTCATGCTCTGGCCTTCTCTTTACTTCTTAGGTTCCCTCTCTCGGTCGTTTCATCCACTCCTATAGTTTTAATTCATACATGGAGGCAGATGATGCCCAAATTCGTATTTATAGCCCCATCTTACCTTCCAAGCTCAGTCTCACATTTCTAACTCTCAGCTAGACATTTGCACCTACATGTACCACCCGCATTTGAAAGGCAGAATGTCTAAACTCATCTTCCAGCTTTTCTTTTTTTAAAAAATGGTCACCATATTCTTTAATGCAGTATCAAAATCAGATAAAGTCAGTTCAATTCTACAAACGCATCTATTGGACATCTGTAGAATCACGACTCCGTGCTAGAAACTGGGGTGAATGGCCAACCTACCCTTAACAAGATGGCAATCTTGTGCTCAGGCACCCTATACTCCAGTTGTTAAAATGGGACTACAGTTTTCATTCCTAGGACCATTAGATTGTTTTGCATTCCATGCTCTCCTGCTCTAAGACCTTCAATGCTTGTTGTTTTCTAGATAATGCTCCTATTCTGAATTCTGGGTTTGAAGGTAGTGATTAAGCAACTTGTCTGAGGTTGCACAGCTTGTAAATGAAAGGTCCAAGGGTTGAACCCTGGAGTCCAGCTCCAGAGACCAGTTGCTGAACCACTGATGCTCTTCCTCAGCACAAATGACAGGGAAGAATCTGACGCCCAAAAGCCAATTTGTGGACAAGACAGTCACTTGACATTTGTGACTTGGTTTGAGTAGATGAACTGGACCTCTCCCAGGTTTGTCTCTTGAGAATTTGAAACAGCAAGAACTGCCATTCACACAGATGTTTAAAACTTGGGACTTTTGTGCTATTACCATTTCACTAATTCTGATATAGTTGGGACGTTTTTGAATTGAAAACTTAAAACAGATTAAAATAGTTTTTAATTCACATTTAATGGAAAATGCCTTTTCTGGTGGGTTTTTTTTTTTTTAAAGCAATTTAAATTCAATTTAAATACTCGTCATATCTGTTTTTTTAAGCTTGCTATCCTTTTAATATTTTTCTGCAGATTTTCTCTGGTAGCTTGTCAACATTAGTTTTTTAGTTTTAGCAATTAGTATCTAAAAATTAATAGTTGAAGTGTGTTTTGACACATCCACGCTACTTTCTCACTAGTCCAGATTTACTGATCCAGAATAGTAACCTTTCCTATATGACTCAGTCCCCCTCACTGCCCGATTTGACTTTACCCTTTCCTTTTTTTATATTTCTGCAAACCTGTACCAATACTCATGTCCTAGTTAATCCTGTTATAAGCACTTCGCGTTTGCCCAGGTTGTTTTGGCTAATTTCAATTTCCTTTAGATGCTTCTTTTTGTTCAAACTTTATTTTTAGTATTCTTTTTCAAGTTCTTAAAAGAAGATATTAGCCATTTGCAACAATCATGAATTTAAAACTTTAAGATAAGTTTAATTCAAAACTGGATTGACATTTAAGCATGTAACTGGTAATTAAAATTTTAACTAGAATTATTTTGGATGTTTGAATCTATATCAGAAATATCTTAATATGTGAACTAATGTTTTAAATTTAATTCAAATTCAGTAACATCTGAAAAGAATCAAATTAGCCCAGATAATCCTGTATTAAAATTATATGCAAAAAATTATGAAATAATTTAGATTATTGCTGACAAAATATACTTATATTCCATTATAAGTGATAAAAATTGCATTTTTGTTACAGCTGTTGAAATCTTTTTGTTAATTTTCTTAAACATTTGAGAAATTATAATCTCATAAAATTCAGAAAACTGGCTTTTTTGCAAGGTACCACTAGGTACATTAGCTTTCTGAAAATATGTTTTAAATTTAAATTGTCCTACGCGCTGAATCCAGTGCTCAAGTGTCAGTCTTACTTTGCTCATCGTCTCAGTAGTGTTTGTCATAATTATTCTCGTTTTTAAAATACTTCTTTCACTTGACTTGTAGAGTACCATATAGTAAACTGGTCCTTGCTAGTACTGGGTTTGCTTCTCTGGTTCTCTTTTTGACTTCCACATATCAGAGTCTTTTCTCTCCCTACAAAGCTTTCTCCTTTCAATCTTAAACAAGTGCATGGTCTTAACAACCCCTCATGCTCTTCTCCTCTGAGCTTATACCTTTAGTCCTGCCCTTGCTCCTGACCTCTAGACTTGAAGATCCAATTGTTGTCCACTTAGATTCTTTACAGGCATTTTGAATCAACATGCTGAAAAGAGAAGGGTGAATTCTTTACTCCTCTTGTCCAAATTATTGCCAATTTTCACCTTCTTGTCAAAGCCACTACTAATTCATACTCCTGCTATGGCCACCCGCTGGTCCCTGCTTCTACCTTTGCTCCTTGAAGGTGTATTTTCCTCAACACAGCCAGAGGAGTAATGTCTCAAGAGCAGGCTCGGTACTCTGCAATATCTTTGAATCTGTAGGCCCCACAGGCCTTGGTTACCAGGTCCCTGACTGTCTCTTCATCTCCAACTCCATTTCCTTACCATGTTCCCTATGTGGTTGCATTGACATAGAAGTTGTTTCTATTTTTTTTTTTTCTTAAAGATTTTGTTTATTAGAGCACAAGCAGGGGGAGGGGCAGAGGGAGAGGGAGAAGCGAACTCCCTGCTGGGCAAGGAGCCCGATGTGGGACTCGATCCCAGGACCCCGGGATCATGACCCGAGCTGAAGGCAGCCGCTTAACAAACTGAGCCACCCTGGCGCCCTAAAGTTGTTTCTAGAACATGTCAAGCTTATTTGCATCTCTGAGCCTTTGTACTCTCCCTATGCTGGTAGCACTGTTGTCACGGAGATTTTCTTTAACTTTATTTAGATCTTTGCTCAAATGTCTCATCCTTTTGGGGGGACTCCCCTGATAATTGGATGTACAATAGGACTCACCCTTACTTTCTATTCCTTGAACCTGTTTTATTTTCTTGATAGCTGTTACCACTACCTGACATTATAGTATGTATTTTTTTTGTTACTTGTCTCTCTCACTAAGTTTATGACCTTGGGGATTTTGTTTGACTCACTCATTGATTTGCTGGGAGAGCCCCTGGCACATAGCACATGTTCAATAAACATTTGTTGAGTGAACATGCATGGAAGATGCCATTTTCTTGATTTTGTGAAACTTTAGTACAAATGACAAACTACCAAAGCTATCCTTATGGCTTTCACCAACTTATAGCTGTTTTTAACATTGTGTGTACCTCATGTTGCTTAAAAGCCACAAACTTTTTATGGGACGTAGCAGGCTCCTTCAGACAAACTGACCTCTTTACGCTAAAGAGGTTCCATGGAAAGACGTTTCTCACAAATGACAGTCCCTGGGCTGGATTATTTTCGTTATCACAGAAAAAGAAAGGGAAAAAAAAAACCCACGAGGAAAGCTAGAAGTATCACGGAAGATCCTAAAATTTCCCTGAGGAACAAGGTGTTAGCTGGAGTTGAAAACAACCAATTTGGCTGAAATCAATAGAATATTAATGTTCAGTGGTTGGTTTTGTGTTCTGATTGATAGCAATGGGCATTACATAAAACACATGGTGGTTTTACTGTGGGCCTTCAGATAATATATGACCAATGATGTCCGTGTTCTGCTAGGATTTATCCTTGCCCTCTGAGCACACCAGATCTTATATTCTGTTACAGAGCTCATTTATTGTGCAACGCAACCCTCATCTCCAACATTTGGGACAGACTAAGATGCCTCACGGGTCAGAAAAGTGCTGAATGGAGCGGTTGATGTAATGTTTGAAGGGTGGCCTGGGTACTACAATGGTGTCTTAACACATCATCTTCAAACCTGTTTGTTTTGTCAGACAATTTTCTTTGGAAGAAAAAAACCAGAAGAATCAATTTGCTTCTGGGTGTATCTGCATGCTCATGCACCCTCAGATTGGTGTGGGTGTATTAAAGGGCATGTGTTAAAATAAGAGCTACCAGGGAAAGCAAAGATAAATTGAAAATTTTAAAATTGCCATTAAAGATAATTTTTTGCCAATTTTAGTGCATTTGTATTGTTTATATAATTCCTGAAAGCATATTTTGTCTCTTACTCTTTTAGTACTTGCCCTTTTATACCTTGCTCATAACAACATAGCATTGGTTCAAAATACTAGCATTTTCAGAGCATTTATATTACCTTTACCAAATAACTTGATGTTCCATTTGTCCTGATTTCAAGCCAAGGGGCCAAAAAACAAGTGATTCAGAATTTAGATACTTTAAATTTGGTGTTTGTGAGATTGATAATTAGAATAAGAAGACCTTCCGTTTGCTCTTTTACTAATTCATAGCAGTAAATGAGGGAATTTTATCTCTCTCTCCTGTTCATTCTATGGAAATTGAACAAATGTCTGATCCCAAGGGTTACAATCTAAGTGATAACAGTATTTCAGTTAAACATTTAAAGATGGGAGAAAGACAGCAATAAGGAAATGAGGGGGCAGAGAAGCCTTTTAACATGGGGAATAAGCAGTTGGTCAGGGAGTTTGTTTGTTTGTTTGTTTAACCAGGAAACTGCCTGGTATAGTATGGGGTAAGAGAAGTTTGCTTTTTTAGCACCTTTTCTTGCCATGCCTGTAGCCTCTTTGCCCAAACTTTATCCCTCAACCTCTCTATTAGGGGGTCAAGATGCTTTTTAACTGATGATTAAGGGGAGCCCTAAGATGATGAAAAAATGTGTGAAGATGGGGAATAGCCCTGCAACAAATTGGAATGTTGGCAGGAGGGAAGTATGTAGGATTTGAGTCTGATTATGTTTTTGAGATTCAGTTAATTTTTATTCCATTAGCTGGCAGAACTGTCTTTATTTGGAGATAGGAAGTGTATAGTATTATGGTGTGGTGGGCATAAGCTTTGGAATCAGGCAGGTTTCAATTAGATTCCGTATTTATATCATCTCACTATATCTGAGCAGGTCATTAAATTCAGTCTGTTTTATCATCCGTAAATAGAGTGCATAAGAGCAGCGTTTAAATGCGGTAAGGATTAGAAATGGTTTAAGGACAGCACCTGTCACAGAAGACTGCCCTTAATTCTATTTTACTGCTTTCCTGAATTTTCCTCCATTATGCTTTATATGAACTTATTCCCCATCCCATCACCACCCCCACATAGGTTGTACTACACAGGGGTCTGTTATCCCAGGGTCAGTACTGACTTGGCGTCTGGGTGAGTAAAGCAGTGATTGTGTTTAGTCCGGGGCCGGGGGTGGGGAACCTAGAAGAAATCACTTACCTGATCAAACACAAACCTATCAAGATCGTAGTTTCTAAAGGAGAGACTTTGGGGTGATTGCAGAGGGAGTGTGATGACTAGTAGGGGAACTGATTCATTCTTTCTGAATTTTGTTTTCTTTATGGATGGGGAGAGCTTTCATTTCAGTGGTGTTTTATTTATTTTTTTAATTTAAATTCATTAAATAAAATTAAATGCATATAGTACATCATTAGTTTTAGATGTAGCGTTCAGTAATTCAGCTGCATAGAACACCCAGTGCTCACCACATCATGTGGCCTCCTTGATGCCTGTCCCACAGTTACCTCATCCCCCCACCCACCTCCCCTCCAGCAACCCTTGATTTGTTTCCTGTAGTTAAGAGTTTCTTATGGTTTGTCTCCCTCTCTGATTTCTTCCCATTCAGCTTTCCCTCCCTTCCCCTATGATCCTCTGTTTTGTTTCTTATATTCCACATATGAGTCATGCCATATGATAATTGTCTTTCTCTGATGGACTTATTTTGCTTAGCATAATACCCTCGAGTTCATCCACATCATTGTAAATGGTAAGATTTCATCCTTTCTGATGGCTGAGTACTATTCCATTGTATATATATACACCACATCTTCTTTATCCATTCATCTGTCGATGGACATCTGGGCTCTTTCCACAGTTTGGCTATTGTGGTCGTTGCTGCTATAAACATTGGGGTGCACGTGCCCCTACATATCACTACATTTGTATCTTTGGGGTAAATACCTAATAGTGCAATTGGTGTCCTTTAGGGGTATACCAGGCACCCCTTGTATGGTCTCTGAGTGTAGTGATGAGCCTTCTCTTTGATTTTCCTTACCAGATAGGAAGCAGATATTAGGTCTTTAAAAAACAAAACAGAAAACCCCCCACAAAACCCCCCCAAAAAACGGTGGGAGGGAGGAAGTCAGTCAGTCCTTAACTCTAGCCTGGCCCCAACTGTTGAGTTATGTATACTGTATTTGCAACACTAGGGGACTGAGGCACACACACTGAGGCTATGATAAAGAGAAACCAGAGTGCTGGTTCACATATTCCCCAGGATCCTCCACGTTAAGTCAGCAGGTGGCCTTAGAGCCCCCCCCCCCCAAAACAATAGATTGTTTTTGACCAGCTGGGCTCTTTGCTATGTGGTTGGTAAGAACTAAGGAATCTGTAGGCCCCTGTCCTCCCATCAGAAAACATTAAAGAGAGAGTACTGATATTCATTACTGTAAACCTCACCTGTTGAGATTTCAAAAACCTTTCATTAGAGACCACCATTTTGGCCAAGCTGGAAAAAACAGGGAACATATTTACCATCCTGCCTAAAGCAACCAATAACTGAGATAAAAATATGTGAACCAACAGTTTTGAAGATAATGCATATTAGTCAATGAATGTGACCTCTGATCTCATCAGGCAGGATGGGAAACAAGCAAAATGCACTCTGGTTGTCCCAAATACTGCCTTGAGAGAGCTTCCAGCCCATTGTGCAAGGAGGAGGAACCCAGAAAGATCACCTGAGTTGAGTTAGACTACGCCAAGAGGGCTGGGAGAATAAGGAAGCTAGAGTTCTTAGGGCAGAGTGCAGGAGAGAAGAGAGCCACACAAAGCAGAAACACCAGAGATGTGCAGAGGATCATCCTTGAGTATTCAGCAGAGAACTGATCAGTGCAAACAGAAGGAAACCAACTATTTCAGGCTGGAGAAAGAACCATGTGAAGGAATAAGAAGTGACAGTACCTGCAGTTGACACAGGGCCAGAAATCCGGCCCCTCTCCACCAGCCAAACTGGAAAAACCCTTAATTCGTGGGACAATAGCTAGAAATAATCAGAAGAATCTTACCTCAGAAATGGAGAATGATTAGCCTTAGACGACATACTGCTCTTGTCTCACCTAGAAAATAATAAAATAATGCTCACAAGGATCAAACGGTTTCCAGCTAAGTTAATTGCATCCCAGAACAAAGTTCAAGAGTATTTATAGGGATATGAAAATATCCAGCACCTAAAAGGTAAAATTCACAAAAGCTGGAATCCAATTAGAAAGAAAACAAAAACAAAATGTCCTCTTATTACTAATTGAGACAAGAAACAAAAAGAAAATTCATGCTCAAAGACATCATACTTCTGAGATGGATTTCTTTGGCTTTATCATTTCTCAGTCGCTTAGCCTACTTGATATTGAAGCAACTTTGAGAATCTAGACCTGTTATGGGAATGGCTGGCCTTAACTTGGCTTGTCCTGTATGTCCTCCACACTTAGCCAATAATAGTAACAAGAGTCAACTAAAAGAGGGCGCCTGGGTGGCTCAGTTGGTTAAGCGACTGCCTTCAGCTCAGGTCATGGTCCCGGAGTCCTGGGATCGAGTCCCACATCTGGCTCCCGGCTCAGCAGGGAGCCTGCTTCTCCCTCTGACCCTCTCCCCTTTCATGCTGTTTCTCTCTCTCTCTCTCTCTCTCTCTCTCTCTCTCAAATAAATAAATAAAATATTTAAAAAAAAAGTCCACTAAAAGAGTTAGTTTTACAAAGAGACCTATTTCACCTATATTTAATCATATTTAAAAAACTTTTTCATGTTGTGATACATGAAAATTCTTGAGGTTCTTACCTAATTTCACTCTTTAAGTCTTCCTTAGGACATTGAGACAAATACAACCCAACAAAACAAATGCCCCGCATTAGTAGTAAAATAACTCCTATAGGGCGTCTGGGTGGCTCAGTCAGTTAAACATCTGCCTTCAGCTCAGGTCAAGATCCCAGATTCCTGGGATCAAGTCCTGCATCGGGTTCCCTGCTCATCGGGGAGCCTGCTTCTCCCTCTCTCTCTGCCTCTCTCTGCCTCTGTCCCTCATGAATAAATAGATAATATCTTAAAAAAACAAAACAAAACAAAAAAAAACTTCTGTTAATTGGCCCCTGAAACACTACACCTACCCCCATTGTCCTGTAAGATGATTATTTTTCATTAGAATGATTGTCATATCTTAGTTTAAAATAAAGTGTAAAATTTGAGCACCTGCTGTAACAAGGTTTCAGAAAGTTAATTGGGAGCTTCTTGGTGTTTAGATCAGAGGTTTCATGCTTTAAATGACTTTAGGGGTCTTCATTTCTTTTGTTTACATTGTTGCTGTTTTTGTTTTTGGTTTTTTCCTCACTTCCTTTTTCCATCTCCCTGTGAGTTCTGTTTTGCTCTGTTTCCTAGTTCTGCATCTCAGACATAATGAAATCACTAGCAAGGAAACCTCCCTGCTGTTTATGTCCTCTTAAATTCCTTTCAAAAGAATTAGCTGGTCTAACTGTGGTTCCTTAGATTCTGGAAACTGCTCCAGTCATTTGTTTTGCTGCTGGATTCTTGGAAACCAATAATGGAGTCTTGGTAGGTAGCTAAGTTAAACATGGGCACTGAGAAGAGGCACCAAGGAGGAGTGGCTGATGGGTTCAGGTCCTACTTCAGTCATGTAAAAAAAAAAAGTTGCCTATGGGCAGGGCGAGTCCTTTGTCTTTCTTTGATTACCTAGCTAGCATTATTGGTACATCATCATATATTCATTCCAGATGGTGAAGGTCAGGAAAAATATATCAATATAGGAGCCAGCATACAAACTCATAGAGTGATATGTGATAACTAAAAAAATATGGGGGGGGAGGAATATGCATCAGTGCTGAAATGAGGGAATGATGCAACCACATTAGCAGGATCCTTGAGAAGTATTAGTCTGCCTGTCAGTATATTGAAGGGAGTCATAAAGTTCATAACTCTTTCCCAATAAAATGGTACAGAATTCTAGGAAGCAGCTAGTTTTGGAGAAGACCACAACACTGTTTTCAAGGGTCCGGGTTTGGAGATGAGGGGTGCCATGGGGAAATAAGGCCTATTTCACTTCAAGCTAATTTTAGCTTCACAGATAAGGACTTTCAAGGGTTTCGGCCCGGACACTAGAAACACAACCTTTGCTCTGGTACATACGAGGTGTGTGAGCAATAGGATGTTTCCCTTAAATTCAATAATTAGTGGGCGTAACTAAACAGGCAGAAGCACTAGGGGAAAAAAAAAAAAAGACTAGATGCAGTTAGTTAGAAGACAGGGCCAGACCAAAGAGATAATCAGATATAGATCAATAGATGCAAAAGTGAAACATGTAGGAAATTGTCTCCCTCACTGGGACATTCCATGGCCGTGCTTCCCATGGTCTTAAGCCTCCTAATTATTTGAAGTTATTCAAACTAGATTTTCTAATCCTCGAGATTAATATCTAAGAGGAGAATTCCAAACACACCTAGATAAATTGTGAGAGACCTGAAGGGAAATACATTCACGTTACTTGTAAACAAAGATTAGGTAAAAGAATGCCTATCTTTATTAGGGACGGAAATGGGGGAAAAAATGAGATTTTTTTTTTCCCCTCAAGGATTCTGCAAGAGGAGAATTTCAAAATTTACATAAATTTGGAAGATTCCATCACATACTTTTGAACAAATAGCAAGCATAGGAAATTCTGCACTTACTAAAAATAAAATGAAAGTAGAAAAACATGGGATTTTTTTGAGAAATTTTGTATCATAAAGGCAAGTTAGAAGAAGAACCTATTTGAAAATTTTTATTACAAGCAAGAAAAACTTTAGACAGAATCTGCTATGGAGTGCTCGTGTACATGAAAGAAAACAGGGACTCTTTAGAAAAAGAAAAGCAACAGATTTTAGTGAATTAAAGATCTGGTAGTGCTGAGGAAAAATAGGAAGGAAATGGAAAACCAGAACTTGCAATTAACAGAATTAAAAATAACGTTAGATGTCATAAAGCGTGAAATAGATTTTGTTGAAAATTGAATCAGTGAGGTGTAGAGCAGATTGTGAGGCTCCTTCTTTAAAAAAAAAAAAGATAAACAGCATAAAGGGGGGGAAAAAGGATAAAGAGATGAAAGTGATTGAAGACAACAGATATGGAGGTTTTTGTTTTGTTTTGTTTTGTTTTGTTTTTTAGAGCACAGGAGCAGGAGGGGCGTGGGGGACTGGAGGTGGACAGGGAGAGAAAGAATCCCAAACAGGCTCCATGCCTAGAGCTAGCAGAGGCAGGGCTCAGTCTCACGACTTCGAGATCATGACCTGAGCCGAAATTAAGTGTCAGAAGCTCAACCGACTGAGCCACCCAAGCGTCCCAGATATGGAGGACATTAACTGAAGAACCTAACACAAGGACAGATTGGTTTTCCCAAGGAAGTGAAGAGAATGAATTGAACCGATATTCTCAGTTTTTAACAAAAAACAATATTGAATTGAAAAGTCTTAAATCAGTTGGTAAAGAGGCTCACTCTACCAGGTAAAGTTGATGAAAATTGATAAA
The DNA here is from genome assembly GCF_009762305.2 of Zalophus californianus. Taxonomy (NCBI): domain Eukaryota; kingdom Metazoa; phylum Chordata; class Mammalia; order Carnivora; family Otariidae; genus Zalophus; species Zalophus californianus. The sequence goes on from NC_045597.1 coordinate 57,070,894, forward strand.
AATATGCCCATAACAGAGGTTTGGAATTTTGTGAGACCTGTAAGGATCCAGGGAAAGCAGTGCTAATGACGGGGGCAAATAGCAACTTGGCCTCAGACTTGAAATATTAGATACCTGGAAAAAAACAGGGAGCAATTCCTAAAGTTCATGGGGGCTATTTTTGTGATCAATCTCCCTCAACTGTGTGTCATAGCAGGTGGGTTTTCATTTATGAAGGCCATGAAAATACAGGTTCAGCTCTATAAGGCCCAAAGTGTGAATCCTTCCACATATTCTACATGGAAAAAAATGAAAGATTTTAATAAATTGAGATACAATTTAAAGAATTACAAAGCAAGTCACAATATGAGAAGTAATAGTGAATACGGCAACTATTTGAGAATGGAATTGATTCTAAAGAGTGTAAATATGATTAGAAAAGATGCAGATATTCTTAAGAGAACATAGAGAATGTAGCAGAAAAACAATGACCGTAGTAAAATGAAATGAAAATTCCAAATCCTACTTTAAAATGTAGAAGAAAGAAAGGGAGGAAGTTAAGTGCATTACTAGAAAATTGTTTAAATTGTGTTTTCTAAAAAAACTGAAAATTAACTGCTAATGAAAATAACTCAACATGCCTTTACAGTTAGAGAAGCAAAAGCAAACTATAAAAGGAACCAACTGGAAAATGAAGTTAAAAACATAAAACAATCAGAAGTAAGATCGACTGTGCCTGATATAACAATTACAAATTACATAAAGTTAACCGAATAAAATGTATACATTTGGTTACCAAACCAAAATGGAACGCTATACTATCAAGTGACTCACCTACAACACAGTGCCTCAGAAAAACTAGAGTAGAATGGTATCTAATGCAAGTGAACATTTTTTTTTAAAGAGCATGCACGAGACAGGGGAGGGGGAGAGGGAGAAAATTCTCCAGTAGACTCCCTACTGAGCATGGAGCCCCATCGGGGGGCTTAGTCCCAGGACCCTGAGATCATGACTTCAGCTGAAACCAAGAGCCAGATGCTTAACCTACCAAGACACCCAGGCGCTCTGCAAGTAGACATTTTTAAAGAGAGTTGGGCTGCAGTATTTTCAGGAAAAGGGGCTTTTAAAATATGAACCATTAAAGTGATTAAAGGTAGAATTGTATGTTATAATGAAGGAGATAACCAAAAGTATAATTTTCATCAACCTCTATAGATGCAATATCACAACACTAAAATAGACACTAAAATGATTAAGAATGAATGGGTTGTATATTAAAAAAAAATAGGAAGGGAAAAATGAAGGGGAATCGGAGGGGGAGATGAACCGTGAGAGACTGTGGGCTCTGAGAAACAAACTGAGGGTTCTAGAGGGGAGGGGGTGGGGGGGTGGGTTAGCCTGGTGATGGGTATTAAAGAGGGCACATACTGAATGGAGCACTGGGTGTTATAGGCAAACAATGAATCATGGAACACTACATCAAAAACGATGTGATGTATGGTGATTAACATAATAAAAAAAAAAGAATGGAGAGGGGCGCCTGGGTGGCTCAATAAGTTAAGCGTCTGCCTTCTGCTCAGGTCATGATCTCAGGGTCCTGGGATGGAGCCCCCTGCTTCCCCCGACCCCAGCCACTCGTGCACTCTCTTTTGCTATCTCTCTTTCTCTCTCTGACAAATAAAAAAGAGTGGAGAAATAGGAGAAGACAAAACATAACTAACTAGATATTTACATACATAAAGCAATTTTAAAAAGACTGCTGTGGAAAAACCGAAGATGCTCTTGTTCTCCTAGATGACAATGTTTGCAATTTCATTTGTTTCTAAGGGTGTGGTGAGATGTATCCTAAACACTTCAAACTATTAGTCCTCTTGGGCAGGCAGTTTGGCAATGTGCATCAAATAGTCATTTTTTTAAATCTACTTCTAGGAAATGATCCTAGGGAATATACACTGATACATGCACTCATTCACAAGAGTATTGTTTAAGGTCCCTGTCTTAGAATAACATACAAGTTGAACAAAAGGTTTAAATGCAACAGTTAAACCCTCCTCCCCAAATACTAGAGGAAGGTAAAGAAGAATCTTTATATAATGTTTACGTGGGAGAAATAAATATTGGACAAGAAAAGACTGTTTCAGCTTTTAAGGCCTTTTCCTGTTGGTTTTGCTTGGGACTCTGCCTCCATATCTCCATTGAAGTAGCTCATTCCCACCTCACTCAAATCCCTGCTTAAGGTCACCTTCCCTGCCAGCCTTCCTAAAGCCTTGTCCCTCCCCTGTGGAGCCCTACGGTGCAACATCACATCACCCTCTTTTCTTTCTGATAAGTTATGCCTGTCTCCATGTGCATCTATAATACATATTTATTTGTTGCTCTCCCACTAGAATATAAACTCAAGAGCACAGGATATTTTTATTCATGATTATACGCTCAGGGCCTAGAACAGTCTCCTGAATATTTGTTGCATGAATGAATGCATCAAGTAATGGAACATAATATTAAATAGTGGTTAAAAATGATAATGTGGCTACATATTTACTCATGGAAAAATTATCTCATTAAGAGCGGTACATCAACAGATAACCCCTTTGTGTAAAGCCAATACATATCCGTATGTGTCAAAGTGTGAAAAAGCAATGGGACTATTTTAACTCATTTTCCATTTGCTAGTTCTGTTTTCTACAAAGGTATGTATAACTTTTGGGACCAGAAAGAAAAAATTTCCAAAAATGGCTATTGAATGACTTATTAGGGTGTCCCTGACTCTCTATTTTGTTACATTTGAAAAACAAACAACAATAACAACAACAAAAAAACAAGGTGCCGTTTATAAGAAGGTTGTTATTAAACTATGTGGGTCTATGCTCTGACGGGTTTTTTCATGTTCTGAAGACTACTGAAGCTACTCTTCCGATTTATCAGCATGCCTTTGAAACCTCGGCTAAAACTCTTCTGGTGGGAAGACCCTGGGTAGCATCAGGCTGGACAGGCAGTAGTGAAGGTCAGTGTGTTGACAAGATGAGAGACAGGAGTGTAACCTATGAAACAGCTAAGGTTGTGACCAGGAGAGTATGTGCCACGATGAGCAGAGATTGAGACCATAAGCCTCAGAGAGCAGTGAGCTTGGCAGAAGGAAATCTGAGAAAGGAGACACAGATCCAACTATGGAGAAAGTGAAATGGTTCGGGACCGGGTCCTTAAGGGACACTGTTAGGAAGTTCCCTGCTCCTCAAAGGAGTTAGGTAAGCTGGGGCGATTTTTTTCTTTTAATTTTTTTAAAAGCGTTATTTTTCAAGTTTTCAAGCGAAGTTTCAATGCTGCCATGACTGCAGTCACTTCTACTCCAGCCCCATCTTTATTGTTACTCCCCAGACCCAACCACTGTTTTCTACTTTATCTGAACCTAATTTACTATGCATTACAAGTACTTATCCACCTACCTATCAATCCATCCACCTACTTATCTCAGTTTATTTTATACCAACTACAGTTGCTCCATACATAAGTTCAGACAATTGTTTTGTTAACAGACATTTTCCATATGAAAACACAAAGATCCTAAGGTCAAATACTCTATTGAATAGATGTTCTAAATATACGCTTCCAAGTATGTCTGTTGGATAAGTTCCTGGTGTTTCCTGGGTCAAATGGTATGTAAACTTAATTTTTATTGATATCAAGATGCTCACCAAACAATTATAGTTTATTCTTGCAGCAGTATATTAGAATGCTCATTTCTTCATACCTTACCTGCACTAGATTTTATTGCTCTTCTAAATCTTTTCTGATCTTTTAGGTGAAAAACAGTGTTTTCCTGTTTTAATTCCCATTCCTTTGATTATGAGTAAGATAAGCATCTCTTTATAGACTTTTTGGCTATTTCTTTTCCTTTGAACTCTCTATTCACAATGTTGGCTCATTTTTCTATTGTGCTGTTCACCTCTTTTATTGATTTGTAAAAAGCTATGTGCATGTTAGAGAAATAAGTAACCTATCAAGTGTACCTCTGTATTTTTCCCCACCTGTCATTTGCCTTTTGATTTTCTTTTGTGAAGTTGTAAATTTTTAAGGAACCAAATTTATATCGACAAGCCATTTTAATAATCTTGAAATTTCTGTGATCTTCACAGCATTCTATACTATTTTTGTACTGAAGATTACTGGCTAGTTATGAAACCTTTTATATACTCTGGAAAAAAAAAATCACAAAGAGTTGCAGCTTAAACCTAATCTGTGTCTAAATGTGGGACTCATACCTGTCTGGGAGACTATCAAGAGGTCCCATCATGAAGCTCTGAGCTTTACCTCTTGGAAAAAAACATAAGGGATGTTCAGGCCGGTAAGCTTGGCCCAACTAATAAGCCTTGATTTCTAGAAGGGATGCGCACAGTGACCCTAGGATCATTTCTGGACTTAAAGGGAAGAGACTTAAATGTTAAACTTCTGTTTCTCCTGGAGCCCATTGGGGTGGAAGGCAGTACTGCTTGGGTATGAGTTCCTCTAATAGAAGGTAGTGTAAATGGTGTAAAAAAATTAAAAAGCATTCTCTTATTCTGAGAACATTGCACAGTCCAGATGCCCATCATGGGTTTCAGAATGTCAGCTTTGTCAGCAAATTTTGCAACACTTACAGGGAGCTCAGTGCTTGATAAGGCAGCTGTGGTCAACAGAAGCAACACTGCTCATTGGAGGAGCAATGTGACTTTCTATCTGGTGACAGCACCACAATTTACACTGGTGCTGGCAGGTGTTTGATAATAACCTGAGTGAGGGGGAAATCTAGAGTGAAGGAAGGGAAACTGAGTAATGCAGAGGCAGCTAACATGATTTCAGCTACATGGAAAAGAGTTTGAATGAGTGTCACGTGAGACAAGAAAATTTGAGAAAACGAAGTTGATTTATCTGAGATAGAATTCCAAAAATTTAAATCATTAAGCTATTGTGGCCCATGTGAGAACAAGTCATTGGGAAAGGGGGCACCTGGGTGGCTCAGTTGTTAAGCGTCTGCCTTGGGCTCAGGTCATGGTCCTGGGGTCCTGGGGTCCTGGGATTAAGCCCCGCATCGGGCTCCCTGCTCTGCCGGAAGCCTGCTTCTCCCTCTCCCACTCCTCCTGCTTCTGTTCGCTCTCTCGCTGTGTCTCTCTCTGTCAAATAAATAAAACCTTTAAAAAAAAAAATCATTGGGAAAGGAGCTGAAAGGAATCCTAAGGCAACTCCTACACAAGTGGTTGAGCTGGTAGATAAAAGAGGGGTAAATGTAGTTTTATAAGATAAAATCCAACTAAGTTTGAAGATCTGATTGGTTTTATTAAGTGATTCTTAAATCGGGCAGTATCGTAACTAGCAAGTAAAGGAGAGCTCTGAGGAGTTGTACAAAATGGAGGGTTTTTATAAGGGGAGTGGGGGAGTAAGAAAGTTACTAGCCAAAGAAAAGATTGTTCCAGGCAAGGTCACCTTCCCTTAGGGAGAAAGGCAGGGATTTTCCTTAGGTGGATTAGCTCAACTTCCTTTAGGGGAGAGAGAGGACCCAAGTGACAGACTACCTCATTGATAGTGATCTGAGAATTCATGATTGACAGGTTAAGACATACTTCCGAGGGAGGTTGAAACTGCAGTTAAGTTCGATATTAAGCCCCAGTTTGGTGACTTGGGCTAGGTGACACCATTTTGGGTACCATCAAGATTTACCACTGTTGCATAAGACTGAATTTATTTAGAGCATGATCACTATTGTCATACCTTTTTGTTTGGCTGGAATATTTTGGAATACAGCATTAACCAAGAACTCACTGAAAATTAAAGCTAACAAACGCTTATTTGGGCTGTTAGAATTGCAGCTTGGGAGGTACAGATTCAGGTAGAAACCTGACTTGTGCTGAGACAGACACGTATGTGTGTGCATGTGTGTGTGTACAAAATTACGTAGAAAGCTACAAGTGTGGTTCTCATTTAGGTCCTCTAGGCAAAGCAGGGATTGAAACTAGGTTAAACTGGGATTGGTTGAGTTAATATGCAAATGAGGAACTGAAACTTGTTAATTTGCATTGATTGCTTCTGAAGTGAATAATGCCAGTGATTCAGGTGTCCTGGTGAGGAGGAAGTTAAGTGCTGGCTGAGAGCTTCCAGCTGATGGAAATGTTTAAAAAAAAAAAAAGTTCATAGTTGCTCCAGTGAGGACATGCATAGATTCCTCCTCCCTAATGGCTTCCAACCCTCTTTTGAAAAAAGACTCTTAACTAGGTTTGCTTGCTCACTCCATTTTGAAATCTCCTTTTACCTTAGCTTGAAGGTGCTGGTGACACTGAGCTGACTCTCATTCTCAGAAGGCAATAGAGTAATGGCCAGTGAGCCAGGCAGGACAGGAGCCATCAACCATCTTTATCGACACTCAGTAGCAGCTATTGTGGGACAACACATGCAGAGCCTGGTGTTCAAAGGCATTTGGATCTCTTAGAGGATCTCTCCTATCAGCCTCCCACCTGAGATTTAGCATGCATAAAGCCAGCTGCTTTGAGTGGATGGTACAGACTCAGGTGAAGGAGAATGAGGAGTCACTGTAAGCAGTTTTAGGTGCCCCTCATTAGACTCTAAGCTACCTGAGACCACACTGTCACCACCCCCCTGCCCTGCCCCACCTTATATTGTGTCTGGTACAGTGTAAGGTTCCGTTAAACATTTGATGAACTGATGACAGAATTAATTCGTGCCAGATAGCACCAAACCCTAGGCAGCCCTGCCTGAAAAGGAAGCCCTTTGGAAGCAAAGCCTTGTCTGTCATTGTAAAGAGCCAGGATATGGCCACTTTCAGATCTCAGTTCCTGTTTTACTCTCAATGAAGACAGGAGGAGGGTGGGTAATGACTGGGAAGTGTCACTAAAATCTGTGGGATTAATTTTCCACTATAATGACAATGATATTAGGAGGATATGCTCCTCTGGTTGAATTTTCCGTTATCACAGATCTGTTATTTGATGGAATGTGGCCCTTCTTATCAAGTCTGGAACACCAGAACTAGGGTCACTTCATGTAGCTTAAAATAGGTAGTTTTTAAGATAGCAGCTAGTGAATTTATGGAAATCATTTAAAAGGTAATGTGGTCAGGGCACTTGGGGGGCTCAGTCGTTGGGCGTCTGCCTTCGGCTCAGGTCATGATCCCAGGGTCCTGGGACCGAGCCCCACATCGGGCTCCCTGCTCGGCGGGGAGCCTGCTTCTCCCTCTCCCACTCCCCCTGCTTGTGTTCCCTCTCTCGCTGTGTCTCTCTCTGTCAAATAAATAAATAAAATCTTAAAAAAAAAAAAGTAATGTCAAAAATAAGGATTTAGGTAAGTATTTAGAAAAATGATTCATAGAACTTTTAAGGAAAATTAAGTCTATTGGAGATACAGTCCTTAGTGTTTGAAAAGTGATCATTGAGTACAAAATAAGTTTACCCACCTCAAGAAACGAAAAACTCAATCTAACCTTATGTCTAAAAGAACCAGAGAAAGAACAAATCCCAAGGTGAGTAGAAGAAAGTAAATATCAGAGCAGAAATACATGACAGAGAGACTTTAAAAAACAAAAAGACAAAACAGTAGAAAAGATCAATGAAAACAAGACCTGGTTCTTTGAAAAGATAAACTAGATTGACAAACCCTTAGCCAGACTCATCAAGAAAAAGAGAAAGGACTCAAATCAGAAACAAGAGAGAAGTAACAACTGACACCACAGAAATACAAAGGATTATAAGAGAATGCAATGAAAAATTGTATGCCAACAAACTGGATAACCTAGAAGAAAAAGATAAATTCCTAGAAACAAAATCTTCCAAAGCTGAACCAGGAAGAAATAGAAAACCTGAATAGACTGATTAAATGCAACAAAACTGAATTGGTAATTGAAAAACTACCAAAAAATAAAAGTCCAGGACCAGATGGATTCACAAGTGAATTCTACCAGATATTTGAAGAAGAGTTAATATTATTCTCCTGAAGCTATTCCAAAAACTAGAAGAGGAAGGGAAGCTTCCAAATGCATTCTATGAAACCAGCATTACCTGGATATCAAAAGCAAAGACACCACAAAAAAAAAGAAAACTACAGGCCAATATCCCTGATGAACATAAATGCAAAAATCCTCAACATAATATTAGCAAACCACGTACAACGGTAGATTAAAAAAATTATTGACCAGGATCATGTGGGATTTATTCCCACGATGCAAGGATGGTTCAGTATTTGCAAATCAACCGATGTCATATACCACCACAACAAAAAAAGCTAAAAATCACATGATCATCTCAAAAGATGCAGAAAAGGCATTTGACAAGATTCAACATCCATTCATGATAAAAAAAAAAACCAACAAAATAGAGCTATTGGGAATGTACTTTAACACAATAAAGACTGTATATAAAAAACCTACAGCTAACATTCTCAATGGTAGAAAATTGAGATTTTTCCCCTCTAAGGTCAGGAATAAGACAAGGATGTCCACTTTCACCACTTTTATTCAACATAGTACTGGAGGACCTAGCCATAGCAATCAGACAACAAAAAGAAATGAGGCATCCGTATTGGTAAAGAAGTTAACCTGTTGCTATTTGTAGATAACATGATACTGTACATAGAATATGCTAAAGACTTCACCAAAAAATCACTAGACGTAATAAATGAATTTAATAAAGTTGCAGGATACAAAGTTAATAGTCAAATTGGTAGTGTTTCTAACTCTAAGAATGAAGTTGCAGGTAAAGAAATGGGGGGAAAAAACCCCAACAAAGAACAGTTTATAATTGCATCAGAAAGAATAAAATACCTAGGAAAAAACCTAACAAAAGAGGCAAAAGATCAATACTCTGAAAACTATAAAACACTGATGAAAGAAATTGAAGATCACACAAATATTCTGTGTTTGTGGATTAGAAGAATTAATATTGTCAAAATGTCCATGTTACCAAAGCAATGCTATCCTTATCAAGGTAATAGCATTTTTCATAAAACTAGAACAAATAATCCTAAAATTTGTATGGAACTACAGAATTCCCCAACAGCCAAAGCAATTGTGAGAAAGAATAACAAAGCTGGAAGTATCACAATTCCAGATTTCAAGACCTACTACAAAGCTGTAGTAATCAAAACCGTATGGTACTGGCACAAAATTAAGCATACAAGTCAGTGGAACAGAATAGAGATCCCAGAAATAAACTCACATGTATATGGTCAATCTATGACGAAGAAAGGAAAGAATATACAATGGGGAAAAGAAAGGCTCTTCAATAAATGATGCTGAGAAAACTGGACAGCTACATGTAGAAGAATATAACTGGGCTACTTTCTAACACCACACACAAAAATAAACTGGATGGATTAAATACCTAAATGTGAGGCCTGAAACCATAAATATCCTAGAAGGAGTACACAAGCTGTAATTTCTCTGGCATTGACCATACCACTATTTTTCTAGATATGTATCCTAAGGCAAGGGAAAGAAAAGCAAAAATAAACTATTGGGAATACACCAAAATAAAAGGTTTTACATAGCAAAGGAAGCCATTAAGGAAACACCAAGACAACCTATTGAATGGGAGAAGATATTTGCAAATGATATATCCAATAAGGGGTTAGTATCCAAAATATATAAAGAACTTAAACAAATTGAACACCAGTAAAACAATCCAATTTAAAAATGGGCAGAGCACCTAAATAGACATTTTTCTGGAGAAAACCTATAGATAGCCAACAAATGAAAAAATGCTCACTATCACTAATCATCAGGGATATGCAAATCAAAACTACAATGAGATGTAACTTTACATCTGTTAGAATGGCTAAAATCAAGAAGACAAGAAGCAAGTACTTAGCATGTAGAGTAAAAGGAACTCTTGTGCACTGTTGATGGGAATGTAAATCGGTGTAGCCATTGTGAAAACCAGTATGGAGGCTCCTCAAAAATATTAAAATAGAAATACCATATGATACAATAATTTCAGTACTGAGTATTTACTCAGGGAAAATAAAAAACACTAATTCCAAAAGGTATATGCACCCCTATGTTTACTGCAGCATTATTTACAATAGCCAAGACATGGAAGCAAATTAAGTACCTGTCAACATATGAATGGATAACAAAAATGTGTATATACGATGGAATGTTACACATCCATAAAAAGGATGAGACTATGCTGTTGGAGACAGCGTGCAAAGACCGAGAGGGTATAATGCTAAGTGAAATAAGTCTGTCAAAGATAAATACCATATGCTTCAACTCATAAATGGAATCTTAAAAACAACCCAAAAAGCAGAATCAGATCTAAAAATAGAACAAACTGATGGCTGCCATAAGGGAAGGGGACGGGGGTTTGGGCAAAATGAATGAAGGTGAGTGGGAGATACAGGCTTCCAATTATGGAATGAAAAAGTCATGGGAATAAAAGGCATAGCATAAGGAATACAGTCAATGATACTTTAATAGGAATGATTTTAATAGCAATGTAACAGAACAGATGGTAGCTCTGCTTGTAGTGAACATAGCATAATGTATAAACTTGTTAAGTCACTAAGTTGTACACCTGAAACTAATGTAACATTGTGTGTCAGTTATATTCAAATAAAAAAATTCATAGGTAAGGACTCAACGGAAATTAAAGCAACATGTGGCTTAGTTGTTTCAAGTGCCAGTTAGGGAGTCAAAAGCCTGGGTTCAATGCCTGGCTCCACTATTGACTGTTCTGGATAATGTGCCTTAATTTTTCTTTGCCTAAGCTTTCTGGTTGGTACTGTTATCACAGTATTACTGATTTCACAGAGACAAATGTAGAACAGTTTGGAATGTTGCCTTGCAAATATTAAAGACTTAATAGGTATTAGCTGTTAAAAACAAAAACAAAAACAAAAACCTGGATTTCTTGACGTATAGTGTTTTTTCTTTTTTTAAAGATTTATGTATTTTAGAGAGTGGATGTGCACACATGTGAATGAGGGGAGGGGCCGAGGAAGAGAATCTTCAAGTAGACTCCCTGCTGAGCGCAGAGCCTGATGCAGGGCTTGGACTCAGGACTTAGGAGATCATGACCTGAGCCTAAACCAAGAGTTTGACACTTAACAGACCGAGCCACCCAGGTGCCCCCCACCTTTTTTTTTGTTTGTTTTTTTAATAAGGAAATAAAATGGTGGGTTGACATTTTCTCTCAAAATTTTCTTTTGAACTAGGAATGAAAAAGAAAACACAACCAAGACTTGGTCAGCATGAATGATGCCATTTCTGCCCTGATTTTGTTCATGAAGCAGCAGCATGTCTCAAACCCAGTGACCAGGGTTTACTAGGTGGTGAAAGGTCAAAGTGTAGAGGTACTATCTTTAGCAAATAAAGTTACAGGATGCCCAACTGAAGTTGAATATCAGACAAACAATGAATACTTTTTTTTTTCATGTAAGTGTGTCCCATGCAATATTTGGAACATGCTAATATTAAAAGAATTATTTGTTGCTTATTTGAAATTCAAATTTAAGCCTTCTATAGTTTATCTGGCCACACTAACACGCGTGGTGCTAAAGAGCCCTCTTTGCAGGGTGGGGTCTCTGCAGGATGATGAGTTAAGTGTTTCTTTGGGAGACTGACCTAATAGAGTCCTGTTTTTTTCTGTTCTGAAACATACTTTACTCCTGTCTCTGCCTCCATCCAAAATTAAAGAAAAAATTGTAGATGTTTAAAATACAATATATTTCATTTTGTGGCTAAGGTGGGATAGACTTAGAGCTCTATTTTGATTTCTGGGAAATTGTAATATTTAGTATGAGGAATGGGTAAGTATACCCTGGGCAAATAGGTGGTTTATACCCTACAATTTACTAAACATTTTAGTATAGATGAGAGGAAACTCATTTTTACATAATTTGTGGTGTTCTGCATTGTTTAATATGATTTTGTACAACCATGCCATTCAGAATCCTCAAACTCTCTAGAAAAGAGTCATGGAAAGTCATTTTTGTCTGTCTAGAAAGGGGCTATTATCTCTTACTGAGAAAGAAAGCCAGCACTCCAGAGAGGCAGCCTTGCTAAAGAAAAATTGTTGAGTACCTGGCCATGGTAGTAGCATTTTGTATTCTGTTAGCAATTTTTTTGAAGAAATTGGGGTCAGAGTAGTGATAGAGAGTATAAAGATCACATGTTGTTTATATTCCCATGGAGTTTAACATATAGAGTTATTAGAAAAAATCCCCAAAACTTTAAAAGAAAAAAGTTTGTGTTTGTTTCAGTGCTTCCACCTCAGAGTTCAGGTACTTAATAAAATGTCTCTTTTCTCTCACTGATGCCCTTCTGAGGCAAGGGGGCTTCGCAGATGTTCTTATCTCCCTGTCCTTCCTTGGTCTTTAGAAGTACGTGGACCTTTCTTCATCAAGGAAGGCCTGTGTTTGTGTCAGAAGACGGTACCTTTGTCAGTTAAAGGGAATAATTTAGTTCTTATTTCTACTTGGGCTTATTTCTGAAATCTAGCACAACACCCACAAGATGGAGAAAATAGAGTGGCTGAGAGGGGGAAAAAAAAAAAAGTCCAGCTTCGTTACCAGGTTGATAAGCTTGCTTGGGTGTGGTATGGAAAGGGAGAACCTCTGAAATCCTCTGCCAGCACCCCAGACAAGGCAGAGGAGATGTTTAAAGGAAGCAAGCAAGACAAAGGGCAAAGAAGAGATTGGAACATTAAAATACTGTGCACTTTTCCTAAGAAATGAAAACAAAACCATGAAGTCCTAATTGACAGCTTTCCCTGCCCACCACATTTTGTTTCCTTAACAAATTCTAGGGTCGCTGTGCTTAAGAGCATGTCAAAAAAATATTGTGTCACACTGTCTCTGATCAGTATCAGGTGTCATCTCATATTTTGGTGAGACTGGGGTATAGAAAGGGAAAGATGAATGTAGGTGATAGGCATCTCTCCTGTCATCATTTGGTGCACATCTGTGGCCTTCTTGTAGCACTGGCTATGTTTTTCAGTTTTGCAGGGCTTCCTGGAATATCAGAGAATATAATAAACACACAACAAATGGAAGAAAAACTGAGTTATTTAAAACTCACATGTGGGCTTGTGGGATAATGCTTTTTCTCCCCCTCCCCCCACCCCTAAACTTAGGGCAGGAAACAGGAAGGCAAGGCTGTGATGATAGGACTGTGAACTTGCAATTTGGCTTCTCCTTTAACACGACTACTGGCCAGGCTTATGCTGTAATAGCTTCCAGCCAGTTAGGAAATGAGTGCTACTTCCCACTCCTGATGTTTCTTCTCTGGTGGATGCAGCACCACTAGCATTTCTGTCTTAGCCTTCTTCTACTTCCTGATGCAAGTTCTCTAGAGATGTGACACTCTCAGTGGGGGTTTGGGAAGGAGAAGCTGGGCATGTGCATTTCAGTTCCCCCTTTTCCCCCTTGGGAGCAAATCTGCCCATAGAGCTCATCTGCCCTTGTCTATGTGGTCAGCTTTGCTGTATATGTTGGGAGTATCTATGGTTACAACTTGAGAGGGAAATTCTGTATGCTTGAGAGATTTAGTATAAGGAGACTTACTTCCTTGTAGATACAAGCTATCTTCTCTAATATCACTTTTGTTTTAACAAGGGTGTTTTTCTACTTGCCTAACTATACTAAATTTTTCAATTGGTTCGGAACCTCTCTAAGAGATATTACTTACTGAGCCCATTTGTGCCTCAACACAGTTGTTCAGTGCAGTGCCATGTGTCCAGAAACCATGCCAACAGTGATGTGGGGTTCAGAAATAATTTAACAAATTAAGCAACTGGTTGGTGTATGTGGAAAGACTTAGATTTGAGAGTCTAAAACATAGAGCTGGTGAGAAGGATAGAGGCTACCTTCTGAGCCACAAGATCAAAAATGACATGCGGGGATTTCCTGAAAGTAAACACTCTCCTTTATAATATCCTTCACATTAGACTGAACAATAAGAAGAGCTAACATTTATGATAAGGTAGGCAATTATTAATATGTATTTTTTCCATTTAATCCTTACACCAGCCTATTAGCTATTTTTTGTTCCTTTTACAGTTGAGGAAATGGAAGCAGGATAAGAAACTTGTGCAGGGTCACAGATAGCAACTATTTAATAGGTGGTAAATTGTGGGGCCGGGACCTACAGCAAGGTAGACTGGTTCTAGACCACTCTGTTTTATCATCCCTCATATGAATTGCACACCTGTAACTTGCAGTTGACTATACTATTTTCTGTAGATGCCCCAATTTTTTTTCAAAGGCCATAAAAAGTGGTTCACTTACAGCTCCAAGCTGTAATGCTTGCTAAGTCCTTAGTTTTTCTTCCTGAATAAGTTCTTCAGCATCTTTTGTCAGTATAAGAGCTGGAGAGCTTACTTCACAGAAATCACAAGAGAATTGAAATTCAAAGAGAAAAAGTGAACCAAGTCAGGAATATTGTGGGGCAGGACAAGAAAACTGAATCAGAAAGTCATCAAACCTGGAGCTGAGAACTGTGCATAGAACTGAGATGGAAGTGAGAAAGAATCCTGCCCTTCCCACCGCGAGCAAAGAGGTCTATCACTGAGTCCTGCAGTGCAGTGAGAATCAACCCTAAATGCTCTTTGGAAAAAAAAATGGCAACTACATTTTGTTGTATCATGTTTTATCAGAACAGCTTCAGAAACAGATTGAAAAATTTCTGGAGCAGTAGCAGCATGGAAAAAGGATACCAGCTTCTGTGGCATGTGTATAATCTGCAGCAAAGAATTCATGGAAAACACAGCTGTCTTGTAGATGCATCTGAGTAGAAAGCGAGCCTTGAAGATTTGACTGCTGGGAAATTGCATGCCACTTTATGTTGAGAAAAAGTAGGCAAGCTGCAGTATGAGCACTGAGATCTCTGGAGACCAGAAGGTTGCATGATGAATATGTAGCATTGTAGGATTTGTACTACGAGTTGAAAAGCATGGCTGATTTTGCATTGTTAAATATTTGGAACTTGTAAAGTCTTGGGAAGAAATTCACATGGAAGATAGTCAAAAATTGTTAGATATTTAGGAGGGTGGCCAGAAAGATCACAAAGAAGTCCATCTCTGCTGTAAACCTTGCTTTGTGAAAAGCAAGCAAAAAAATGGGGGGAGCTAACTGAAAAGCTAAGGGTCCACTGGGAGGTTGTACACATATTTGTACCTCTCAAAAGAAAGATATAATGTGCGTTTTATTTCTGCCACAGGGATGTTCATTATGGTTCAGGTAGATATTATAAATGCCTTTAAACCAAAATAGACTCAAGGATAGCACACACACACACAAAAAAAAAAACTAAAAGATACTTCCTAAATGATACACATGGGAATAAACCTGATAGGAACTTTCCAGTCTATAGAAATGATCTTCCTTGTTGGAAGTGCTGACAGTGATGGTGACCTCATTGCTCAGAAGCAGAATGAAGTTAATCACAGCATCAGGAAAATTAAATCCAACTGCAGCCTGTGAAACCAAGCAGCTCTGGAAATCAGTTGCGTGTTTGGTAGGGGTTTTTCTGAAAGACAGGTGGAAAGAAGAGTTTAGACTTGAATGATGGCAGATGATTAGTCTTTTGAGAAATAACGATTTAAAGTTAAGATTTAAAAATTAGTATTTAAAAATTAAGGGCCGTTTTTAAGGGGATCAAGTGAAAGGATGATATCTATATATCACAAATCACCGATGAGCCATAAGTAATGTTGGAAAAGAGCTCAGGTGTAACTGGGGCCAGGTCAGAGTCCAAATCTCAGGTGTCTGAAGGAGTGAGGAGGACATTTTGAAGACTTGATCTAATACTTCTCACCTTGCCCCTTAAAGAAACCTTGGCCTTGAAGGAGTGATTAGACAGATCCTGACAGAAAGGAACTCACATGGCTGTCCCTTCCACATGTAAAGTCACCTTATACTAGAATTGTTGGTTTAGGGCTCCTAGTTGAAGATGTTAAGATTCATACATACCTTATTCTTACCCAACTCTGGGAAAACCCTAGGCACAGATATGCTTTTAAGTTCCTGGGAATATGGGCAATACGAGCTTGTATCGGTAAATTAAACCTATTAGTCATCCCCAATGTGATGTGAATTACTTGAATCCAGTTCTTTTATTTTCTAGATAGAGACTAAGAATTTTGATGGGTTTGTATGGAAAGTGGATAATGTGAGTTCATAGAATGGAAAGAAGATGAGTTTGAGTTACACCTTTGCTTGTAACTCAGTGCCTCGTCCCTAGTAGCACCCCCATAACTGGGTAGGTGAGTAATATTGAAAAGGAGTGTTGAAAGGGAGGTCAGAAGCTCATTCAGAGGCAAACTTTAGTAGTTCTACCATTTTTTATGAGTCTACAAAGCACACCAGCTCCTTCACTTAAGGTACCCACACTTCAAACTTGATATTTGGCAACATTTGGAAAACAGGATGTTTAAGAAATATTGAGCAATAATAATGAGATAGTCTGTATTTCCTACCACATGGGAATTTTCACACTAGTATTCAGTTTTTTTCTTCTTATACCTCCTTTTCAATTGTACTCATTGTACCGACATAAATAATTCCTTTCACTGAAGGAAGTTATTTAATATCTTTTTAATCTTCTAAATATGAATTATATAATTTCATATTCTTGTAATTTATTTTTCTTTTAGTTTCGCTTTTGAAACCTTTTGTTTCATATCATTTACTTGGGGGGCTTCTATTGATTTGATTCCATGTTAGCAAATGATAAACATAATCACAGTGATTAATTTTTTTTTTTTTTGGTACTAGATAGCTACATATACAATGTGGTTGTTCTTGAAACTCGTGATGATACTTGGCTTTTAAAGTACTTCTCCAGGTCCTAAATCTATTTTGGTACATGTGGTAAAGGTTTCAAATGTCTAAATGTTGATTAAGTTTTATTTATCATTAAACAGTTTTTAAAAATTGTTACCGTGTCATTGAAATTTGCCAGGGGCCTTTAAGACATGTGTTACTAAAATGTGCACAACCAGATTAGGACAGATCTTCAAATACCGCTCCTTTGGTTTTATGCCTGGTTGACATACCTGATTCACTATCATTACCGGGTATATAAGGTGGCAGTAAATTCAAGCTTCTTAGACTGTGGTCGTGGTGGTTGGTGGTCCTTACTGGGATGTTAGGAAGTACTGGGGAGTGGCATGGATAGGAAGCATAGGTCAACACATGGCTGTAGATGGTCATTTATTCTATCAGTAGTGGTTTGCTGAGGGTCCTGGGGAAAATTAGAAAATGTTCTCAAAGAGGACAAAGAGGATTGATAAACATGTGGCATCTTTTATAAACCCAGTGACGCTTCAAGCTTGCTCCCATTTCGGGACCTGCGTGCTCTTTCTTGGCCTGGAATGCTCTTCTCTGTTCTCTTCCTGGAGCTGTCTACCTGTCTACCTGTAGGTGCTTGAGTTTCCCTCTTCTGCTTTTCCTCATTTCATCAGTCTGGCTGACGATCTTAGTATATCCCTTCCAGTTTCCCATCTCCTTTTCTGTGACTTTGTGTGTCCCGTGAAATGTCCACGTGGTTGTTTCCTCATCATTTTTGTCTCAGGTCAAATGTTATCTTTGTTGAGTCCTTTCCCCACCACTATAGTTAGAGGACCACTTCTCTCTGATACAAATACCCAGTCATGTTCTATTGTCATATTTTTTTCTTCATTGTACTTACTATCTGAAATTACATTACTTGTTCATACTTTTGGGGGGATGTTTATTATCTACGTTGCTTCATAGATAAGTTCCATAGGGTAGGGACTTAATTTTGTCACAACTGAATCCGTGGGACATAGGATTGTTACATAGCAAGTATTGCATAAACGTTTGTTTAGTGAATAAATCTTCATGAAATTAAGCGATATTATGGAGAGAGGTAGTTTCTCAAGTATCTCTTCTAGGAGTTCAATTCGATATACAGAATCTCTTATGCTCCAAGAGTAAGGGTTTTTGCCATCCATCTTTTTAAGGATGGTATTTGGAAAGCCTCTCATTTCTCTGATCATCTCAGAATTTCTTTTTTTTATTTACTTGACAGAGAGACACAGCGAGAGAGGGAACATATGCAGGGGGAGTGGGAGAGGGAGAAGCAGGCTTCCCGTGGAGCAGGGAGCCCACCGCAGGGCTCGATCCCAGGACCCTGGGATCATGACCTGAGCCGAAGGCAGATGCTTAATGACTGATCCACCCAGGCGCCCCCCATCTCAGAATTTCTTGAACCAAGACTAGTATGCTGCTTTTGAAAATTATGACCTGTTCACGTTTTAGTTACCAGAGGGGACCCTGGTTTCCTATTTGGGCCACAAAAAGTTATAGACAAGATAGCTCTAGGGTACTAGCAAGGATGTACTGACGTCCCCAACCAACCAATGAAATGAACAAAAGTAAAGTTGGCAAATTCAAATGTCTATAGAGGACAGGTATACAACTCAAGAGAGAGATCATGGTACCATTTCTTTTGACCACAGTCCTGTGGGCTTATAGGCCTGTGTTCCCACATTTTCTTATTTTCTAAGAAAAGGCAATTATTTAGATTTTTTTTTGACATTCCCTAAATTTTAAATATGGGGGTATAAAATTTAAAGATACTGAACAGGACAAATAAAAGTGCACTGCGTGGAGTGCTGGGTGTTATACAAAAACAATGAATCACGGATCACCACATCAGAAGCTAATGATGTACTGTATGGTGACTAACATAACATAATAAAATTAAATTAAATTAAAAAAATCTGTCGAGGATCCTAGATAGCCAGCATGTTCCCAGGCTATATGCTAAAAGAAAGTTTTTTGGGCAGATTTCTGGACTTTGCAGTGAGTCTGTTTTAAGAATGTTTATCAAATCTGAGTTAAACGAGGGTGGGGTGGGAAAGGATTCTAAAGTGCTACTATTTGCCTGCAGTTCAATTTCACTTAGTTCTAATATGAAATCTCTAAAATGTTAAGCAGTGTGTCTCAAAGGATCTGTGGTTAAGGACTGATATATATATATATCCATATGTACATATTCATATATGTATCTATAGCCATATATATGCATACATTATATAATGTATGCATTTTAAGTTCAAATCTGTTATGGTCTGACATTTTGCAGCATACAACATAAATGAATTACTAGAAAAGTGATCATGTGCTTGGGTATTGTAATTTCAAGCTTCTATAAAAATTTTCTAAAAGTATATTAACAGTTTTTGTTGAATTCCTTGCAGACCAGTAACTAGCAGTTGACAGACCCGGAAGACACTTGGAATAATGACTAGCATGCCTCTGGGCAAGAGTAGCTAAACAGATACTCTTCTCTGTGTTCTACAGTTTCATTGCATGTCTGTCTTACATAGATGGGGCACCTTAAAGGCAGAGTCTCTATTTTTAGATTCTATTTCTGAGCCTAGCTCAGTGCGTCGCGCAGATAGTAGGTGCTCGATAAATGTATGTTGAGTAAGTAAACATACCAAGATAAGGAAATAAACAAGGAAACTACATTTTGTAGATAATACATATTTAAATTTCTCATACTTTTCTGTGATAGAACTTAATACCATCAACATTCTCATATCTGATCACCGTGTCCACATGATCCTAGGTGGAAAGAATCCCTCCCAGGGTCTTAGTTCCTGTTGACTTAAATGAATAGGTAAAAAAAACCTCCATGACCATATAACTTCCTTGAAAACTGCATTATTCCAATTAGTTTTGAAGCCTGTACCTTAACATGTACTAAGCTTCTTTCTTACAATCTAAAAATAGGAAGTTGCTTATAATCAGATCCCGCCTATGATGTGACTCTTTCTGGAGTAAGTCAAGTTAATCTATATGCCTACAATGCTCTGCTCAGGTGCCCATGGAGCCTAACTATTCAAATACTTTTCCAAAATTGATGTAATTTACAATTTTACAAACTCTCTGTTTACAAACAGAGAAACAGAGGAGTTTATTCTTCCCATTTTTTTCTGTTCCCACGGTGGAACTCCTGCTCTTTGCTGCACCTCCACCTTCTCTATCCAAGTGCTTTTCCCACATTGTCTGCGTCTCATCAAGATAACTACATGCTCCAAGTTACTCTTCAAAGTGGAACTCACTTAACTTCCTTGGTTAGTTGCTTGGAATGCACTAACTTTGGGAAGGTTCTAAAAACTAAAGACGAACAAAGGAAGAGAAGGAAGGCAGGGTTGATCAGCTTGGATTTAATTGCTTTACACTTTCTTGAGTGATGAAATTTTATTTGGGCTGTAAACCCTCACTCTGGGAGCTGAGGCTCCCCTCCTAGCTGTTGGTAGTGACTGAGATCATTAGAGCCAGCCTCTTCAGGGATCAATCCACAGCTGGGAAGCGCCTTCCCAATTTTGTGAAATGATTGATAATTGCAATCAATATGTCTCTTAATGGCCTTGTCAATATGTTCTTCTGACTGAAAAAATTAATAAAAATATGTATTTTTTTTTGTTTGCTTTATGCCTATCAGAAGGATGATGAATATTTTCAAGCTCTCTGGGAATGGAATGGAATTCTACGTATTTGCTCTAACAGAATCAATAATTAGACCCCAACGGAACTGCTTTTTACATGCGTTTGCCTCCAGTAGTTCTCTTTGTAGCCTCAAAGAGAATTCTAATGATGGAATCATCAGATCACCAGCTTGTGAAATTGATCAAGAAATTTGAGGGTGCTTGCCTTTCCTTCTTTGGAAGACTGAAGATGCCAACTCTTCAAGTATTTTATTTGATTTTGAAAGCAGTACTTATTTGAAGAAAGAACATGGATACATTTTAGGTTGGCTCTCTAGGCATTTTATGAGCTGTATGCCTAGAATGGCAGATGTAGTCTTGTTTTTTCTAATGCCCTGAAGCCAGATCCACTAGTCACCTCCACCTGCAGTCTGACATGCATGGACTAGTTCCTTAATTCTAACAGGACACCTTAAGGATAGCAATCTGTCTTCCATGTTGACCCTTAAAGGTAGCGATTTCAATCTTCTGTATTGGCTCAATAAAAGGGCTAGATTTCTGTTCTCATGTCCCCTGTGAACTGAATCTCTACCTTAGTATTATGTATAACTTTTGAGGGTCTCAATGCATGAAAATTAGTTCTGTCCCATTTTCTACCTGGGTTCTAAATAATTTGAGAAATAAAGCAGGCAGATGGGGGTGAAGCTATTAGCTTTATTAGTGATTAACTGGATTGGAGGATTTAGCTTCCATGTGCTGCTTTGGCCGGTTCCCTACACCTAGCTCCAGAGCTGGACTTACTCTTCCAGGCATAGGCAACACTGCAAGACTGTCCACCTTCTACTCACCCAGCATGGGGGCTTGGCACCTGTAGAAGCAATGGCATGGAGGAGCAGAGGGGAGTATATGCTTCCTGCAAGGGCTGCCCCTAGGAGGAAGGGAGCAAAGAGAGGGTGAGTTAACTGTATGGTTCCTCACTGAAACTCTAGGGAGAAGAGTGAGGAGTGGGGACAGGCCAGGGGTGTTAAGGGAATGTTTGTATTAATTCCTATTGCTGTTGTGACAAATTGACAGAAACTTAGTGGCTTCAGACAACACAATTATCTTATAATTTTGGAAGTCAAAAAGTCAGTGGGTGTACTGGGCTAACATCAAGATGTCGGCAGGGCTGCATTCTTGAGGCTCTAGCAGAGAATTTTCCAGCTTCTAATGACTGCCCAAATTGCTTGGCTTATGGCTCCCTTCTGGCAGTGGCATCACTTCAGTCTCTGCTTCTATTGTCATATCTCTGACTCTGACATTCCTGCCTTTAAGGACCCTTGTGATTACATTGATCCACCAATGGATACCTTCCAGGATACTTTGCCTTTCTCATGATCCTTAATCATACTTGCCAAGTCCCTTTTGCCATGTAACATAACATAGTCACAGGTTTCAGGGATGGGGATGTAGCTGTCTTTGAGGGTGCCATTATTATGCCTGTCACAACCTGTCTTTATGGAAACTAGGAGAGTTGGGAAGAAGTATTGTGCCTATCTTCCTCCCTGGACCTTCGTGTCCTGGCTGGGATACTGTCTCAATATCACTTGATCTAGTGATCACTCCTACTTGACGCCAGAATATTAAATACTGTTATTGGAGATTCAGTGTGTTTCAAATCAGTAGAGACCACTTTCAGCATCATAACTGAGATTAACCTGCCCTGGGATCACTGTGCCTTATGTCTACTACAACAATGCACAGAGTCCAATGCTTTGGAGCTTTATATGAATTATATTAAAGTAAAAAAAAAATGAAAAACAGGTATTAACTTTTTAATTTTACTAACAACTGAAACTTAAAAATGATAAATTACTCGCTCAGAAAGGACAGATGGAAAGGGATAGGCCTAATATTTAAACTTAGGTCTTTGGGGGTGTCTGGGTGGCTTAATTGATTAAGTGCTTTTGGCTCAGATCAAGATCTCAGGGTCCTGGAATCCACCCCAGCATCGTTGGGCTCCCTGCTCAGTGGAGAGTCTGCTTCTCCCTCTCTTCCCCCCGCCCCCAAAAGCACTCACACATGCCTGTGCACATGCTCTCTCTCTCTCTCAAATCTTACAAAACAAAACAAAACAAAAAAAACTTAGGTCGTTGATTTTAATTCCATGTTTTCTGTTTTTTTTGTACTGCTTCTCTGCCTTTCGCTGTAGTGATTCCCCAGGCCCTGTCCCACCATGAATGGGCCTTCTGTTCTTTGTTCATTATTGTTCTGCTGTATCTGTGTGGCTGAGGACCCATCATGTCTCATTCCCAGTGACACAGAGCCATATCAAATCACAGAATGTCCTTGTGTATGGCTTCTTATACCTAATTTTCCCATTTCCATTTCAGTACAGCTTAGGAGAGAGCTTCCTTCAAAGCACTCGAGGCTGTGGCCATATAAGATAAAGGAATGTCTTTCAGTAAAGCTCAGAGAAGCCTACCCCACTGCTGCTCTTGGGAAATTTGATGTCTGTTTCTTTCCAGGCAATGAGCAACTCCTGTTCTGTTCCAGGGTAACTTGGATGACTGACAACAGGCAAGGCATACTGAAATTTAATAAGAAGAAAATCAGTTTCTTACAAAGTTATGGCAAACAGAGAGAAATAGACTTAGCATGTAGCTAGGCTTTTTAGTGTAAACATCCCACTTTCTGGACAGCCTAACAAAGTATTTGGAATAAAGATGGTACCTAAAACTTGCTAAATTCAGCCCAAATATTCAGATGTATCAAAACTGGCATTGGTCACCATCTGATGCACTGCACCCTAGTAGAATAGAATATAGAATCTAGTAGACTGACAGGTGATTTTTAGCAGAAGTGCATTCAGGTGTGTTATTATTAACATTAGCATTTACTGAGATGTTAGTATGTGGCCAGTAGTGGAGAGGAAACCAAAATACCTATGGGTAAGACTATGCCGTAATCTATATCAGATGCAATGATACTTAGTCCTTGGTTTTATTCTTAGTAAGATGTATATGAGACCAGCTTTCAGCTTTAATAGATATTTGATCTTTGAAGCAATAATACTTAGTAAACAAGCCTATATAGAGCAGTGATAAGATTCCTTCTGCAATTTAACCTTCAGTTAGATTAGAAAGTAATTATCACAATTTTTAGGTTGCCACAATTATATTGCCTGGCAAATCTTAATTGTCCCAATTCACATGAGCTAATGGCATTATCTGTTTATCTTGGAGTTCTAAAATTTAGCAAATTTAGCAAAGTTCTAATGTTTAAGAACATTAGCTTCAATTTGTGGTAAATGTGTTCAATCTCCTCAAAAACTCAAATGTTTAAGATACAAACAAAATGAGAATGTAGTGTTACCTTTTTCCCCTCAAAGGCTGCTTTTTGGATGAACTTTATTTATGTATTTATTTATTTATTTTAGATTTATTTATTTGAGAGAAAGAGAGCACCTGCATGAGCAGGGGAGAGGGCAGAGGGTGAGGGAGAGGAAAAGAATCCCAAGCAGACTCCTTGCTGAGAGTGGAGCCCAATGCAGGACTCGATCCCATGACCCTTAGATCATGAACTGAGCCGAAACCAAGAGTTGGACGCTTAACCGACTGAGCCGTCCAGGTGCCCTTATTTTGCTTTTTGAAACGTATAGCGTTTAAAATGTTGTATTCTCATATTTCTACAATGAAAGAGTCAACTATGCAAAATTGGTTAGGATGAGAAGTATTTTAGAATTTACTTCTATGTCTATAATTAATATGCTTGTATTACTATGCTTCTTAAATCAATTTTTAATATTTGCTACTGAATTCCCACTTTGGAAGATAAGGAACTACCAAACTTCTCTCTTCTGCTTTACTTTGACAGGCATATTTGCCTTCCCCTATTGCTTCAATATAGCTATATTATAATTTCTGTTAGATCTGATTTTAAGACTATTTAACTGCTATTGAGAGCTGAGTTAATTAGTAAGCTATGATCATATTTCGTGTACAGCTTTTTGTCTTTCCTGGAGTTATTAACTATGCATGTTTGCTTCTCTTTGTATGTGACATTAATATCATACTTTGTAAACAGTTGTCTAAATTTATTCTCAATACATGCATTCTCATCAGGTTCATCTTTTTATAGAAGCCTCTTGACACCTTCTGATCTGCTTCCTTCGGGACTATTTGCTCTCTACACCTGTGTCACAGATGTGTTATCTTGGGGATCTTCCATCATCATCGCCCTGGGTATTCCCAGTATTTCCTTTGCCTCTGCTCTGTGTCATATCTTCTGTTCCTTGGATCCCTTGTCTTTTTTTTTTTTTTTTTTTTAATATGTGGTTTAAAGACTTAGTTTGTAGGAGTGCATTTTCTGGTAGTTTCTGGGAATGGTGTATGAAGAAAAACATTCTGGGATCTTGTGTTTCTATAAGTGTCTCTGTTCTACCCTTATCCTTGATGACAGTGTGGTTGTTAAGTATCTTTCAGGATTTTGAAGACATTGTCCTATTTTCTTTTAGATTCCAGAATTGCTATTGACAAATCTGAGGTTTTTCTATTTCCTGATCCTTCGGATATGACTTACATTTTTTTTTCTCTCTGGAGGCTTGTATGATGGTTCTTTAGCTCAGATTCTGAAATGTCTACAGTGATGTAAACTAGTGTGTCTAATTTTATTCATTTGCGTATTTGGTGGAATTTTTCAGTCTGGAACTCATATCCTTAGTTCTGAAAAATTCTGTTGAATCATTTCTATAATGGTATCCTTTGTTTTCTCTTTCTAAAATTTCTTAGGTGAGTATTAGATAACATGTAACAGATGGAATACAGAAACAGATGTGCGAGTCCAGCTGTCTTTTATTAAGCTAGACATTAAGAAGAATTGAAAAAATGTAAAGCAAAGTCACTATTGTCACTCATCTTTTGTTTTATAAAATATTTTCTTCATAACAATACATTACTTTTGTTTTTATAGTTATATATCCTACATAATGTTTAGTTACACTGAATAAAAATTTAAAAATTTGTTTTCATTTCTAATAAGATACATACTGATAGATAAAATCTACATAAACAAAAGCTTTGGGGGGTCCTCAATTTTTTAAAAGTATTAAGGAATATTTTTTTTTTAAGATTTATTTAATCATTTGACAGAGAGAGCCACAGTGGGGTGAGCGGCAGGCAGAGGGAGGGGGAGAAGCAGACTCCCCACTGAGCAGAGAGTCCAACATGGGGCTCAATCCCAGGCCCCTGGGATCATGACATGAGCCAAAGGCAGACACTTAACCAACTGAGCCACCCAAGCACCACCGCAGTAAGGAATTTTTAAACCAGAAAGTTGTAGAACTATTGCTCTAAATGTTTCTTATTAGATTATCATATTCTTCGATGTATGCAATATTTTTCTTACCTCTCTAGGGATAGTAACTGTAATGTTTTTGGAATTTCCTTTTCCCCAGATAGTCTGTTTCTAAGTTGCTTTCTTCTATTTGTGTCTTGGTATCCATCTTGGAGGTGTTCCTGAGATGTCTGGTGATCCTTGGTTATCTGCTCACGTAAGGGTAGAGGCTAGCAAAAGTGATCCAAAGTTCAGTGCTTTGGGTGGGATTTCCTTTGGTGTCCTTCACTTCAGGTTGGCCTGTCAGATACCACTGACGAAACCCCAAACGTGGAAGTTGATATCTTTAGATATTTCTTGTTAGGATGAGCTGATTCCCTACAGAAGATTCTTGCAATGTCTTGCCTGGAGGCTAATGACAGGGATGCCATTGTTCACGGAGCCAAATGGCAAAATTAACCTGGGGGATGTCAGCATTCATCATGCCCAAGTTTGCTAAACTCCCTTGTTTACGGTAAGGTGTCTCCATCTCCATCTCTCTGTGTATTCCCGTCAGTGCAGAGATCTGTACTTTATTTTCTCCAGAGAATAAATGTCCAGATTCTGCTGTGCTGGGGAAGGGGCAGCAACCCAGTAGCATGAAATGAGTATGAAATGTAGGAATCTAATGCTCCTCATATGTCCTTAAACCAATCTTATAGCATTCCTCTAGAGCCCTACTCTAGGAGGGGCTGAATTCTTAGCCTTTTGGGCATGTGCTGTATAAATCAGGTTTCTTCCCAAAATTCTGTTGTTACTACCTCTTTTTTCTTCTTGTTCTATTAGTTTATGCTTATAAAAAAGAAAAAAAAACTTCTTGTATATAACTCCTTGGGGGTTTGCTAAATCTATAGCAAAATTAGTTGGATGTGTTAAATGTGGCATCTTTACACAGAACCAGGCCCAATTTCTATATGGACCCAGGCATGTGTCCATTGTTTATTTTTATAAATAAATGTTCCATTCTGAATGTTCAATAATTATGTTCTGTTGCCAAAGTTGTCTTTAGCACATTGTTTAGTTTATTTTTAGCAAAGGACAGACACATTGACAAGTCTAATAATAAAAATCCTCCCTAAAGGTTTTTAATTTTTCATTAAGGCCTTAAATAGATATATTCAACTTCCAAGAAGTTTATTTTAATTTTAGAAAGTTTTTTTTTTTTTTTAAACAGTTTCACGATGATAAATGTTGGTCTTCAGATAATAGTATTAGAGCCGTGTTGGCTGTGTCATCTTCTACAGGAGATGAAATTCTCCTGCAAAAAATGATATAAAAAGCAGATAAGCTGAATATCCTATAGGATTATTTTTGATAGTATCATCAAAATTCATTAATACTTTTTGAACTCCATAATTCTCAGACTCTACATCATAGCCCAGTAGTATTTACAGAGACTCCGTCACTATTTTGAGTTCTTTGGAGACCATTTAAGGCACAGTAAGTGCTAGAATCATTTTTAGAAAAATGACTAACCAAAATCTACCGCTAGGAAAAAAAAAAAAAAAAAAAAAAAACTGGCAATGTTCCCTGGCTTGGTAATGAGTCTTTGAAAAGATTTTAGTTTTCTCTACTTTTTTAAGTGGCTCAAGAAATGAGACTCTTTACTTCAGGGTCTTGTAGCCATGACTCTAGAGATGAATTGTTTGAGCTATAATTAACTCCCACTTGGGTTTAGGGACAGCTCTTCTTCCTCCTCCTTGGAGGGATTAATTTCACTTCACTCAGGGCAGCAGTTTCCAATTGCCTGAGGTAATTAAAGCTGGAATCATGGAGCAAGAAGGGGAAAAAAAAATGTGTGGTACTTTAGCCCTGGGGATTCTGGGAAAGATTTTATTTTGACAGATCACCCTATCATTTTTCTGTTGATACATATTGTGGATACAATTTAAATTAAAATCTCCATGTTGATTTTGGTCCATAGTTGGGGCACTATAGTGATAATGTGAGGGCTGACTGCTTAGAACTAGTGGGGGGATACAAATATCCGTGGACCTGACAGGAAACAGGTTGCAGGGCAGAAGTCAGATAAGGTGAACTAAATAATAAGCAAAAGTGGGGAATAGGACCTGGAAGTTTGTGGTTAAAATTAGTAGCACTGAAATTTTACACTATTAATTTAGTAGGGGTGAGTGGGTCCAGACCCTGCCTGTAACTTATATCCCTCAGGTGATTCTTACTGAGGTTTTATTTTATAATTTTAAGAACCAATTTTAAGACCTTTATAGGCTCTTATAATTCTGTTGAAGTCCTTTAAGTTAAAATGCAAATATCATTAAGGTTATAAACATGTATATTGGTTATATTTTGTGGAGGTTTTTGAATTTTGCTTTTGACTCCTAGAGAGAGATGGTTACAATAACTTAATTTATGATGAGCTCTCATTTCTCTGCAATCATTATGCATACTTGGAAATTGCTGACAAGTGAGAAAAACCTGATTATTTGCATATGTAATCACTTTTTAATATTAAATTTAATAATCTAGCAAATGATAGGTTTTGCAGATATCTGACAAAATTTTTATTTCAGTTTTTAAAGTTTTTTTTAATACTTTGGAGCCAACAACTCACTTTTACATATATTTAGCTCTGAAAAGCTTATAGGCCCAAGGCCATGTGTCTGTAATATTTGAAAGAGAACTTGATGCTGTGGAGTTCGATTTTGGTGTGGAGGCATCAATGGATGAGTCCAAGGTGTAGAAAGCTTTGATCAAAAGAGCATGAAGGAACACTGATTTGGATGTTAGAATCAATAACTAACTGAAGAAGAAGAAGGTTAAAAAAGACATGGAAATGACCTTCGATTATCTGAAGAGATACCAAGTAGGGAGGAAACGATTTAATTTTTATGATTCATATAGGCCAGACTTAGGATCAATAGATGTAATTTCTGGGAAAGTAAATTTTGGTTCAATATAAAAAAAGAATTTTTTTTAACAATTAGAGAGTCTCATTGATGGAATAGGTGGATTTATAAGACCATGAACCCATTTTACTTGTTCAGGCTGCACATTCATCTATAAGACTATTGTAAATTTTTGATAGATGGCTGGTTTACATAACCCGAGGTCCCCTCAAACTCACATCTGACAAAAGTTTGAGAAGCACATAGTTAGTAGTCAGAGAATGAATTGCATCTGAATATAATCCCTGAGATGTTCACCTTGGTGTACATGTACTGTCAATAAGTCTGTTGACAAATGTAAGGATCTACTTTCTCTAAATACATTTATTTCAGTAGTACTTTAATTTCATTACATTTTTTAATTAGATGTTTGCTAAAGGGTATAAGAGGCTGCTACAGCAAAGGAGTCAATCACATTTGTCATGAGATTTGAAAAAGCAGAAAAGTTGTACGAGAAGTTGTAAAGGCAGCTGAAAGGACCACTATCTAGAGAAAAGACTTCACCTTTGGAGACAAGGCTTTTTTTTTTTTTTTTTTTTTATAATAGTGTTGTTTTATTATTTCTTTCTAATTAAGAAAATCTTCTCAAGATAAGAAAAACTTTCATAGGCATATAGGTAGGGCTTTCTGTCTTATTAGCACAGAATTAGGGACTTGTATTTGTCTGAAGTTTGAGCGTTAGGCACCAATTTAAAGACAACAGGGTGAGTTTCAGGCAGCATCATGTGGATGTAATCGTATTACCGTCATATCAACAAAACTAACATTTTCTTGACATTAAAATTTCTTGTGCTTATTGTAAAAGATAACAAATTGGACTAGTGAAAAGCTGTCCCAAGATTTTTAGAAAAAAATTAATAAAAATAAAGGCACTTACAATGGATAGAGTTGTCTGTCTGGAAGGGGGAAAATAGTTCAGTCTCTAGTATTTGATTGCTTACTTTAAGGCATCTTGTTTTAAGTATTTTTTACCTACTTTTTTTGGTGTGTGTCTGTGCATTATTTTACCTTGACAGGAAACATGAGGTTTCTGGATTAGAGAAAAG
Source organism: Zalophus californianus (assembly GCF_009762305.2). Classification (NCBI taxonomy): domain Eukaryota; kingdom Metazoa; phylum Chordata; class Mammalia; order Carnivora; family Otariidae; genus Zalophus; species Zalophus californianus. Next base: position 57,100,618 of record NC_045597.1, read on the forward strand.
ATTACTTACTTACAGAATGTCTGTAACCATTCCCAGGACTCAGTCTCTGTAGAGACAACATGGTTAAGGGCACATATCTCCTGCATATATAGTGGTTTTATGCCACAGGAGAGGAGGTCTAAAATTATGAATTTTGGAGCTTATATAGGAACTGCTTACGTAGCTACCCCTCCTCACCTTCAAAGAGAAAGAATACTTTTGAGCTTTTATTTTGTGGAATGTAAACAAATGCTTTCTGAGAGACAAACCCAGGTTCCTAGGTCTATTACTCTTTGGAATATAAACAATTGGCTCCTGGGGAGATAAACTAGTAAATTTCTCCAGCTGTCTCTATTTTTAACCTCTTAGATTCATTTGTCATTTACCACCCTTTCACCCGGCTGCCAGCCCTCTTTGCCCAGGGAGCCCTGACCCTGCAGAAACATGAAAACAATAGTTAATACCTGACCTTAACAAACTCATAGTACCACTTCTATATCACATATGGTTCAGGATTGAGTCCCCTTGTATCATTTCTCATGTCTTATTATGGGCTGGCTTTCTTGCTTACGGAAATTTAATAGCAGAATTGGATATTTGCATCATTATTCAGAGTTCCTAAGGTCCTTTATGTTTAGCTATGGTTATGGACTGAATTGTGTCCCTCTCAAAATCCATATGTTGAAGTCCCAACCCCTATTACCTCAGAATGTAACCATATTTGGAGATAAGGCCTTTAAAGAGGTAAAATGAGGTTGTGTAGTTGGGCCCTAATCATTGTGAATGTATTTGGAGATAGGGCTTTCAAAGAGATGATTAAATTAAACTGAGGTCATTAGAAGAAAGTTTTTAAATTTCAATTATTAAAGAAGGCTAGCCATATCTTTATTCTCGCATCAAATCCATGTATTGCTCAAGCATTCCACTAGAAAATTACCTTGGTGGGACCTTCCTGTAGTAGAGACTTTGAGACTATACCTCCCTTCCTGATGTGCTGTTCTGTGCCTACTGCTGTCTCCTTTTCAGAAAAACATCTGTGTGCTGATGGGGCAACACTTTGGGGCCCCTGGATTTATGCATTTGAAGTGACAGCAGGCTTATGGATACTGATTCCTTACATTGTTGGGGTGCCCTTTTGAAAAGGAATTAATGCATAAACTGACTTGGGGATCAGGGAAAAGTATCTTGCATATACTTGTAATAAAATATTTGTAATAAAATAATTAAATAAAATAATTAAAATAAAAAAAAATAAACCGAGGTCATTAGAGTGCGACTGGTATCCTTGTAAGAAAAGGGAGAGACCCCAGGGATGTGTGCACACATAGGAAAGTAATGTAAGGACACAGGAAAAAGGTGGTCCTCTGCAAGCTAAGGACAGAGGCCTTGGGAGAAACCAATCTGCTGACACCTTGATCTTGGACTTCTAGTCTCCAACAGTGTGAGAAAATTAATTTCTGTTGTTTAAGACCCAAGTCTGTATTTCATTATGGCAGTCCTAGCAAACTAAAACAGATTTCACTCACTGATATATTTGGTATGTATTTACTGAGTACTCACTATGTGTGAGGACAATCTGTTAGGGCCAGTGGGACAAAGGAGCTGTTAGAAAAAAAAAGTGAGGCCAGAAAATCTTATTTATAGGAGTAAGTAACATTTTAAGAATTCAAATTCAGATTTCTCTAATTTCTAATCCAGTATGCCTGCTTCTGTCTTTGGAGTAGAGTGGCTATTAATGGAAGTTTATCCAAGTTAATATAAATGTTTCAATCCATTATCCTGTAAACGTCCACCTGCAAAACTCACTGGCTTAATAACAATTGCATTTTGTTTCTCATGATTCTGTGGGTTAACTGGCTCAGCTAGGTATTTCTTCAGCTACATATTGGTATAGGTGAGGTCACTCATGGGTCAATTCATCTGGGAACTTACTGGTGTTGGAAAATCCAAGATGGCCTCTCAGCCTTTGGGGCTTTTCTCCACATGGTCTCTCACCATTCAGTAGTTCTAATTTTAGCTCCTTTATATCATGGTGCCTGGCTTTCAAGGGAAAGTATTACAAAAGGACAAGCCTCAGTGTACAAATACGTATCTAGCCTCAGACTGCATCCTGCTTTCTAATGTTCCGTGGCCCACATGGATAAACTGAGTCAAAGAAGGAGGAGATGACACAAACGCATGCAGAGAGGAAGGTGGAAATCATTAGGGGTCCCTTTGTAACAGTATCTCAAGAATGTTGAAGGCAGCCCTTAATTAGATGTTTGTACTATCAGTAAGAAAGACTCCCAGAATTCCCAGGATGCTGACAGGAAATCTACACATATACCAGGAAATGATAGATCTCTGTGTTCTATTAGTGTTCCTCCTCCAAACATTTGTGCATCATTTGGCTTCTGTTCTCTCCACTAATAAAGAGCTCAGCTTGCTCTTTAAAAAAAAAAAAATTTAATTCCAGTGTAATTAACATAGTGTTACATTAGTTTAAGGTGTGCACTTCAATTCTATATTTTACTCAGTGCTCACCACGGTAAGTATACTGTTAATCCCCTTTATCTATTTCACCCATCCCCTCATGCATGTCCCCTCTGGTAACCATCAATTTATTCTCTATATTTAAAAATCTGGGTTTTTTGGGTTTGTCTTTTTAATTTATTCATTAGTTTTGCTTCTTAAATTCCACGTAAGAGTGAAAGCATATGGTATCTGTCTTTCTCTGACTTATTTTACTTAGCATTACACAGTCTGGATTCATCCGTATTGTTGCAAATGGTAAATTTTCATTTTTTATGGCTGAGTAATGCTCCATTGTATAGGTATACCACATTTTCTTTATCCATGCATCTATTGATGGACACTTGGGTTGCTTCCATAATTTGGCTATCGTAAATAATGCTGCAATAAACATAGGAGGAGTGCATATATCTTTTTGAATTAGTGTTTTCATATTCCCTGGATAAATACCCAGTTGTGCAGTTCCCAGATCATCTGATAATTCTATTATCAATTTTTTGAGGAATCTTCATGCTGTTTTCCACAATGGCTATACCAGTTTGCAGTCCCACTAACAATGCACAAAGTTTCCTTTTTCTCCGTGTCCTTGCCAACATTTGTTTTTTGTGTTTTTTATTTTAGCCCTACTTCTAACAGGTGTGATGTGATATCTCATTATGGTTTTGCCCTGCATCTCCCTGATGATGAGTGGCGCTGAGCATCTTTTCATGTGTTTGTTGGCCGTCTGTATGTCTTCTTCCAAGAAATGTCTGTCCATTTCTTCTGCCCATTTTTTAATTGGATTTTCTTTTTTTTCGGTTTTGAGTTATAGAAGATCCTTATATATTTTGGATACTAACCCTTTATTGGATATGTCATACAGAAATATCTTCTCTCATTCAGAAGGTTGTATCTTTGTTTTGTTGATTGCTTCCTTTTCTGTGCAGAAGCTTTTTATTTTGATGTAGTTCCAGTAGTTTATTTTTTCTTTTGTTTACTTTGCCTCAGAAGACATATCTAGAACAGTGTTGCTGCAGCTGATATCGGAGTCATTTCTGTTGTGAATTTTAAAAACCTCAAAAAAAAAGTACATGATTGTTACAACAGGTTGCCATCTTACATCATTTTTACTCCAAGCTTAATGCCCAGTCCCATTGTAGGCCACTAGGTCATAGTGCTACAGTCATTCAGTTGGCTGTCACCAAAGGACAGGGTTTGATGTTGCCATCAACATCAAACAGGGTCACATGGTGAGAACATGTTAACTTTTGCAAAAAGAGAAGGGGGATCTAGCTATGAAGCCCTTAAGAAGAGCTGTAGCAGATATGAAGTCTTGGCCAATCTCTTTTTTGCTTTAATATTGCTTTGTTCCATGCATGTCCTCTAGTAACATGGCTAGTCCCCTTTGAGTTGTACAAAAAAGCTAATCTCTGTGACCACCAAATTATTACTTTTCCACCATCCTTAAAAATACCAGTGCAAAATCTCAATAGCACTACCATGGCTCAGAGTGATGATTTACCTAGTTCTATGGATGGTGAGACCTAAACTTACATGATTTAATGAAGCTATCTCTTTGGCACCGGACTTTCAGGGAACCTTGACCCTAACTTGACTACTACTCTTAAATCTCTCCGGGCCTACAAGTTCCAAGTGACCTAGAACTAGTCAATGAGTCCTTGATAGTCATAAGGGGAGAATGAAATAGTTGAGAGCTGCCAAAATTATGAATAACACTATAACTTATCATTGCAATAAAGTATAACCAACATATCTAAATGAATCCTTTGTTTCATTAAGAAGAGATACTATGCATGTGAAGATATGTATTATAAAGCCATGTTAGCTGCAGATGCTGAACAATCCTATTATTACAAATCTATTGTGTTTCTCTAAGAAGGTAACTCTTCCACCTTCTGCAATGACAGTTTCATACCTCAACTCTCAAAATTTCCATTTAGCCCCAATCATCATTTTATCTGATACCTTGTCTTATATGTCACTGAAGAAGTCACTTTTACTAAGATATGTCCACATCTTGCCGTCTTTAAACTTAAATCTATAGATGTGAAAGCACCTTCACCCACCTCTCCTTTGCTCCTGCATGTGCAAACTCATCGTATGTGCTCTGGATTCCTTCCACTTTCATCATTCTAAGGACTTTCTTATTCTAAGAATAATAATTATTCCTTAGAATATCCTGTCTTTTCTGTATATTCAATTTCTCTTCTATTTCAATCACACAAACCCCTGCATTGACACTCTATACCTCTATACCCCTTCAGTTATTCTCTCATTATTCTCTGTTGTCTAAATTCTCGAAAATGCTGTTCATACATTTTCTCTCCTTGTCCACATCTTTTTTTTTTTTTTTCCACTCTTGAACGCATTTTGTTCGTCCACATAGAGGAAATTCCCCAAGGTTACTAGATATGTCTGTCTTTGCATATCCTTTAAGTTCTTATTCTGCATAATCTATCAGTAAATCACTTTGAAATTGATTACCCCATCTTTGGGACCATCTCCTTAATTTCCACTTGTTCATTGGACATTCCTTTTCTGTTTTCTTAGCTCCTCTTACCAGACTGCAATATTGGCTCAGTACAGAAATCCTTGTTTCTCTGATTCTCCAGATAACTTTGTTACCAGGGCTTTAGATTCCATCTGTGTTTTGACAGATCTCAAATTATCTTCCCTGAAGGCATCTCCTTGATGCTCGGCGTCTTCACATATATATTTTATATTTACTTCAATTTCATATTTTATCTTAAATATTTCATAAATATCTTCCCTTCTATTACTTCTATAATCTCGCTCAATTTAGTAAAAAATCGACCTACTTGAAGCTGGAATCCTGGGAACACCTCAAACCCTGATTATTTAATCTGAGTTTCTGCTGAAGATTTATTGTATATGCTTGAAATCAAATACCATCAAGCAAAAATGTTTAGAACAATGCATAAGCAGTGAATCACAACTGCATATTAAATACAGAATAAATTGACATCATACTTTTTAATGGCCATTGCCACTAATGCCTTCTCTCTCTCTCTCTTTTTTTTTTTTCCGAGTGGTGGGGGGATGTTCTGACTGCATCCACCAAAGTAAATTAATATCCCATATTTACATACCCCTTTGGTAGAAGCAATAGGTTCACAAGCCTATTTGTGGGCTTACCCACCTAAATACTTCACTAAAAAAAAAAAAAAAAAAATCACTAATTAAAGATGTACTCTCATACAAGATTGAGTGTAGTAAGATTTCCCCTTTGCTTCCATTTTTCAGTGACATCTTTATGGTATTCTCGCAAATGAACTTGTGCCAAATAAGTGCAATGACAGAAAAATCAAAGTCAAGTCATTTTTTCCCCCATAAAATCTATTGATTAACCATTTGAGAAGAATTACATTATTCATTGTGGATTGTAAAAATCATCTCATTTATCAGCGTTGTTGGAACACCTATCCTGGTTTGACCTTAAATATGTTATCTGAATTATTTTGAAAGCCTTGTCTACGTAAACTAAGAGAATTGAGGCATTTTAGATGCATGAGAACTTTGCAAACATTTTGATGTAATACATGAGATTTCAGTATTGGCAGGTTTTTAGTTTAGAACTTAATATTATGATAATTTGTTTTTTTCTAATTCTCTTTGAGTAATAATGAAAATTTGTGAAAATTTCTGTTTTCTGTTGAAAATTTTTTTAAGAATTCTAGTATTTATATTTTGCATACAGAGTGTAAAATGCTTTCCTTGTTTTTTCTACTTAATTTTTGATGAAATCTTTATTTTAAGAAAATCAAATTTTCTGCCAAAAGTTATATGTGACTCTTCAGGAATTAGCACATTAAAATCTAGTATCAGATTCTAGAACCTTAACAAGCATTTCAGTTAGTAATCATTTACTGAGCACTTTCTATGTAGCTGGCACTGATGCAAGTTACTTCACAAGGTCAGCATTAATAGTGTGCATAATGCAGCCTACCTGCTGGCTTGCTTGGCAGGCACTGCTAATTTTTTAACAAGAGTCCTTCAAAATGAATTCAGTTGAAGCCTTTTTTGCAGTCAATCTCAGTATAGGTCACTTTCATGCCAGGCACAGTATATTTACCATTTCAATTTAGGGGGGGTCAAGATTTGTGAAGGGTCTGAGATTTTATTCTACCCGCAAACTACTAGATTATCTTGTTACTGTTTTGTTGGTGCCAGCAAAAGACATGAGACTCCTGGGTCAGAGACAAAGAATTTTATTACTCATGGCACAGTAAGCAGCAAGAGCATTGAGCTCATGCATGATGATTTGCTGAGACCCAGTCCTCACAAGTTGTGTTAGAACCCTTGGCCTAAGGAACCCCAAACTTCAGTAATGGGAAGTAAGCCTGTTTTCCCTTTGCTGCAGAGGGAGAAATTACTTCTATCTTTCAAGGCTGTTCCTGCACAAAAATCCTTGAAAAAGTCTTAAATGATCAAAATGAAACAAAACAAAAACAGAGGGTAGTCTGTGCAAAATAAAACCATGTAAGATAGATTTCTCACAGATTGGACTTGCCAAATAAGAAGAAAGAACTGAGGAAGCCTGAAAGGTGAGAAAGAAATCTCTTGGAAATGGTTAGAAGTTCAGGATACAAGTCTGGCTTGCAAGACATAGAAACATAGAAGACTTGTGGAGAATGATCTCCCAACAAACAAATAGAATATTTGGTCTCTAAAAGTGTGAAGGTTAAACTCAGGACTTAATCCACTTAAGGCAATTTTATATCACACATCTTCTCCAGAAAACAGGAATATAACTGAAATTGTACCTTGATAGACGAAACTATCAAGTCACTCATTATACAACTAGGAACCAGTCTTTTTTTTTTTTTTTTTTAACCTATGTTATGTTAGTCACCATACATTACATCATTAGTTTTCATGATTCCTTGTTTGCATATAACATCCAGTGCTCCATTCAGTACGTGCCCTCCTTAATACCCATCACGGGGCTAACACCTCCCCCCACCCCTCAGTTTGTTTCTCAGAGTCCATAGTCTCCCTCTGAAACAAATAATACATTATATGTTAAAAAAGTAGGAAGGGAAAAATGAAGGGGGGGACTTGGAGGGGGAGACAAATGAGGAACCAATCTTAACTAATTTAAGGTGAAGTGATCAGAATTAATCTTTAGTTTTCAGTTGGCACATAGCTACTGTATCTGGATTGGGTTCAGGTACCTTTTTAGTATTAAAGGCCATTGTAATCATTTTGATTATTCTTTTTGACCAGTCTTCCTATTGAATACAGATCTCAGTCTTGCACTCTTAGAAATTTATCAAATTAGTACATATATTGTTTTACTTATTAGATATTTTCCAGGATACACGAAAGTAGGGAAAGGAGTACTGTATAATGAAACATAGGTATACATCACCCATTTTAATCAATTGTCACCTCATGGCCAATTTTGTTATACCTCCCTCTCCCTCACTTCTCTTGGATATTTTAAATTTCAGACATCATGTCATTTTATTTGGGTTATTTATATCTTAAGGTCTTTTTGCTGTTCCCCCTTTTTTGCCCACTACATTCTTAGAAGTTTATTCTAGTGTCTGTGCCTATTTGGAAACTTGTATAAGTTCTATACTTGAATCTTGTTAAGGGGCTTGACATATATGTATATTCTACTAAATTTTTGTTTTGCTTTTATTCTTTAACAGTCTTCTCTTTATTTTGACCTGTGAAGATGGAAGGCCCAATATGATCAAATTTGGGCACCAAGAAAGCTTGAAATTTTCTTTTTGATAAAGAAAAGTCCTATCTTTTGTTCATTTCCTTTTAACCCAGCAAAGATGTTCTTATGTCTGTCTCACATTTTCACTCATAAGTGGCCATGAAATTCCCTTAGACTTTCTAGAACAACTTGTACAACTGAAAATTTATGTAACCCCCCCCCCAACTAATGATTTCATCCAAGCTATGAATCATTCTTCTTGTTCTCCTCTGAGCCTTCTTCCAGTATATCTACAGGTTTAGAAATGAGTTGCCCAAAGATGAAAGTAGGGCTCAGACTTCAAAACAGAGCTGGTCTCATACTCTATGGAGACCTCTATCTGTATGTTGAAAAAGGAAGTAGATGCTTGCAGAGCTTCTGATTTGGTAGGACACTTCAAGTTTGTCTCTCACAAGTACAAAGTAGGGCTTCCTTTCAACTTCAGAGCATTCTGGCAGACAGTGGCTTGTCTGTAATAGTTTAGGTGCTAATTCTTAACATTTGTAGAGTATATCAAACTTGTGGTTCAAATGCTGCTATCCTATAGCCCTGTCATGGATCAGGGGACTTTCTGTGGTTAGGGTGGAGCAGGAGATGGTGATACAGAAAGGAAGAAATTTTCTTTTAAGGATGATGTTGTTGATTGTATCAATGATGATAGCGAAATAAATCCATGTAAAATAAATTTATCAAAGATTGGACTTGTTAAATAAGAGGAAAGAACCGAGGAAGCCTGAAAGGTGAAAAAGGAATGTCTTGGCAAGTGGTTAGAAGTTCAGGATACAAGTCTGGAGTAGGGACAATTGAACAGTTGCTTGCCTTAGGTAAACAGATAAATTTTAGGGAAAGAAGAAAGTCATTGTGACTGTAACTTTGCATAAAGACACCATCATGTAACCATCAAAGGATCAAAACAAAACAAAAGAGCATTGCTGAACTTGCTTTGTTTAGTGCTTTTTATTCCTGTTGTTGTTTGGTTGGTTTTATTAACAGTTTCTTTTGGATGCTTGCATAGTCTTGTGAAGCATACCAACAACTTTTAATGGTTCTCTCTGGTCACTGAGGAAATATTTTTCCTTTAGTTATCAACATATTTTCACATGTACTGCTACAGAATTTTTAGGGAGAAAATCTACAAGACTATTTCACATGTACACCATAGTGGCATTTATGAATACAACTTAATATTCTCTTTTCATACCACTTTGGGTAAGAATTTTAAGGAAGTAACTCTGAGTGTCCATGCTGATGTCTTAGGTAATGTTACCTGTGACACACCTGTTGTGCATATATCATGTGTTTCATTATATCCTTTTTTCCCTTAGCTTTCTGCTATGGGAAAAAAAAATGGGATGAACATTTTTCATAAAAAACAATAATTATAATTTTATAATCTTTTTTAATAATTTTTTATTGTTATGTTAATCACCATACATTACATCATTAGTTTTTGATGTAGCGTTCCATGATTCATTGTTTGTGCATAACACCCAGTGCTCCACGCAGAATGTGCCCTCTTTAATACCCGTCACCAGGCTAACGCATCCCCCCAGCCCCCTCCCCTTTAGAACCCTCCGTTTGTTTTTCAGAGTCCATCGTCTCTCACGGTTCGTCTCCCCCTCCGACTTACTCCCCTTCATTCTTCCCCTTCTGCTATCTTCTTCTTTTTTTTTTTCTTAACATATATTGCATTATTTCTTTCAGAAGTACAGATCTGTGATTCATCAGTCTTGTACAATTCACAGCGCTCACCATAGCACATACCCTCCCCAATGTCTATCACCCAGCCACCCCCTCCCTCCCACACCCCACCACTCCAGCAACCCTCAGTTTCTTTACTGAGATTAAGAATTCCTCATATCAGCGAGGTCATATGATACATGTCTTTCTCTGATTGACTTATTTCACTCAGCATAACACCCTCCAGTTCCATCCGCGTCGTTGCAAAAGGCAAGATCTCACTCCTTTTGATGGCTGCATAATATTCCATTGTGTATATATACCACCTCTTCTGTATCCATTCATCTGTCGATGGACATCTTGGCTCTTTCCACAGTTTGGCTATTGTGGACATGGCTGCTATAAACATTGGGGTGCACGTACCCCTTCGGATCCCTACATTTGTGTCCTTGTGGTAAATACCCAGTACTGCAATTGCTGGATCGTATGGTAGCTCTATTTTCAACTGTTTGAGGAACCTCCATACTGTTTTCCAGAGGGGTTGCACCAGCTTGCATTCCCACCAACAGTGTAGGAGGGTTCCCCTTTCTCCACATCACCACCAACATCTGTTGTTTCCTGACTTGTTAATTTTAGCCATTCTGACTGGTGTGAGGTGGTATCTCATTGAGGTTTGGATTTGGATTTCCCTGATGCCGAGCGATGTTGAGCACTTTTTCATGTGTTTCTTGGCCATTTGGACATCTTCTTTGGAAAAATGTCTGTTCATGTCTTCTGCCCATTTCTTGATTGGATGATTTGTTCTTTGGGTGTTGAATTTGATAAGGTCTTTATAGATTTTGGATACTAGCCCTTTATCTGATACGTCATTTGCAAATATCTTCTCCCATTCTGTCGGTTGTCTTTTGGTTTTGTGGACTGTTTCTTTTGCTGTGCAAAAGCTTTTTATCTTGATGAAATCCCAATAGTTTATTTTTGCCCCGGCTTCCCTTGCCTTTGGCGATGTTTCTAGGAAGAAGTTGCTGCGGCTGAGGTCGAAGAGGTTGCTGCCTGTGTTCTCCTTTAGGATTTTGATGGACTCCTGTCTCACGTTTAGGTCTTTCAAGCATTTGGAGTCTATTTTTGTGTGTGGTATAAGGAAATGGTCCAGTTTCATTCTTCTGCATGTGGCTGTCCAATTTTCCCAATACCATTTGTTGAAGAGACTTTCTTTTTGCCATTGGACATTCTTTCCTGCTTTGTCAAAGATGAGTTGACCATAGAGTTGAGGGTCCATTTCTGGGCTCTCCATTCTGTTCCATTGATCTATGTGTCTGTTTTTGTGCCAGTACCATACTGTCTTGATGATGACAGCTTTGTAATAGAGCTGGAAGTCTAGAATTGTGATGCCACCAGCTTTGTTTTTCTTTTTCAATATTCCTCTGGCTATTTGGGGTCTCTTCTGGTTCCATGCAAATTTTAGGATTATTCCATTTCTTTGAAAAAAGTGGATGGTATTTTGATGGGGATTGCATTGAATGTGGAGATTGCTCTAGGTAGCATTGACATCTTCACAATGTTTGTTCTTCCAATCCAGGAGCATGGAACGTTTTTCCATTTCTTTGTGTCTTCAATTTCTTTCATGAGTATTTTATAGTTTTCTGAGTACAGATCCTTTGCCTCTTTGGTTAAATTTATTCCTAGGTATCTTATGGTTTTAGGTGCAATTGTAAATGGGATCGACTCCTTGATTGTCTCTCTTCTGTCTTGTTGGTGTATAGGAATGCCACTGATTTCTGTGCATTGATTTTATATCCTGCTACTTTACTGAATTCCTGTATGAGTTCTAGCAGTTTTGGAGTGGAGTCTTTTGGGTTTTCCACATACAGTATCATATCATCTGCAAAGAGTGAGAGTTTGACTTCCTCTTTGCCGATTTGGATGCCTTTGATTTCTTTTTGTTGTCTGGTTGCTGTGGCTAGGACTTCTAATACTATGTTGAATAGCAGTGGTGATAATGGACATTACTGCTGCGTTCCTGACCTTAGGGGAAAAGCTCTCAGCCTTTCCCCATTGAGAATGATATTCGCTGTAGGTTTTTCATAGATGGCTTTTATGGTGTTGAGGTATGTACCCTCTATCCCTGTACTCTGAAGAGTTTGATCAAGAAAGGATGCTGTACTTTGTCAAATGCTTTTTCTGCATCTATTGAGAGGCTCATATGATTCTTGTTCTTTCTTTTGTTAATGTATTGTATCACGTTGATTGATTTGCGGATGTTGAACCAACCTTGCAGCCCAGGGATAAATCCCATGTGGTCATGGTGAATGATCCTTTTCATGTACTGTTGGATCCTATTGGCTAGTATTTTGGTGAGAATTTTTGCATCCATGTTCATTAGGGATATTGGTCTGTAATTCTCCTTTTTGATGGGGTCTTTGTCTGGTTTTGGGATCAAGGTAATGCTGGCCTCATAAAATGAGTTTGGAAGTTTTCCTTCCATTTCTATTTTTTGGAACAGTTTCAGGAGAATAGGTATTAATTCTTCTTTAAATGTTTGATAGAATTCCCCTGGGAAGCCATCTGGCCCTGGGCTTTTGTTTCTTGGGAGATTTTTGATGACTGCTTCAATTTCCTTAGGGGTTATAGGTCTGTTCAGGTTTTCTATCTCTTCCTGGTTCAATTTTGGTAGTTGATAGATCTCTAGGAATGCACCCATTTCTTCCAGGTTATCTAATTTGCTGGCATAGAGTTGCTCATAATATGTTCTTATAATTGTTTGTATTTCTTTGGTGTTGGTTGTGATCTCTCCTCTTTCATTCATGATTTTGTGGATTTGGGTCATTTCTCTTTTTGATAAGTCTGGCCAGGGGTTTATCAATCTTGTTAATTCTTTCAAAGAACCAGCTCCTAGTTTTGTTGATCTGTTCTACTGTTCTTTTGGTTTCTCTTTCATTGATTTCTGCTCTGATCTTTATTATTTCTCTTCTCCTGCTGGGTTTAGGCTTGATTTGCTGTTTTTTCTCCAGCTCCTTTAGGTGTAGGGTTAGGTTGTGTATTTGAGACCTTTCTTGTTTCTTGAGAAAGGCTTGTATTGCCATATACTTTCCTCTCAGGACTGCCTTTGCTGTATCCCAAAGATTTTGAACAGTTGTGTTTTCATTTTCATTGGTTTCCATGAATTTTTTTAATTCTTCTTTAATTCCTGGTCGACCCATTCATTCTTTAGTAGGATGCTCTTTAGCCTCCATGTATTTGAGTTCTTTCCGACTTTCCTCTTGTGATAGAGTTCTAGTTTCAAAGCAATGTGGTCTGAAAATAGGCAGGGAACAATCCCAGTCTTTTGGTACCAGTTGAGACCTGATTTGTGACCTAGGATGTGATCAATTCTGGAGAACGTTCCATGGGCACTAGAGAAGAATGTGTATTCTGTTGCTTTGGGATGGAATGTTCTGAATATGTCTGTGAAGTCCATTTGGGCCAGTGTGTCATTTAAAGTCTTTATTTCCTTGTTGATCTTTTGCTTAGATGATCTGTCCATTTCAGTCAGGGGGGTGTTAAAGTCCCCCACTATTATTGTATTGTTGTCAATGTGTTTCTTTGCTTTTGTTATTAATTGCCTTATATAATTGACTGCTCCCATGTTAGGGGCATAGATATTTACAATTGTTAGATCTTCTTGTTGGATAGACCCTTTAGGATATAGTGTCCTTCCTCATCTCTTATTACAGTCTTTGTTTTAAAATCTAATTTGTCTGATATAAGGATTGCCACCCCAGCTTTCTTTTGGTGTCCATTAGCATGGTAAATGGTTTTCCACCCCCTCACTTTCAATCTGGGGGTGTCTTTGGGTCTAAAATGAGTCTCTTGCAGACAGCATATGGATGGGTCTTGTTTTTTAATCCAATCTGATAGCCTGTGTCTTTTCATTGGGGCATTTAGCCCACTTGCGTTCAGGGTAACTATTGAAAGGTATGAATTTAGTGCCATTGTATTGCCTGTAAGGTGACTGTGACTGTATATTGTCTGTGTTCCTTTCTGATCTATGCTGCTTTTAGGCTCTCTTTTTGCTTAGAGGACCCCTTTCACTATTTCTTGGAGGGCTGGTTTCGTGTTTGCAAATTCCTTTAGTTTTTGTTTGTCCTGGAAGTTTTTTACCTCTCCTTCTATTTTCAATGACAGCCTAGCTGGATATAGTGTTCTTGGCTGCATATTTTTCTCATTTAGTGCTCTGAAGATCTCATGCCAGTCCTTTCTGGCCTGCCAGGTCTCTGTGGATAGGTCTGTTGCCAATCTAATGTTTCTACCATTGTAGGTTACATATCTCTTCTCCTGAGCTGCTTTCAGGATTTTCTCTTTGTCTCTGAGACTCGTAAGTTTTACTATTAGATGTCAGGGTGTTGACCTATTTTTATTGATTTTGAGAGGGGTTCTCTCTGCCTCCTGGATTTTGATGCCTGTTTCCTTCCCCCACATTAGGGACGTTCTCTACTATAATTTGCTCCAATATACCTTCTGCCCCTCTCTCTCTTTCTTCTTCTTCTGGGATCCCAATTATTCTAATGTTGTTTCGTCTTATTGTATCGCTTATCTCTCGAATTCTGCCCTCGTGATCCAGTAGTTGTTTATCTCTCTTTTTCTCAGCCTCTGTATTTTCCTTCATTTGGTCTTCTATATCACTGATTTTCTCTTCTGCCTCATTTATCCTAGCAGTTAGTGCCCCCATTTTTGATTGCACCTCATTAATAGCCTTTTTGATTTCGACTTGGTTAGATTTTAGTTCTTTTATTTCTCCAGAAAGGGTTTCTCTAATAAATTCCACACTTTTTTCAAGCCCAGCTAGTATCTTTAAAGTCATGATTCTGAACTCTAGGTCCGACATCCTACTAATGTCAGTATTGAGTAGGTCCCTGGCAGATGGTACTACCGCTTGTTCTTTTTGCTGAGGTGATATTTTTTGTCTTGTCATTTTGTCCAGAGGAGAATAGATGAATGAGAGAACAGAATGCTAACAGGTTAACAACGTCCCCAGCAAATATACTCTATACAGATCAGAAAAGACCTGAAACCAGGGGACAAGAAAGGGAAAGAAAGAAGAAAGAGAAAAAAAAAAGGAAAAAGAAAAAGATAAAAACAAACAAAAACAGAACAAAACAAAAAAAAAAAACAGAATATGATCAAATGTGATCAGGCTAGTGCAATGATTAGTGCCACACACTAGATTTTGGGCGTATTTTGGTCTGTTAGCAGAAAGTGCCTGCTAAAATTTTAAAGGAAGAAAGATTTATATATGTACAAAATAAGGGTTGATACAATGAAGGGATGGCAGATGAGTGTAAAGATGAAAATTATAAAAGATTTTATAAAAGGAATTGATAAGTTTCTAAAAAGAAAGAAGATTAAAAAAAAAGAAAAAGAAAAAAAAGGAAGAGAATGTGATCAGGCAGGAGACTAGAACATAGCCATACACTAGTGATTTAGGGTATATTTTGATCTGTTAGAAGAAACTGTATCTCAAAATTTTAAAGAGAGAACAACATATATATATATATATATATATATATATATATGCCAAAAATAAGGGTAACTACTATGAAGGGATAAAAATATGATTCAAACTGAAAAATATAAAATGTTTTTTTAAAAAAGGGATTGATAAGATGTTGGTTGAAAAAGGGAAAAAGAAAAATTCAAAAAAAAAACAGTTAAAAAAATTAACTTAGAAAAACTAACGAATTATGGTAAAAAAAAAGCCATGCATTCTATGTGCAGTATTCCCCTAGTGCTGGAGTTCTCCCGTTCTCCTTGATCAGTAAACTTGGTCTTGGCTTGCTGGCTGTTCTTGCTGATCTTCTGGGGGAGGGACCTGTTGCCATGGTTCCCAGATTCGTTGCAGGAGGCGGAATTGCCCCGCCCTTGTGAGTCCGAGCTAAGCAAGCTGCTCGGGTTTGATCTCAGGAGCTTTTGTTCCCTGCAAGCTCTCGGTACAGCTTTGGAGGACCAAGATGAAAATGGTGGCCTCCCAGTCTCTGCCCGGAGGAGCTGAGAACTCGGGGCCCCGCTCCTCAGTGCGCCCCCAGAGAAAAGCAGTCACTCCCATCTCCCCGGTCTCCGGCCGCACTCCGTGTTCACCCGGCCTGTGACCGAGCGTTTCTATGTCTGGCACCCGACCCCATGTGGAGTCTCCAAACCCAGCAGATCCCTGCAGTGTGCTCCCGCGCCGCTCCTCCCAGGGGAGAAAGGGGAGTCTCCCCAGATCTGCCGCTTGGTGGGTCCCTGCTGGAGGAGCAGTGGCCCGACTGGGCCGCGGATCACAGTTTATGGCCACCCCGAGCTGAGAGTCCGCGCCTCGGCTCTGTCTCTGCAGCCGGCTTCCCCGCTCTGATACCTGGGAGCTCTGCCGCCCTCAGGCACCCCTGGTCTTTCTGTGACCCTGAGGGTTCTGAGACCACACTGTCCCGCGAGGGTTCCACCCCCGCTTAGCCACTGGAGCGACGTCCCTCAGTGGAGCCGACTTCTAAAAGGTCTGATTTTGTGCTCCGCGTCTCTAGCATTTGCCAGAAGCGGCCGACAGAGGCCCCCTCCCCCGCCGTCTATCCTCCCGAATATCGCCTCAGATTCACTTCTCCGCACGTCCTACCTTCCAGTAAGTGGTTGCTTCTCTGTTCAGAGTTGTTGCTACTCTCCTCTTCGATCTCCTGTTGAGTTCATAGGTGTTCAGAATGGTTTGATCCCTATTCAGCTGAATTCCTGAGACCAGACGAAATTCAGGTCTCCTACTCCTCTGCCATCTTGCTCCGCCCCTCCTATAATTTTATAATCTTATGTGTGACAATTTTATCTTTTATTCCTTTTCACAGGAAAACACAAGATCTTTGAATAGAATATTAAAAGATTCCTTTTTAGACAGCACTGAGAGTGTTCTCCAATAGCTTCTGATAATACTAAGTAGGAAATAATAGTGCACTGATTCAGTCTTGACTGTTATTCATTCGCTTAAGGTCAGTTACATAACAAAATCGACAAATAAGGCAAAAGCAAACTTCTCTTGCATTTGTAAAAAAAAAAAAAAAAAAAACCCAAGGTACATAGAATGGAAGCAGCATCGGTTGCTGTCTGGGGTCCTAGTCATCAGTCATCTGTCATTCAGGTCGCTTTATTGCAGGAAGCATCTTCAGGTTACTATACCTTATGGAGTGCAGAGGGAATGAGAAAAGAAATTGATTTCCAGTAATGAAACATAATCTTGTTAATTTCTTAAGGCCTGTACTAGGTCTCAGAATCTTGAAATACCCAACTTTGAAGGACTGGGAGTGGGAAAGACCAGTGTGAAAGGATCAACTCTGATAGTCCCCTCTTTGCCAACATTTCATGGGGAAGGAGCTATCAGGGCAGCACAGAAGGTGGAATTAGGAAGTTGGTGCTTTGGTCCCAGTCTGCCCTTAACTAATCCTGTGATTTGGGGCAAATCACTTATCCTTTCTGAGTCTCCTTTTCTCCTCTTTTATAAAAACGTGGACATTATTATCCGTTTCAAAGGGTTGTTCAGAAGGTCAAATGAGATAATATGTGTTAAAGTCCTCTATGAACTGAAGAGTGCCATACAGGTATAAGATATTATAAATCTTGAGTTTTGTTCTAATGAGGCACCCAAAGAATGGCATCCCTGAAGAAACAGGATTGGGTTAGTCAAGGATTTTGATATAATCTTTTCTAAGACCTGCCCTTGAACAAGATCTTCTCAGTTGCTAAAGGGATTAAGGGATGTTCTTACAGCGGTGTATCTTTTTTTTTCTACAACTTGTCTAAGTTTTTCAGAAGATCATATCAATTTACTGACTGTTTTAGCTCTTCAATAACGTGAAAGAAAAAAAACCATGCCTTTTGTCTTCTAAACAGCCAGTATAGGCCATGTCACAGTTACATTTCATCAAATCATCAAGAATATTCATTGTGTACACCATTCAAATAGCATATGGGGGAGACCTTAACGTAAAATGGACTATTTTGGGGGTGGAATTTAATCTTATGCTGGCTGTATTAAAATCACTCATTTTGTTAGAATTCAAGAGAGTATTAGGAGGGGTGGTGAGAAGTAGGGAGATTAAGAGGTTCATAGATTGCTGCAATTCTTTATAAACCCATCTCTTACCCAGAAATGTATGGATCCAGTGTATGAACCAAAAAGCAAGACCATTCTACAAGGCATGTTAGTCCACTTCCATCTTGTGGGGGACAAGAGGGAAGCTTTAAGAAGCTAAAGGGAATGTTGATTAATTGCACTGATTAGCAAGGCCTTGACCTTTTAAATCTCTATCTGGGAAGTCGAAAATGGAGAGTTGAGACCATTAGCAGTAGGGTTCAAACAAGACTCTCCACTTAGTGATGACTAAGTATGCATGTAGGAAACATTTGGCTTGAATTATACTGAAAATTACAAGAGTCCTCCATTTGACTTTGCATGTATAAACAAACCCTGCTTAAGTATAATCTAGACATTGGAACCATGTTGCTGGGCACACAGCAATTCATGCTTTTTAAGGCACTGGACTAACAGCCCGTTAAGTCTTTGAGGATTTGCAGGATGGAACCACTCTTGATCTGACTGACTTTCATTCTTAACTTACCTTGTAAAATAATACTAGAAAGAGCAAAAGGGAGACTGACTTTTGATCTCAGCCTCTGTTCTAATTATAGTTGAAATTTTGCATGATTGGTTTCACATTACTGAGTTAATTTTTGCCTTTTGCCAGGTCAAAATATTAATACTGGCGTTTCCTGGAGTGGCACATAAATAAGTTAGTGAACACAGATTAATACAGACAGGGGAGGAACACTGTCATGTACTAATTCCACTAAAAGCTGAAATTTTGACAAAGAGCTCATGATCAGACTGACTAAATGAATGTGCTCCATCAAAGAGTACAGATCTCAACAAATGTGCAGGGTATACATCCAAAGAAGCTTGTATGCCTTAGGAAACTGTCACTGTCTTTGGGGCCAAGAAACCAGAGCCAGAAGCCACTTTTGTTACTGTCCTGGGATTCCACTAGGAGAGTTGGACTCCATTATTAGCATACCAATATGGGGGCATCGGTGAGGGATAGCAAAAGAGGCAAGGCTTTGGAAGCAGCAAGATCTGCGTTTGAATCCTTGGTTGTTTACTACAAGCGATATAATTCCACTGGGCCTCAATTTGCTCTATAAAATGGAAACATGGTACTTTCATGAGACAAAAATAAGTGAATACCGGTAAAGTGCTGAGAACCATGTGTGACCCCAAATTGGTAATCAGTGCCTATGGCTTCCTTTCTCTTCTAACAGGTCACTGGAGAAAGAGCAATGAGAGTTTTCGAGGTAGCTGGGGTTTAGTCCATTCACTTAGGGATCCTGGAGTTGTCTTTATGTTGCAGGAGAATGCACTCTAGTATCTGGGTCTGAGCTCTTCCTCCCTCTTCCACCTTCTTCCTCCATTATACATTCTAAGTTGCAGCTAGGTGTTAGGTGACACCAGGACCTGTAGCAGGAGATCTAGATGCTCATAAATGCAGGTGTATTCTTCACAGTCCTGTCTCCTGGAGGTGGATCTACCATTATTTCTGTCCAAAAAATGCTATGCCTTAATGAGAACTGAAGGGAATTTGCAGGAATGGATGATATTTGTATCTGGCACCATCCTGCTTTTTTTTCCGGATGCCCGTTCCAAAACAACTTGTGCTATTTTGTTGTTGTTGTTGTTCTCTTAAGGTTACTTCACTGCTGCAAAATAACTTAAAATGCTTCAGAAAGAACTGTTTTTCCTCCTGTGCCTTCCTCCCTCCTTCAGTTTAGTCTTATTTCAGGTGGATTTTAATAGAAAAGCAAATGGATTACACTAAACCTCTCCTCAGCTCAACCAACATTTATTGTCCTTTGTCCTTGGAGTTGTGCGAAGGGCTGGGGATTTAACAATTAACAAAATATAGTCCTACCCTCAAGATCTAGGCATGTCAGAGCCACATGTGAGAAGAAATAGCATGGCATTTGGAGTCACAGACTGCCAGAAAGAAAGAAGAGGCCAGGGACCAGGCCAGAAGCCTTCCAGTATGTTACCTTAATTCTCACAGTGTCCCTGGAGGGAGGTTTTAACATCTCCACCTTTATGGATTAGGAAACATCTGTGCAGAGGTTTTGAGTAAAACAGCATATCTTAATGGCAGAGCAGAGAAATGAGTGACTTGTTCTGCCTGGGGACTGGAAATCTTTATGTGGAAGAAGCAGCATTTGACATTAACCTAGAATTAGGAGGAGAAGTTTGAAAGATATGGCTGAGACAGCGGAGAGGTTACACATTAGGAGATAGTGGATTGCCTCCTTCCTTAGAACCAATGCTCAGAAATGTCAGGTTAAGCAGAGACTCAACACATGGAGAGAGGTGTACCAATCAACTAACCCTGACTCAGTTGCCCTAAATGTTTACCGTTACTAGAGTTTTTTCTTCTCATCAGTACCACTGTGGCCAGAGAGTAGCCATGGACCGTTGACTTGGCTCCTTTTAGCTCAGGGAAACAAGCTGGAACTTGCAAAACTTTACGGAGCATCAGTGGAGAATGAATAAAATGCAAGTAGTTTATGAGCATGGTGGATTACCGAGTACTGGTTTTCCCATCCTATTATAGATGTTTATTTCCAGGGCCCCCTTGCCTTGACAGCATTCCTGTCTTACAGTTTCTGTGGGAGAGTGGGAACCCAACTTTGTTAAGTAACAATTAGCAAACACAAATGGTCTAATCACATAGACCAAATCTCCCATAATGTCTTCTAGTACTTTTGCACTAGCTCACCCCATCTTTTCTTTTTTTTTTTTTTTAAGATTTTATTTATTTATTTGACAAAGAGAGACAGCGAGAGAGGGAACACAAGCAGGGGGAGTGGGAGAGGGAGAAGCAGGCTCCCCGCAGAGCAGGGAGCCCGATGCGGGGCTCGATCCTAGGACCCTGGGATCATGACCTGAGCCGAAGGTGGCCGCTTAATGACTGAGCCACCCAGACGTCCCATAGCTCACCCCATCTCTTAAAAATCATCCCATCTTTTGTTTCTGTGGACTTGAGTTCAATCTCTATTGTAACAGTCTTGAATAAAATCTTCCTTGCCTATCTCTATTCAGTGCAGTTTTTCTTTAACACCACACACATAGACACACAGCAATCTGAAATTCCAGGTGAAACACCTGTCACATAAACCTTGCAAACAACAACTACTCTCTCTTGGAAATTAAAATGCAGCATGATTGGGCTCTTGGGGGAGTGTAAGAATGAGACTCCTTTGTGTAGCATCTTAGGGTGGCACTGAAACTGTGAGCTTTGAAACCATGAAGGAATGTTGTTTACTTCAGAACCACAGTTTGTAAATGCTATTTACTACTGCTTTTCAATTTTGTAATCCCCTGTAGACTAAGGATTACTTAATTATGATTACAGAATAAAATATAAATGTTTTCATCCTTGATAATGTCAAATGTGGAGGTAGGAAAAGGAAAGAGGAGAGGCAGGAAAGGGTCAGGGTAAGTGTGTGAATATAGCTCATAAAAAGGCTTAAATATTTTATTACAAACTAAAAATGATCAAATGTTATGGGGCTATGCTGGAGGAAGGGGAAAGGATGAAGAATTTTAAACATATTAAATACTTACAAGAATAATTTTTAAAGTTAATAAATCAACAGATAATATATGGGTGGTAGTTAAAATATAGGCATCATGGTATTTGAAAACAAAGAGAACTAAAACCAGACATATTTAAAAGTTAATGGCTCTGAAATGGTTTCAGAGGGTAAAGAGTAATGTGGTAGGAGACTGTATGTCATCACAAGTGTTCTTGCACTATTTTTTAACCACAACAATTATGTATTCTTCTAAGTTTCTCTTTGGCAGGCATATACTGGGTCTTTTTTTTTTTGGATCCCAGGCCAGTCTCCAAATTTCTCTGGATTCTGTCCTTCTTCAAGCACAGTCCTGTCAGAATCACTCTCTCTCTCTCATCTTTCTAGTGAGTTTAGCCTTTTCTCTCTCTTTCCCACAACCTCCTGGTGTTTGGCAAACAAAGGACCCACAAGGTACCAGCATCCACCCTTCTTAGCAGGCAGTAGGGTATTATGAACAACAAAAAGCCAAAAAACGTGCCAGAATTAATATTTTGTGTCACAATTTGAAACCTCTTCTCATGATAGTCTTTGGATTATTTGAAGAAGGCTACTGGGCTGCCTCTTTTACCTTAGCCATTTCTTTTCCTGAAATTCTCTTTTCTTTGAGCAAAATTGTCTCCTTGTTTGCAACTCTTTGTCATATGCTTCTTTAAACTCTTTGTCATATTCTAGAACTTTATTCTGTTCTCCTTCAGACAGTTTTTTGTTTGGTTTAATCGTTGGCTCTCAGGACTGAACAGAATATTCTGTTATACAGGACCAAATAGAAGAGGACAGGTCAACCCCTTTCTTAGATTCAGAGTTTTCTTGGGAGTTTTTTTGGACTATAAAATTTTAAATTTTAAAATTAATTTAAAAAATGCCTATGCCTGGGGCACCTGGGCGACTCATTTGGTTAAGTGTCCAACCCTTGATTTTGGCTCAGGGCATGATCTCAGGGTCATGAGATCAAGCCCCAAGTTGGGCTCCATGCTGGACATGGAGCCTGCTTAAGATTGTCTTTGTTCCTCCTTCTGCCCCTCTGCCACCTCTCCCTCTTTAAAAAAATGCTTGAGGGGCATCTGGTGGCTCATTGGTCTGCCTTTGACTCAGGTTATGATCTCTGGGTCCTGGGATCAAGCCCCTCATTGGGCTTCCCGCTCAGCAGGGAGTCTGCTTCTCTCTCTACCCCTCCCCACTGCTCATTTTCTCTCTCTCTCTCAAATACTTTTTAAAAAATGCTTGGGCGCCTGGGTGTCTCAGTTGGTTATGTGTCTTCCTTTGGCTCAGGTCATGATCCCAGGGTCCTGAGACTGAGCCCTTCATCCAGCTCCCTGTTTGGCAGGGAATCTGCTTCTCCCTCTCTCTCTGCCTCTCCCCCTGGCCTGTGCACTCTCTCCCTCTCAAATAAATAAATCTTTAAAAAGAAATGCCTATGTGATTAAAGTAATTACACTTGACTAATTCCACTTGCCTGATATGGATGTTTACTGGAGTAAGTGTTCTTCTGATGACTGCTTTTTGGAGTGGGGGAGTCTTGTGTGCTTATTATTCCTTTATTCCTATTAAATCATAATTTTGGGGGCCAAATGTATATTTGCTGATGTGAAGAATAATATTCCTAAGAGAAGCAAAGGGAGGTATAACTGTACAATTGGATATATCATTTTGTAATCTTTTTTTCCTATATTACTTTGACTAATAATACTTACATCTTTGTTCATTTCTGGAACCCTAATTCACTCATAATAAATAGCTCTGAAGAGTCCACTCCATATAAGGGTTTATCACTTGGTTGGAAACGGGGAGGCTGGCAGGAGCTAAGGGACAGATGGGACAGGTGCTGAGACATCACGATTGTAGAGAGAAAATACAATTCACTCTGAGTAAATAAAGTGTGGCTGGGGGATGATTCTTGGTTGTTGATCTCATTAGTGAATTTGCAATACTTAGAAGGATGGAAAAAGAATGAAAAGGCGAGAAGTATGTCAAAGGTGGATGGTATAAAAAGCAGAGTGATTTGTTGAGAAAAAGAAAATATTGAATTAAAACCCAAAGCTGGATACATTTGTGGAAAAAAAAATTCAGGATTATTAAAAACTAGGGAAAGTAGAATCTATGCTGTATCGATACAATTACTAGAAAGCTGTCCTGAGTCACTGTCCAGCGTGCAGGATTACACATGCCACAGGATAGTAATCATTGTACGACCAAAGAAATGAGTGAATTGATAAAAAATGAGTGACTCTGGGTTCCATAACACTTTTCAACTCTAACCTATAAATCTAACATTTGGAAGCCCTTATCTGCATTCTTCCAGGTCAGCCCACATACATGGCAGCTGTCTCAAGAAGCCAGCTTCAGAAAAAGAAATCCTGCTCTAGGCCATTTCTGAATTCTCTTACGCTTTTCCTTCATTGCTCTTTGCTTTCAACCATTTTGATCTTAGATCCCTAGTGCTGTACACCAAGTTGTAGTCGTTGTTTTCATACTGTGTGGTGACAACTACCCCTTCGTATTCTCCTTGTGTTGTGGCTCCACTTGTGAGTCTCAGCTTTGGGCTTTCCCTCATTCAGGGGTGTACCAAAGATGTGGAGAAGCCTACCTTAGCTTCCTTCCACCTATTTTGAGGAAGGGAGTTGGGTCATATTTGTTCAACACCAGTTCTCATTTAACTATTACATTGTCTTCCTTTCTAGTTTTGGACAGAGTTGCAGCTATTGGGATTTTCACTTCCTTCCCTTGAATTCATATCCCACACCTACTGTAGCTTCACTGGGGCCTTCATCACTACACCTTACTTTTCTTTTAAGATGATCAGAGAGCCATAACATTGTTGGGATCTTCAACGGGAAAGCCTGAATCCTTAACTTACTTGACTTATTGAATTAAACATTCCCTACTGAATAAATGCATTTATTCTCCTGCTTTTCCTTCTGTCTTTCTGATGACTCTTCCTTCCTTTTCTTAGAATCCATTTCCTTCACTTGGTCCTGAGATCCTTTATGGGATCTCTTCCCTTCTATATCTACAAACTAGAGCTAGAAGACCATTTTCTTCTATTTCCAAGACCACTGTCAACTATTGCACAAATCTCTCTTGAGTTCTAGACCTCAGTATCTTTGTACATACTAGTAAGCATCCCCACCCTAATGTCAGATCACATATTGTGAAGGGAATCCTATTTTCTTAAAAAAATGTAACATTAAGTTGGTATCATCTCTTTAAAATAATCCGTGTCTATATTCCTAGGACATGTTTATTTCTGATTGTTAAAAATCTTAGAGTTATAACCTAGAATCTTAGAATACAAAAATTATTGAAACTTGCATGAAAATACTAGCCCACACTTAACAGGCATATACTCTGTGCTGGGAACTGTTTTAAGTCTTACAAATGCATAATCATTGAATCCTTAGAACCACTCTATAAAGTAATACTATGATTATTTGCATTTTACAGATGAGGAATCTGAAGTATAGAGCAGCATTTTTTTCCAAGTCACACAGGGAGAAAGTGATGTAGGACTTAAGCCCATGCCCTGATGTCAGGGTTCAAGTTCTTGATTCTCTTGTACTTCCTTCCAAGAAAGACCCTGAGAAACTGTAGGAAATTGTTAATGAAACAGTAGAAGACATTAGGAAATGGATAAAAGAGATGATTAGATAAAATGATTCTCTTTGAAGATAGAAGAAAACTCTGAAACCAGACAATGACTGAAAATATGAGGAAGATCCGATACAAAGTATATAATCTCAATGCTATGGTCAACATGAAAGATTGTAACATAGAAATTTGTGTTTCAATTGAATCACTGCCATCAATGTGTTGTCTTCTCAGGAGACTGCTAAGTCTATTTATAATAGAATGCATAAGATATATATATATACACACACACACACATACATATATATATACTAGAAGGCATTGATAATAAAATTATTAGGCAATAAGATCTGCTAGAATAGTACACAGTATGTGCGGTACACTGATTTTTTTCTTTCATTAGTTACTGGAGGATTTTATTTCTTCTATTACAAATTGACCCCAGCACACATTGAGTGTATTGGAAATGCCTGGAAAACCCCATAATCTAAAAAAACAAACTTACTAAAAAATTTTATATGTGCTGGTGGAATTTTATTATGTACTGGTGGATGGGGGAAGAGAACATGAAATGGATTTAGGAACCCTGGGCTCTGATAAAGTAAGCAGCTGTTTTGTTTTGTCCCAACTGGATGTGCCATGTCCTGGAAAACTTATTCAGTTCCAAGTAAACCAGGATGGTTGGTCATAGCTAGATCCAGTTCCATGAATCAGAAACCTTACTTCAGGCAAATCCTTAAGCCTTTCTAATCCTACTCTCCTTACCCATGATGTGAGTCATCCCAACACTAATGGGGCTGTGTGGACAGAGGTGCTACTGAACATCAAAGCAGGTATGTGCCCTGTGAGCGCTGAGGACCCTGGATGTGGTTCTAGTGCTGCGTGTGGCACACTCACACTTTTTTCTGTAACACTCATCATGCATAAGACTAGTGTATGATACCCTGGTTGCCAATGTTTTACTCTTCTCTGTGGCTATAGTCAGAGCCTGACATACTCTGATCGGTAACTCTGTGTTGAATGAACAAGTGGGTGAGGGGCAAGAGGCCTGGGAATAGAAATGTGGTCTTAGTGTGCAGTATTGCTCTAGTCACCTCTGTCACAGAACCCCCATCCTTCTCTACCATCTGATTGATTGACTTCAGAAAGAAAGAAATGGCTTTTTTTCAAGTGACCATCAAAGCTAGGGTTTGAGTAATGTGTTTGAAAATTAGAGGGCTGAAGCTATGCCCTAAGAGAACGATAGTAGTTATTTTCGCAGATGTCATGTGAATGAAGCAAAAAATCAGTGGAGCACAAAAGTTCAGTGACCTGGGTATATTGCATATACTCATATTTGAAAACCTGAGTATAATATAAATGTCTCTATTGAGACAGTGTGACCAAGCATTTATTTATCCTAGTGATAGAGTACTCCTTTAAATTTTTAAAGCTCTATATTATATGTGAGAATTTTGATTGAAGGAGCTGTGCATATGCACCATGAATCTTTTTGCCTATTTCCTAGCCTAAGGCTCTTCCACAGTAGAAGCCTCACTACTGGGTGCCTTGTAAATATCCACTGTTAATAAGAACAGTTTTAAAAGGACTTACTGTTACTATGGAAGAGAGAGTATATCATACTGGAAAATTACACCAAGGAAAAACTGTCCAAACAGTCTAGATTGTGGAAAACAGATGTCAGGCACATACGTTTGGTTGGAAATAGCAGTTAGCTTAAGCAGAAGAGCAGATTCATTATAATGATCCTGAGGTAGCTCCTGGAACTCAGGGACATAAAAGCAGCCAGATTTCAGGAAAGTCTGCCTCTGAAATCTGCTCAATCATCTCAGAAAAGGATGCTGCTCATCACAAGAAAGCAGGTGAGAGTGTGGGTGACTCAATGGGGAGTCTCCAAAGTTACTAGGAAAACATTAACTCTGAGGGACACAAACTGCAAATGCAAGACTCCTGGGTTTGAGTCAGTTCTGAGTCTTCCTACATCAAGAACATTAAAAACAAAACAAAACAAAACCAAAAAACAAAAACAAAAACAAGAAAGCCATTTACTTTTCCATTTTCCTGGATTTTTTTTCTTCTGAAGAACGTTTTGCTTAAAATAAAATTTCATTATCTGCATGTGGCTTCCCAGAGCAAAAACTGTCAAATCATGAAAATAATATGAAAAAAATATATGGTTTTTTTGTGTTTTTTTTTTTTTTTTAGCATTATGGCCTATTGTAGTAGGAGTCTCTTCACACATTTTAATGAAAATACCTCACCCTCAGGATTTTTCTTATCTACATGGCCCAAAATGAAGTGAGGAATTATAGTGAAGTGAGAATTTCTGACTGTCTATAGAGGCAAAATGTTTAATTCGAAATGCTCGACAAATAATAAAGTGAATTTTCAGGTTACATTGTTTGATTGCTTTACCCTGTCTTTATCGATCGGGTTTGTTTCTGGCAGATACATTCTCTGCTGTTTGCTGATAGGGCTGCTTTCGTGGTTCTACCAGGTTCATATATTCCAATCGAAAATTGCCTGCCTCCCTAGGGACTCCTCCTCAGAGCTCTCCATTGTTAAGACTACTTGTTTAGGATTTCTTAAAGAGCTCTGACCAATTCATGACTTTACTTATGAATCAGAAGAATTTGTGAATTTATACTCCTTTGTCCGTTTAACAAAGTTTTTGCCGGCTTACTATATTCTAGGTACAGGTCTGGGTCCTTGGAATACATCAGTGAATAAAACAGAAGTGCCTCTCCTCAAGGAGCTTACATTTCAGAGTGGGAGGACAAACCAAACACAAGAAAGAGTAAGTTACGTGTTGGAAGGTGATGGTAAGTGCCACGGAAAGAAAAACAGTGAGCTAAAGAGGATTGGAGTATGCTGAGTTGTGGGCGAGTGGAATTTAGGTTTGAATTCACAATGGAGCGGTTTGCGGACAGCTCATTGATCCAATGACTTTTGGAGCCAAAGACTTGAAGTTGACAAAATTAGCCACCTTGAGGGAAGAGCGTTCCCAGGCACAGATGACAGTAAATGCAAAAGTGCTGAGTGGGGAATATCCTGGCGTGTGCACGAGCAGCAGGTAGTCCAGTGTGGTTGGAATGGGGTGTGTCAGTGGGAGAGGCAGTGTGTGAGTCCGAGATAGGAAGGGGTCTGAGATCATAGCCTGTGAACCCTGTAGCGTCACGAGTCGAATTGTATTCCCCGCCTTCCCCAATTCTTTTGTTGAAGTCCCATCCATGAGTACTTCTGAACATGACCTTACTGGAGTAGAGTGTCATTGTAAATGTAATAAATTAAGATGACCTCATCCTGGGCTTAGAAGAGAGGAAGCTATTCCAATATGACAGGTGACCTTAAAAAGAGGGGAAACTTGGAGACAGACCTACATGGGATCAGGCCATGTGAAGATAAAAGCACAGACTGGGGTGATGCTTCTATAAAGCCAAGGAACACGAAAAACTGCCAGAAAACCACCAGAACCTAGGGGAGAGACATAGAACAGATTCTCCGCACAGCCTTCAGAAGGACCTAACTCTGCCAAAACCTTGAACCTGGATGTCAAAACTCCAGAACTGTGAGACCACATATTTCTGTGTTTAAGTCACTCTGTTTTTGTGGTACTTTGTTACTACTGCACTAGCAAACTAATACATAGGGCATTGAAAGGACTTTGGCTTTTACTCCGAGGGACAGGAGAGGACTTAAAGAGTTTTGAGCAAAGGTAGGGCATGGTATGACTTCTATCTTTTATTTCTTTTTACCATTTAAAGAATGTATTTTAAAATTTTAATTATGGTATACTTAACATACAGTGTTGCATTAGTTTCCGGTGTACAGAGTAGTGATTCAACAACTATATACGTTTTTCAGTGCTCCTCACAATAAGTGTACTTTTTTTTTTTTAAAGATTTATTTATTTATTTTGAGAGAGTGAGAAGGTACATGAGAGCGGGGAGGGTTAGAGGGAGAGGCAGGCCCCTCGCCGAGCAGGGAGCCTGATGCGGGACTCGATCCTGGGACTCCAGGATCATGACCTGAGCCGAACGCTGTCGCTTAACCAACTGAGCCACCCAGGCGCCCCTGCAATAAGTGTACTCTTAATCCTCTTTACCTATTTCATCCATACCCCACGCAGCTCCCCTCTGGCAACTACCAGTTTGTTCTCTATAGGTAAGAGTGTTTTTTTGCTTTGTCCCCTTTTTTCTTTGTTCGTTTGTTTTGGTTTTTTTTTAGATTCCACGTAAGTGAAATTATATGGTATTTGTCTTTCACTCATTTATTTCACTTAAGCATTATACTCTCTAGGCCCATCATGTTGTTGCAAATGGCAAGATCCCATTCTTCTTTAAGGCTGAGTAATATTCCATTGTACATATGTACCAGTTCTTCTTCTTTATCCATTCATCTGTCAGTGAACTTTGGGTTGCTTCCATAATTTGGTTATTGTAAATAATGCAGTAAACATAGAAGTGCATATAAATTTTTGGATGTTTTCATATTCTTTGGTTAAATACCCAGTAGAGTGATTACTGGCTCATATGGTAATTGTTTTTAGTATTTTGAGGAACCTCCATAGGTTCAACAGTGGGAGCATCAGTCTGCATTCCCACCAAAAGTGCATAGGCATTCTTTTTTCTCCACACCATCACCAACACTTGTTGTGTCTTGTGTTACTGATTTTAGCCATTCTAACAGGTATGAGGTAATATCTCATTGTGGATTTGATTTGCATTTCCTTGACAATGAGTGATGCTGAGCACCTTTTCATGTGTCTGTTAGCCATTTGTATGTCATCTTTGGAGAAATGTCTATTCATGTCTTCTACCTAGTTTTGATTGGATTATTTGTGAGTTTGGTGTTGACTTGTGTAAGTTCCTTGTATATTTTGAATACTAACCCTTTATCAGATATGTCATTTGCAAATATCTCCTCCCATTCAGTAGGTTGTCTTTTAGTTTTGTTTCCTTTGCTATACAGAAGCTTTTAATTTTTTTTTTCAGTTTCAAAATATGTTTAATACGCATGTCGTCCAGGTCCAAGGTGGCATAATATTACATTTCAAAGGCAAATTTATCCATTTATTTATTTATTTTTTCAGAAATCATTATTCTCTAGGAAGAATGTTTTCTGAAATTTCAAGTTAAGTGAACTAAGAGCTTCTTCTGTTACTCTTTAGTGTGTGTCAGTCTATTCCATGATATGCTCAGTGAAAAAGATTCCCATGTATCACCACATTTGAGGCCGCTTAGTTGAAAAAAATTGAAAGAGCTTACTGAATTCCATTTGGCACCTCTGTGGTAGTTTCCTGGGGAGTGTGCATGCCTCTTTGGATGCCTGCAGGAAGGATTCCATTCTGGGCATAGGGATTAGCTTGACGGGTGGACAGACTAGCTATTGGGAATAAGGACTGGGAAATGAGACCTGTGATTTGTGGGGCCACTGGCAATTCCTCTTAGCTTAGAATCACACCCTGGGCTCCAAGGTGTGCTACAGTAATGGGCAACATTTGGGGTTGCAGCTGCTGTTGCACATTCAACACCCTAGGATCAGTGGGAGGGTCTGGGCACCAGGTGCAATCCCTGCAGCAGGATTTAGCAGCTGCAGATCTGATCCTAATGCCCAGAAGCTTGTAATTTTGACATAGTCCCGATAGTTTTTATTTTTATTTTTCCTTTGCCTCAGGAGATACCTCTAGAAAAATGTTGCTATGGCCATTCTCAAACAGATTACTGCTTGTAATCTTCTAGGATTTTTATGGTTTCCTGTCTCACATTTAGATCTTTAATCCATTTTGAGTTTATTTTTGTGTATGGTGTAAGAAGGTGGTCCGGATTCGTTCTTTTGCAGGTTGCTGTCTGATTTTCCCAACACCATGTGTTGAAGAGACTGTCTATTCCATTGCATATTTGTGCCTCCTTTGTCAAAGGTTAATTGACCACATAATCATGGGTTTACTTCTGGGCTCACTCTTCTGTACCGTTGACCTATGTGTCTGTTTTTGTGCCAGTACTGTACTGTTTGTTTTTTTTTTAAAGATTTTATTTATTTATTTGAGAAAGAATGAGACAGAGCATGAGAGGGGGGAGGGTCAGAGGGAGAAGCAGGCTCCCCGCCGAGCAGGGAGTCCGATGCAGGACTCGATCCCAGGACTCCAGGATCATGACCTGAGCTGAAGGCAGTCGCTTAACCAACTGAGCCAGCCAGGCACCCAGTACCATATGTTTTGATAACTACAGCTTGTAGTACATCTTGAAACTGGCATTGTGATAACTTCAGTTTTGTTTTTCTTCCTAAAGATTATTTCAGTCTTTGGGGTCTTTTGTGGTTCCATACAAATTTTAGGATTATTTGTTCTAGTTCTATGAAAAACACCACTGGTACTTTGATAGGGATTGTATTAAATTTGTAGATTGTTTTGGGTATTACAGACATTTTAACAATACTTGTCCTCTCAAACCATGAGCATAGAATATCTTTCCGTTTGTTGGTGTCATCTTCAATTTTTTTTCATCAGTGTTTTCTAGTTTTCAAAGTACAGGTCTTTCACCTCCTTGGTTAAGTCTATTTCTAGACATTTTATTATTTTTGGTGTAAGGATAAATGGAACTGTTCTATTAATTTCTCTGCTGCTTCATTATTATTATAGAAATGAAGGTGTTTCTGTATATTGATTTTTGTATCCTGCAATCTTACTGAATTCACTTATCAGTTCCAGTAGTTTTTTGTTGTTGTTGTTCTGTTTTGTTTTTTTTGGTGGAGTCTTTAGGGTTTCCTATATATATACTATCATGTCTTCTGCAAACAGTGAAAGTTTTACTTCTTCCTTACCAATTTGGATGCCTTTTATTTCTTGTTGTTTGATTGCTGGGGCTGGGACTTCCAGTACTGTGTTGAATAAAATTGATGAGAATGAACATCATTGTCTTCTTCCTGATCTTAGGGAAAAAGCTCTCAGTCTTTCCCCATTGAGTATGTTAGCTGTCAGTTTTTCATATACTGCCTTTATTATATTGAGGTATCGTCTCTCTAAACCCACTTTGTTGAGAAATTTTTTTTATCATAAGTGGATGTTGTACTTTGTCAAATGCTTTTTCTGCACCTGTTGAAATGATCATACTATTTTTATCCTTTTTCTTGATGATGTGATGTATCACATTGATTTGCAAGTATTGAACCATACTTGCATCCCAGGAATAAATCCGACTTAATTGTGGTGAATGATTTTTTTAAATGTATTGTTGGGTTCAGTTTGGTAGTATTTTGTTGAGGATTTTTGCGTTTATATTCATCAGAGATACTGGCCTGTAGTTCTCTTTTGTTGTAGTGTCTTTATTCAGTTTTGGTATCAGGGTAATGCTGGCCTCAAAGAAAGAATTTGCAAGTTTTCCTTCCTCTTCTATTTCTTGAAATAGTTTGAGAATAGATTAACTGGTCTTTAAATATTTGGGAGAATTTACTGTGAAGATGTTTAGTCCTGGACTTTGACTTGTTGGGAGTTTGATTCCTGATTCAATTTCATTGCTGGTAATCAGTCTGTTCAAATGTTCTGTTTCTTCCCAATTCGGTTTTGCATGGTTATATGTTTCTAGGAATTTACCTATTTATTCTAATTTGTCCAATTTGTTGGCATATAATTTTCAAAATCTTTTATAATTCTTTGTATTTCTGTGGTGTCAATGTTCTCCTATTTCTGATTTTGCTTGAGATCCCCCCTCCCTCCTTTGGTGAGTCTGGTTTAAGGTTCATCAGTTTTGTTGACGTTTTCAAAGAAACAGCTCCTAGTTGATAATTCTCTTTTTTTTTTTTTCTTTTTTCTATTTCTGTTCTAATCTTTATTCCCTTTCTTCTGGTTTGGGGTTTTGTTTGTTCTTTTTATAACTCCTTTATGTATGAGGTTAAGTTGTTTATTTGAGATTTTCTTTGCATCTTGAGTTAGGCCTGTATTGCTGGAAACTTCCCTTCTAGGATTGCTTTTGCTGCATTCCAAAGATGTGGGCCTGTTGTATTTTAATTTTTATCTGTCTCCATGTACTTTTTTGATTTCCTTTTTGATTTCTTGGCTGACCCTTTATTGTCTAATAGCATGTTATGTAATTTCCATGTATTTGTGCTCTTTCCAGATATTCTTCTTGTGGTTAACTTGTAGTTTTATGGCCTCGTGTTCAGAAAAGAGGCATGGTATGATTTTTGAATTTGTTGGTATTTGTTTTGTGGCCTAATATATGATCTGTTCTGGAGATTGTTCCCATGTTCACTTGATAAGAATGTGTTTTCTGCTGTTTTAAGATGGAATGTTCTGAATATATCTGTCAGATTTATCTGATCCAATGTGTCATTCAAAGCCCTTGTTTCCTCATTGATTTTCTGTTGGATAATCTGTCCATTGATGTAAGTGGGGTGTTAAAGTCCCCTATTATTATTGGTATTACTATTGATTATTTCCTTAATGTATGTTAGTAGCTGTTTTGTGTATTTGGATGCTCCCATCTTGGGTGCATAACTATTTGTAATTATTATATCTTCTTGTTGGATTGTTTCCTTTATGATTATATCATAGTGTCCTCCTTTGTTTCTTGTTACAGTCTTTGTCTTAAAGTCTGTTTTGTCCGATAGAAGTATTGCTACCCCAGCTTTCTTTTCACTTTCATTTGCATGTTAAATACTTTTCCATCCCTTCACTTTCTAACTGCTTGTGTCTTTAGGTCTGGAATGAGTCTCCTGTTGGCAGTATATACATGGGTCTTATTTTTCTCTCCATCCTGTCACATTATGTCTTTTGATTGGAACATTTGTTATATTTACATTCAAAGTAATTATTGATAGGTATGTACTTAGTGCCTTTTTTTTTTTTTTTTTTTACACTTATGGTGGTTTTTGTAGTTCTTCTCTGCCCCTTGCTGTCCTCTCCTGGTTGGTTGACTTTCTTTAGTGATACACTTGGGTTCCTTTCTCTTTATTCTTTGCATATCTGTTAGTGTTTTTATTTGTGGTTACTTTAGGTTTGTATATAATGTCTTCTGCCTATAGCAGTCTATGTGAAGTTGATAGTCACTTATGTTTAAATCCATTCTATACTCCTCTCCTTTCCCACCAACGTTATAGGTATATGGTGTCATAGTTCACATCCTTTCATGTTGTGAGTCCCTTGACTGATTTTTACAGATTAATTTTCGCTGCTTTTGTGCTGCTTATTTTCTTACTCTTACTAATGGTCTTTCCTTTCCACTCAGAGTCCCCTTTAACGTTTCTTGTAGGGCTGGTTTCATCATCTTGAATTCCTTTAACTTTTGTTTGTCTGGGAACCTCTTTCTCCTTCTGTTCTGAATGACAGTCTTGTGGGATAGAGCATCTTGGCTGTAGTTTGTTTATTTCAGCACTTTGAATATGTCATGAAAATTCAGCTGAGAGTCTTAAGGGGTTTCCCTTGTATGTAACTGTTTTACTGCTTCTAAAATTCTCTATCATTACTTTCTGTCATTTCAGTTATTGTGTGTCTTGGTGTGGACCTCCTCGGGTTGATTTTGTTGGGGGCTCTCTGACTCCTACATCTGGATATCTGTTTCCTTCACCAGATTAGGGAAGTTTTCAGCTATTTCTTCAAATAAATTTTCTGCCCCCTCTTTTCTCTGTTCTCCTCATGGATCCCTATATTGCAGATGTTATTTTGCTTGATGATGTTGCTGAGTTCCTGAGTCTTTTTTCATTTATTGTTATTATTTTCTCTCTTTCCTGTTCAGCTTGACCAGTTTCCATTACTCTGGTCTCCAGGTCACTGGTCTGTACTTCTGTTTTTTTCTAGACTCTACTATTCTTGTGTATTTTTTTATTTTATTTATTGAGTTCTTTACCTCCAATTGGTTCTTTGTTTTCCATCTCTTTGTTAAGGGTCTCACTCAGCTCTTTCCTGAAGTCCAGTGAGTATCTTTATGATCATTACTTTAAATTCTCTATCAAGCATGTTTATTATCTGTATTTCTTTTAGCTCTCTTGCTGTGATTTTGTCCTATTCTTTCATTTGGGACATTTTCCTCTGTCTCCTTATTTTGTCTTTCTCTCTGTGCCCGTTTTTATGTGTTAGGAAATTCTGCTCTGTCTCCTGATCTTGAGAGTACTGGCCTTATGTAGGAAATGTCCTGTAGTGCCCTGCAGTGCAATACCCCATGTTCACCAGAAACTGGTGCTTCACAACTGTCTCCTATGTGCGTTCCTGCATCCTACTGTTGTGGCTGAGCCACATTTGCCTTCAGTCCATTAATCTGCAATGGCTCTCTTTGCCTCTTGTGGGCAGGGAGTTGTTAGTGGGTCAGTTTAGAGCCGCCTTGGACTTGAGTTGGGTCAAAGTGTTTGCCAGAGCTGCGGCAACAGCAGATTGCAGGGCACTCTCCCTATGTTGTCCCCTGAGAAGCTTTTGCTGGTTGGCACAGCCTACAACCAGACCAGGTATCTGCCCCCAGCCCACTGCTGGGGCCGCGGTCTGGCATGTGTGGTTATCTTTCCCTCAGGCATGAGTCGCTTTTTAGTAGGGCTGACCCTTTCAGGGTTGCTTTGTATGCTGCCAGGTTTTGGCACCCCTTTGGGTGGTCTCCTGCCAAGGGCATGTTGGAGGGAGTGTCTACAGGAGAGGGCGGGGGGAGGTGTGGGGTGCCAGCAAGTTCTGGGCCGGTCCACTGTAGAAGGGGACCCGCAACGTCCCCCAGGAAGCCTCCTGCCCAGGCCAGAAGCCTGCAGGAGCAGGGTTTGCTGTTAGCAAGCTAGATGGAGAGTGTTTACTCTTTGCTAGTTCCTGCAGGTGTCACTGGTGCCTGTCAGCTCTTTTGTTCTTGGAGAAGTTTCCTAAAGATCCCTGCCCCTCCAGCACACCCTCTGAGATTAGTAAATAAATTTGCTCCCTGTGTACCCCAGGCATTTTTCAAACTGCTGCTTCTATGCTGTATCTCTCTGTTGGGCTTAGTTGTGCTGTCTCTTTTCTGATGGGGACTCAATTTTCTGTTGCCCTCTGGGCTCTCCCAGAGCAGAGCCAATGATTTTTGAAGTTCCAGGTATTAAGCCCCACTGACTGTGAGAACTTGCAAAGTTAGGCTCCTTTGGTTTTCAAAGCCAAATGTTACACGGATTTATCTTCCTAGTGCCGGGACCCCATACCTGGGGTGCCTGGTGTGGGGTCTGCTCCTCCCCTGTCTTCTCGCCTGAGATGTCCTCCTCAACCATGTACAGTCCTGGGGTCAGTTTACCTCCCAATCACATCTCCGCCCTTCTCATCCTCTTTGATGTAGCCTCTTCTCTACATTTAGCTATGGACAGTCTGCTTTGCCAATCTTCAGGTCATTTTCTGGTTTATTTACTCTTCTTTGGGTGTTAACTCAGTGTAACTGTGGGAAGAGGTGAGCCTAGGATCCTCCTACTATGGCATCTTCACCAGAAGTCCCCTGACATATTTTTAAAGGTTACTTCTGAATGCCATGTGGGAAAGAGACAGTCAAAGAGCAAAAGTGTGATATTCACATCATATATGTAGGCCACAGTGGCCGGTGGCTCAGACCAGGGTGGGGGCAGTGAATAGATGAGAAGTGATTGGATTCTGGATATATATTTATATCAGAGCTAATAGATTGGATGCATGGTGTATGAGAGAAAAGAGTCAAGGATGATTGTGAGGTTTTGAACTTGAAGTACTGGAAATTTGAGTTAACTGAGAAGAGGAAGCCTATAGTTGGGAGTTAGTTTTTGTTTTCTTTTGGTGGGAGAAAGTCGGGATTTCAATTCTACACAGGTGAAGTATCCAATTTCTAATAAACAGCCAAGTGGAAGTATTAGCAAGTAGTAGCACAAAGTGTGTTCATATCCCTTTAATGCTCCTAAAATATAGTTGAGATAAAATGCATTAAAATGTAGGAAAGCTGAACATGGAAATC
The DNA here is from genome assembly GCF_009762305.2 of Zalophus californianus. Lineage (NCBI taxonomy): Eukaryota > Metazoa > Chordata > Mammalia > Carnivora > Otariidae > Zalophus > Zalophus californianus. The sequence goes on from NC_045597.1 coordinate 57,137,671, forward strand.
TAATGCCAACTAATTTAACAACAGCTATTTAGTGGGTTAGAAGGACACCATGACAATAAGAAATTAGATGCACGTAAAGATGGTGCAACCCTGCAAGATAGGTTTTAATTGGAAATTTTACAAAAACATTTGCAGTTCCAAGGCCTATCTACTACTTAACATACATTATTTATGCTGAATGTATATTGGGAAATGGGTTGACGGAATCTAGTGAGTTAGTTACAAGAACTATGGCTACAATGCTTTTTTTCTTTTCTTTACTGTGATAAATAACTTTTCTTAGTATTGTACCTTTTTAGCTTTCTGTATATTTGGTATTGTAGACTGGCTTATAACTCTGTTAGGCTATGGTTAGTTATGTTGAATATTTTCATGTAATGGTCACTTTCTTCTGAAAAACCAATATCCGTGACCATTACTCTTGAAGTTATTTTCTTGAGACATTTTAGAGTCCATTATCATGCAAATGAAAAGGAATAATTCCAGGCCCCATATTTTAAGAATAAGGGGCTTCTACAAAATTGTTTATTTTGATTTTGGGGGGACTATAACATGGAGGACAAACTCCAAGTGTCAGCTGCACTTTTATTGGGTATTTTGAGAGCTGTTTCCTTGGGTAATGGTGAAGAAGGCAGCACTTGGGAGGTGGATGGAGAGCTGGTGATTCCAAATGAACCTCTGAAGTGGCAGGCAGCCAGCTAGGGTGGAGGATGCAAGGTGTGGGTGTGTGAGAAAGCTGCAAGGGGGAAGGAGGTGTGAAGAACAAGTGGAGATGGTAGAAAATGTTCTGGAAGGCAAAAGAAGCAAGCAAGGAAGTGGGAAACAAAGGCTTAGGGACAGCATTTGCATAGTTGGTGGCCATACACTTTGATATGGTTAAGATTTAATTTGGCTCATTGGCCTGAAAATTATATGAGGAAGCTCATTTCACACCCAAGATGAATGTGGCAAACATTGTTTTAGCACCTCTTGGGTGCTAGGCACGGTTCCAGGGCTTAGGACCTGATAACTTTGGGGTTACAATTTAGCACACTACAGTATGTTTGTGAATCTCATTCTCAGAGTGGTATCCATTTGCATTGGGCTGATGAAATAGACCTCTCAGTTGGAGAAACCCGTGGCAGATCCCCTAAGGACTGAAGACCCCATCCTTCAGGGTTGTGTGGTTGATAGCCTGGTGACCTTTCTCCCTCTTGAGCTCACATACCTCTGCTTCACTGGGTGTCACCAAATTTCCTATAGGAAACACCTTCCTTGCAGAACAAAGGGCAGGTTAGAGTATCGCAAGTAATTGAATAGAAACAGGAGAGAACAATAAGAAGTGGTCCAGGACAAGCTAAAGACGTAGCTGAGGGCCCGCTCATGGAAGGCAGGGGACCTTAGCTTAAAAACATTTTAGAACCAAAAATAAAAATGAGTCAGATCTTACTGAAGATTACGTTGGTTGCTTTGCCTTAGTAAATGTGGTAACAGCTTACACTTAGAGCTACTTGCCAGGCATTGTTCTAAGCATTTCTATGCATTCATTTACTTGAGACTTAAAAAATCCTATGAATTAGATAACATTCTTATTTTACTTTACATATGGGCAAACTGAGGCATAGAAATTACATAACTTAAGTTCACTCAGCCTGTAAATGGTGGATTTTTAATATGAACTCGGGGAAGTTGGTCTCAGAACTGGTACCTTGGCTTCAGTGGCACCACCTGCAACCCAGTTTTGTTCCTCCGTGCATTTATTTTGCTTTTTCTTGCCTCCCTACTAGGTGGGTGATAGCTCTTGAGCGCCAAGAGTTCTGCATACCAGGTGCCAGGAGCTGGAGCAGCACTCACGCACGGTGACACACACTTTGTGCTGTCCTCATGGCTGATTAATGCTCCTTTTGCTTTTAGTTGTCACAAGGCTACTGTGAAGGAGCAACCTGAGTTTCACTAAAGAGGAATCTGGGACTAATAAAGGAACGCCTTGCAAACAACCCTGTCAACTTTCCTGGAGTAAGTAACAGCCTTTGCAGCACTTACAATGTGTTTAGTCAGCTCTTGGTTCCTGGCTTCAGGATTGACAAAAGAGGTCTTTTGATAACCCATGTGGCTTCATAGGCCACATTTCACATTTGACTTTCAGAACATGAGTGAATGTTGGCACTCCAGTAATGCTTTCATTTAAACTTTATCTCCAAATCCCTTCTTGAATGAAGCTGTCAGAAGATTTAGATGTATAAAAGCAAAACTCAGAATTCTAAGGTGCATCTGGGTAGAGGGATTTGAAGAAGGGCAGCAAGAAGGAGAGATGCTACAAATTAGGATGAATGAGCAATTTGTGCAAATAGAATTGTTTTATTTCCCTAGAAGTTTCAGTGGAGCTGTGATCTCAATAACATGCTCACAAGGATATAGAAATAATTTAGATGAGCATAAAAGTATACCATCAACAGTTGAAGTGCCAGCGATCCATAAGAGAATTTTTAGTGATTTCTGTCATTTGAGAACCCAAGGCGTTCTGATCATGAAAACCTTATTCATCTTGATAGATTCAGAGATTTTCTTTCTATTCTCACAGCAATATCAAACATAATTTTGAAGGCGATGGGAGGAATAATAGCACCATTTTAACCGAAGGGAAAACAGAATCCCAGTTGTGGATAAAAGTCTTATTCCATTCCACTCCATCTGGTCCATAAAGGACAGTAGTGAGACTGGCCAGTCTCCCAGGCTCTCTGTAGTTGGAGGGACTATCAGATTGTGGCTGTACATATCAAAGGGGCTTGGCCTTTTAGAGCTGTGGCACCTTTAAGTCTAGCCAAGGTATAGAGGTCAGGCCTGAAGACCCAAAGCACATGACTGATTTCCTCATTCTCTTGCTATCACATTGGGCAGAGGTTCTGCCTTGCTTCATACAGGAATGGGACACAGAGAAGGAAATTTACACACACACACACACACAGCAGCCCTTAGGTATAACACAATAATGTCTTGAACCTTCTTCCCACTTACCTAGCTTCCATAGTTAAAACACAGTGTATTCTACAAGGGACTGAGGAGTAAAAATCAAGGAAGCTTGTCTCTTCAGAAGTCTGTATTTTAGCATTTCACGATCTATCGGATGGATAATTGAGGTGTGACATTCCAGACATTGCCAACTATTCCCAGACTTTCAGATGTCTGCTAACACATCTTTAAGTCCATTTGTCTTCCCCTCCTCTGGTTCCAATTACCACGAACCCCAGTTTATATGCGTTCTAGAAGACAGTGGAAAAATACCACCTTATTTTTTTTTTTTTGTATTTTGCCTTTTTTTTTTCAAGTGCAAATAATGATTTAATATCTGGGTTTGAATTGTTCAACTACTGATTTCTTAATTTAAGACTTTTACCTTTTTGTGTGTGTGTGTGTGTGTACATATATATATATTTTATTATTATGTTAATCACCATACATTACATCATTAGTTTTTGATGTAGTGTTCCATGATTCATTGTTTGCATATAACACCCAGTGCTCCATGCAGTACGTGCCCTCCTTAATACCCATCGCCGGGCTGACCCATCCCCCCACCCCCCTCCCCTCTAGAACCCTCAGTTTGTTTTTCAGAGTCCATAGTCTCTCATGGTTCGTCTCCCCCTCTGATTCCCCCCCCCTTCATTTTTCCCTTTCCTTTCCTACTATCTTCTTTTTTTTAACATAATATGTATTCTTTGTTTCAGAGGTACAGGTCTGTGATTCAACAGTCTTGCACAATTCACAGTGATCACCATAGCACATACCCTTCCCAATGTCTGTCACCCAGCCACCCCATCCCTCCCACCCCCCACCACTCCAGCAACCCTCAGTTTGTTTATTACTACTGTTGGCGTCAATTTCAATAGGTATGAGAGTTATACTGTGGTTGTGTAGGAAAATGACCTTCATTTTAATCTTAGGAGTTGATGCTAAAGTATTTAGCAGTCAAGAGGGGAAGTCTGCAGTTAACTTAAAAGTGGATCAGGAAAATAAAGAACATACATTGTTATCTTATGGTGGTTTTCACTTGAATTTCCCTAATGGCTAATGATAATTGAACGTGTGCTTTTTCGTCATTGCTGTTTCCTTGGGTGCAGTGTCTATGTAAATCGTTCATCTGTTTTGTATTTGGGTTGCTTGTTATTGAGTTTTGAAAGTGATCTTATTTTCTGGATGCAAGTCCTCTTACAGATATGTAATTTGCAAATATTTTCTCTCACTATGTAGCTTATCTTTTTATTCCTTGAGTCTTAAAAGGAGAAGAAGTTCCTAATTTCGATGAAGTCTAATTTACCATTTTTTTCACTTACAGATTGTGCTTTTGGTGTTGTATCTAAGAAATGATTGTCTAAGCCAAATTAAAATTTTTTTCTCCTATGCCTCTTCTAAAACTTTTAGAATTTCAGAATTTTGGTCTATAATCCAGTTGGTATTATTTTTAGTAGATGGTACAAGGTGTGGACTGGATTTGTTTTTCTTTTTGCTTTTTTTCTTAGCCTTAAGCGCCCAAGCAGTTAGGGAAAAGTGGCATATCCTTGGTCATCCTTGAGATGAAGGTGCTGGACAGGTATTAAAGTCTTTTGTCTTTCAGTGTAATTCATCTTCATTCTCTTTATTATAAGTGTGATTATAAGTCTTCCCATCATTAACCTAACTTTTGTTTCAACATTTGGACCTTAGAACTCTAAAAGAGTAGTAAGAGACATAGGATTAGAGAGGCAGAAGGCCAAAACAGATCTTAAAAAATTTACCTACTCTGGGTCTCAGGCATCCAACAAGACAGCTTTTTTAAAACTGCATTTTACAGAAGAGAATCTGTGTCATTGTTAAAGATGTTAAATATTAATAGAGACAATGCATTTTAAAATTTCGGGACTTGTGATAATTGTACAACAAACAAGTAAGGAGCAAATAATTACAGAGCTTCAAATATGTTCCTGGCACTGCTACTTAGAGAAGGAAAACTGATCACATATATATTGAAAATAACACACTGCATAATCATATTAAATGTGAATATATGTGAAGTATGACACCAATTTTCTGGAAGGTAGTTAAGGTCATAAATCAAAGATATCCTGTGGGTTCTCTGAAATGAAGGTAGGTTTTTTGTTTGTTTTTAATATGGAAAATATCCTTGGATGAATTGTGGTAACTTGGAGTTCTCCTCTCAAGATAGCACCATACAAGGGGCACCTGGGTGGTGCAGTCAGTTGGGCATCTGACTTTTGTTTTCAGCTCGAGTCATGATATCTGGGTCCTGGGGTCTAGCCCCTTGTTGAGTCCTGTGTCCTGTTGCGTGCTCAGTGCGGGATCTGCTGGAGATTCTCTCTCCCTCTCTCTCTGCCCCTTCTGCTCCTGCTCTCTTTCTCAAATAAGTAAGTAAATCTTAAAAAAAAAAAAAAAAATTGCACCATACTCAAAACCTTTCCTGCTGATTGTCTTCTTGTATTGGAACCTTCGGATAGAACTTGATTTATAATGGAAGAGAGAAAATATTTAAAATGATAAATTTTTTGTGTGGAACTAAATCAAGTAGTAAAACAAGGCATATTTTGATGCTTACTTGGAATAAATTGCGTAACCAGTCTTCTGAATGTATTTTTCTGGTTTGTGTTTGGATCCATTTAAATACAGTTCAAAGAAAGGAGGAGTAAAGGATTTCTAAACTCTGTATCCGAATTAACAACACAATTAGCTGCATTATTATGCAAATACTCAATAGGTAATGGTAGAGCTACCCTGGTACAGGAAGGGATTCTTGCCTCTTCCCTCAAGGTAGTTTCTGAGACACATCCAGGGGAGCCCTAGTTTCTGAACAGAGATCGAAACCACCAGTGCACAGGCTGATTTTCAGTGTCTTCATGGGGCATCCAGGCCTCACCATGATCACATTTTCTGTCTCTCATTCTCTCCCACCTCTCTCCTAATTGAAAGCTGTGCTCCACTTGGTTTTCTGATTAAACCACACTGAGGCATCACTTGCCCTTTCTTATGACTTTCTCATTTTATGAGAATTTAAAGGAAGATTATGTATAGCCAACTTTAAAAACAACAGTTTCTCTAAAGATGATCAAGGAATTGACTTCAAAATCCTGGAGAAGTTTCTGATCTGATTCCTAACTAGGAGACTTAAAACTTTTTCAGACTTTTCTATTAATCCTCAAGACTTGTGAGGTTGATTATAGACTTGATAACTATGTTGTCTGTATTTAACCTTACTTTAAATGGCATCCCCACAAAAGGAGAAAGTCACGAGAAAAAGGTGAGAGATGCCTAAACATAGTGCAGTCAGGAAAGAAAGTGGACGAAATTTCAGGTGGTGGCCAAGTGAGAGAGAATGGCTGGTGGATAGGAGAAAGAGCTCTTGGTGGCGCTTGAAAACTATATTAAGGCATTTAGAATTTAGACTTGAGGACTGTTCTGCATCTCCAGGCTTTTTTCTAATACTTGTTTTCTGTTCATTGTACATAGTTATTAATTAAATATTCAACTAATGCTTGGTTTTTACTCTTTGAAATTAGGAGACATAGATGAGCCAAGACTGTATTTTAAAAGATACTGCATTCAGCAACGGATAGATCAGCCCACAGATATTTACTAATTTGGATAAACATTGAAATAAAGTCCACAGTAGCAGCACAAGCCAGGTGTCAGATCTGGCTCAGGTGGCTCAAAGGCACACTGGTTGAGTGCATCACACTCATATCTGCAGTTGTCCCACACCACCTGTCTGCACTGCCCCTGTCCTCTGGCCAAACTCCATGTAGTCCCCTGTTCCTGCCTCTACCTATCCACTCATTGTGATGGCCAGTTGGTTATTCCTGACCCATAATCTCAGCTTCTAGATAGCAGGATTACCGCATGGGCCAGTGAGTCCATGGATGGGCCACTGCTGCTGACCATCTCATTTGGTGAGCTGTGTACCTCTGTTTCTGCCCAGTGGGCAGCTCAGAGAGTTGCTGCTGGATTCAGCTTGGATTCAGTTTTCTAATACAACTTATATTTAGCCAAAGATTACTGAAAATTGTGATAGGAGAATTGGTAGGTAAGTGGCTGAAAACCAACTTTCAGGACTTCAAAATAAGGACTTAATAACCACTCCAAATTAAGTGTGTTTATGAGAATGTGTGTGTTCATATAAAATATCAGCACTCAGATCAGTGGTCAAATATTGAAAATTCTGGAAAACACAGAAAACTTGAATTCCTGGCCAACTTGTCATCCTAAGAATACCTAAACCCTTGAAGATCTTTCTTACCTGCACAGATGCTAAATGCTGCCTGCCCTTCCTCCCAACACTTGCCCAAGGCTGACACACACTACGTATCTGCTCTTTTCCCTGATTATGAATTCCACTCACCCAGCTTCCCAGGAAGGCAGAGAAATAGCCACAATATTATCGCTGGCCCATGGGAAGCATCTGGGGAGTTTCTGTGGCCATTTAACAGATGGCTGGAGCCAGCTTCCAGTTTAAATTCCAATAAAGGCATCAGGCATCACCTCTTGGGGAAGTGTTAAAACTAATTTCTAGAATTTTGTTTTCAAATGGCATCCATCAAAACTTTAGACATGCCCACAGGAGTTGGCAAGAGCTCACCTGTGCTCTATGTGCTATGGAGTGGCCTTCCCTTTCTGCAACCATTATTTCTGCAAAAAAGCAATTACCAGGAATTAGGAGTGAGATTATTTCTTGAGCTAAGAGAAATGTTGGTCTCATGTGTATGTGCTGATAACAGAAGCATAAGGAAAAGGAAAACCACCATCCCAAAATACACCTCCCCTCCCATCCTGAAAACACTTAGAGCTGCTTTCTTTTGTATTTGGCATGTCTCTCCAATAAAACACAAATGACTTTGAAGCACAATTCATTTGGATAAAATCATTTATTAGATCCTTTCCTCAGGGACAAGTGATGTAGGTCAAGTTGTGCAAATGGTTTACATTTTTAGCACATTTTACCAATTATAAAACTTTTTACATGTATCACCTCATTTGCTCCTCAGAACAGTTATTTATTACAAATGGGTCAGGAATTCTGTTTTACGGGTGAAGAGACTGATCTCAGAGATGTTAAGTGGTTCACCCCAAATTACGTAGTGAAAAAAGAGAGAAGATTCACATCTGGGTCTTCTGACCCCAGTTTTTATATTCTTTATTTAGCTCAATTGAAAATTTAAGCAAGAAAGAAATAGAGGTCCAGAGAAAGCAAAGCATCTGAGGAGCTCACGGAGGCAGCGGCAGGGCAATGAGAAAGTCTGCAGCTCACCGGGAGACCACTGGACAGGAGATGACCAGGGCATACAACACTGAAATAATGCTTACATTTAGGTGTGGTAAGCCAGAAGTCTAGAGAAATCCCTTCTTGTGCATAACATGTAAAGATTCTTGATATTTTTGAAACCTGTTTTTAAGTAAAGTACTACACAAGGAGTGAGAGTTTGGGGAGGATGAGAGGTCAGGAGAGGAGGCCAGAAGTGAAGAGGAGGTATTAATCCAGAGTAGTCCCATCGCCAGCATGTTTCCTGGGGGGAAATTGCTGATTCCTCATAGACTGGATTTTAAATAGTGTGTGCCCTGAAGGTATGTGATCATGTCTGGGACCTGAACGGGTATGAAATTAGACCAGAGACCCTCATATAAGGGAGAGAACACGAATGGATGACATCTTGATGAGTGAATAAGAAAAAACAGCTCTGCAGAGGCAGTAAAAAAACATCTCTTGGTTCCTGCTAGAAATCCATCCTCACACGAGTTTAAAACTAAAGGTCATAATATCTGTGGTGAAAATCCAAAGCTCAAAATTAACAATGATCTTTAATTGGTAGAGCTTCGGCTACTTGGCAGAAGCAAACTAAAAGCTTTTCTGAAGAGTTACCACAAGACTCCAAGAAACCTAGGTTCACAATGAAAAAAATCTCTAACATATGAAGGGATAAGCTAACATTACTGAGTCCACAAAATACACTATAGAATAAGACCTGAGAAAAACGGTTCATACTGGAATTTTCAGATTGAAATTAGAAACAGATGTTTTACATGATTTAAGAAGTAAGAGGTACTGAAAACATGTAGAAAAACCAGAATGATGTAATGCATGGTGACTAACATAAAATTAAAATAAAGTTAACATGCTTGATTAAAAAAATAGAACTAGTAGAACTTCTATGTATAAAAAATATGTAGTAATTAAAATTAGAAACTAAAGGAATGTGATAAAGCCAAGAAGGAATGAGATAGATTAATCTACAGGAATATGTATTAAAATATTGGCTGAAAAAATAAGCTTTTCAGTAAGCTCTACCAGAGCATACATATAGAATGAGAACATTCATATCAATATATTAATATGGATTAATATAAATATAGATTATTTCATGAATTCCTTTTCAGCTATGTCACATACCTTAAGTATATGTATGTATGTAAAATGTGTACTATATAAATATATATACTCTATCCATATAGTCCTATATCTATATAGACAGGGATATATACATATATAGATAAATACAGATATATAGAGAGATTACAAAGACTAGGAAAAGAAAGATTAACACAATTTCTGATATGAGGTTCTGGGGTTACATCTCAAAATTGGGAAGTATGAAACTTGGATTTCAAAGGTATTGATTGTATTCTATTCTAGAAACTTGGGAGATAAATGAATTCATTTAATTTTTAAATTGAGATATCATTGACATACATCAATGCTTTAGGTGTACAACACAGTTATTATATATATGTATATATTGCAAAATGATCACTGCACTGTTATATTCCTTATGATGAGAGCTTTGAAGATTTACTTTTAGTAACTTTCAAATGTGCAATACAGTATTAATGATAGTCACCGTGATGGTACATTACATCCCCATGACTTAGTTATTTTACAACTGGAAGTTTCTACCTATTGACCACCTTTACCCTTTTCACACACCTCAGACCCCCCACCTTTGGCAACCACCAACCTGTTCTAAGTATGAGTGCAACTTTTTTTTTTTTTTTTTTTAAGATTACATGTATAAGATCACCTCTGACTCTCTTTCCAACTTATTTAGCATAATGCCCTCAAGGTTCATAAATGTTGTCACAAACATTTCCTTTTTTTTGACTTCCTTTTTTATGACTGAATAACATTCCATTGTATGTATGAACCACATTTTCTTCATTCATCCATCGATGGACACTTAGGTTGTTTCCATATCTCAGCTATTGCAAACAGTGCTGCAATGAACATGGGGTGTAGATATCTTTTCAAGTTAGTGTTTTGTTTCCTCCATTTAAATACCCAGAAATGGAATTCTGGATCATATGGTAGTTCTATTTTTAATTTTTTGAGGAACTTCCATACTGATTTTCAGAGTGGCTTCACCAATGTCCATTCCCACCAACAGTGCACCAGGGTTCCCTTTTCTCCACATCATCACCAACACTTTTATTTCTTGTCTATTTGATAATAACCATCCTAACTGGTGTGAGATTTTATGTCATTGTGGTTTTGATTTGCATTTCCCTCATGGTTAGTGATGTTGAATACTTTTTCATGTACCTGTTAGCCATTTATATGTCATCTTTGGAAAAATGTCTGTTGAGCTCCTCTGCCCATTTCTAATCAGATTGCTTTTTTGCTATTGAGATGTAGGAGGTTTTTATGTATTTTGGATATTAACCCCTTATCAGGTACATGATTTGCAAATATTTTTTTCCCATTCAATGGGCTGACTTTTCATTTTGTTGGTTTCCTTTGCCCTGCAGAAACTTTAGTTTGATGTAGTCCCACTTGTTTGTTTTTGCTCTTGTTGCCTTTGCTTTTGGTGTCAAATCCAAGAAAATCATTGCCAAGGCCAGTGTTAAGGTACTTAACACCTGTGTTTCCTTTCAGGAGTTTTATGGCTTCAGCTCTTATGTTCAAGTCTGAACCACTTTGAGTTGATTTTTTTAACGTAGGGTCCAGTTTCATGCTGTTGCACATGGCTGTCCAGTTTCCCCAGCACCATTTATCAAAGATACTGTCCTTTTGCTTTGTATATTTCTGGCTCTTTTGTTGTAAGCTCATTGACTATACATGTGTGAATTTATTTCTGGACTCAATTCTGTTCCATTGATTTGTATGTCTGTTTTTATGCCAGTATTCTACCATTTTGATTACTGTAGTTCTCAGTTTGAAATCAAGAAGCATGATGCCTCCAGCTTTGTTTTCCTTCTCAAGGTTGTTTTGGCTATCTGGGGCCTTTTGTGGTTCTATATGAATTTTAGGATTGTTATAGTTTTGTGGGGAAAAAAAGTGCCATTGGAATTTTAATAGGGATTGCATTGAATGCATAGATTGCTTTGGATAGTATGGACATTTCAATAGTGTTCATTCTTCCAGCCAATGAGCAGGAATATCTTGCCATTTATTTGTGTCTTCTTCAGTTTCTTTAATCAATGCTGTGTAGTTTTAGTTATAGTTCATTTAATTATTAAATTATATATACCTGAAATTTATTAATAAATATGGTATTTACCAATTAAGAGCATACATATAAAAATGATTTTACCTCTGGTGTAGGGCTGGAGGTGGTAAAGAAGAGTGACTACAGTTGGAATTGAGTGGTATTGAATAATGGCTACAAATGGCTACAATCCATTGTACAATCTACATGGTGCCAGGCACAATCCTCATATATTTTGTAATTTTTAAAGTACCCTGCAAATAAATGTTGTTGTAAAAGTAAGGTGTTAATGATCAAGGGAAACCCATACTCAGTTGATGTTATAGCCCTAAAAGCACACAGCACGAGATTCAGAACTAGGTTTCTCTGGTGGCAAAGACAGCTCACTTTTGCCTACACCTGGCTGCATTCCACACTGCTTTATCACTTTCCTCAGTAGTAGTAGAAATGATGAATGGTGGAAGCACGTGGGAGGGAGATGGGCTATTCTCTCTACATTCCAGCAGCCAACTCCTGTAACCTGCCATGTTTTCTTTAAGGTGGAAACTCAGGGAAGAATGAAACTTTCCATTCTGCTGAAGAAGGGCCAAGACTTGTCCCCTCGAATCACTCAAGAGAACTGGAGCTCCCCATGTGGTGTAATCAGAATCAGGATTCACATTTTCAAGGTTCCAACCACCTATGATATAAGGTATTGATCAAGGAGTAGACAGAGTTTACCTACATTTTCTGTAAAAATAAATGCTTTAAGATTTATTTCACAGGTCTCCTTCCCACAAAATCAGTGTATGTGCACATGGAGGAAGAGGCAGAGTGAGAAAGAGGAGAAGAAATTGACAGAAAGAAATGACAAGGAAATTTGTAAAACTAGAGGACAGTGATCATTGTAGGGAATCAAATATTTCATCATACTATTAATGTGACCTCTTTTGCCTTTTGTCTTTAAATGATTAGCAAGACAAACTTATCCCAGTAATAACAACGTGAATCTTAACCACAATAACTAATCTAGAAGTAAGCATAATGATTACTCATCTCAAACCCCCCCCCCCATTTTAAAGAGGCAAAAACTAGACTCAGGACCTCATCAAGGTAGCATGGCTACTAGGTATAGGCCAAATGGGGTGGGGGGAAAGTGCAGAGTGGAAATCATAACTCCAAATTGTGCTATATTACCTACCGTCTCCTTTGCACCCTGCTTCCATCAGCCGAGAAGACAAAGCCTGCTGCTCACTTGTACCTCAGTCCTGAACATTTTCCAGGATTGGAGGCCACAAACACTCATTTGCCAGATACAGTCCACAGTATGCCGGTCAGTCAGCCTGTGAAGTATAGAAAGCATGTGCCAGGTCCTGTGCAGGATTTCTCCATCACCTTTGAGAGAACAGTCATAATGCTGAGAATATGGGGCCCATGTAATGAATGTCTGTGACCCATGAGCATACTCAAATCCCTCAAGACCAGGAACCTCTCAACAATGTACCAGGGAAGCTCGGGGGGCGGGGGGTTGGACCCCAGGCTCTTGTCACATTACAGGTACATCATCAGCCTTTTAGCTATACATCGAAGGACATTGGTTTTTTTTGTTGTTCTATTTTTTTTTTTTTTTTTTTGGTTGACATGTACAAGGTGAATATTCTCTCAAGAGAGCCCTTCGGTGAATTACTTAATACTGCAAAATCTAGTAACTGGTGACAAGAGATTTCTAAGACTGATTTTTCTACTTTGGGTTTGTAGTAGCTGCTTTGTTAGCAGTACTGTAATACATTATAAATAACAAAATGCTACTTAAATTTTCATCAAGAAATTTCTGTTTATACAGAATACTTACCAGAAATACAGTATCTCCTTACTGTACATCCCTGTCTCCTCTCTGAAAAACTAACCTAATGTACTGGATTTTCTCTAGGAGGCCAGTGCCTTATTTATTAGGCCACTGGGCCTTCTTGGATTGTCTTCAAACTAAACATTTGAAGAAAATACCTTCTTACTTGGCACATATTGCATATGTAAAGAAAGTAGCAGGACAGAATCAGTTCATAAATGCAGGTGGTCAAGAAGCACTGCATTTGTTCACTTTCTTAAAATGTGCTGATTCCTCTTTACCGGTAGAAAGTTCAAGACAATCATTCTGGGTTCCTTGCACTTAGAGATGGATGGAACAGATTGCAGAGGTTTTCCAAGCCCAAAACTTTGGGGAAGCTCCACTAGCAAAGCTGTCAGCTCATGCTGGACCACCCACTGCCCCGGGCTACATGAACTCTTCCTGTAGACAGCCAACTCTTGTTTCTGTGCCCTGCCTGTGTTAAGAATCTCTGGCAGGGCTGGAACCTGGACGTAGACCACAGAACCATGTCCTTTGGCTTTTGCCTGTTCTCCAGAGAGAAAGTTTCCAGAGGGCGGGAAACATTTCTTGCTTCTTAGGGTCCCACAGAGCTTGGTGTCTTTCTGAGATCCAAAGAACCTTTTTCCCAGTCTTGTTGCTTATCAAAGGCACGCTCTCTCTCTGCTTCACTAGGGTGAGCCACAATTCCTGAGGCAAGACAAGGAAATGAGCAGGGAGGGAAAATTAGAGGCAGGAAAAGCAAAATTTAATAGTGCAATAAATCATTCTGCTATAATATCATGCTTATAAATTGGTATTTCCCTCTTAGAGACTTTTTGAAAATTCCTCAGAAGGAAATCAAGGGTGAAATTGTTTTTTTTTATATGAAAAACAGATGCATGGGTATTTGTGATACATATACAAATTTTATATATATACATATAGCATAATATACGTAAGTATATGTACATAATATACGCAGAGACTATATAATATATATAAATATGTATGCAAATATGTGTTTATATAAATATATATAAATATATAATTACATTAGTGTTTATATCCATTATAGAGTCATAAGTCCCTGCCAAGGTATCAGAATGTACTTTTGTCTTTTCAATATAATCTTGAGTTATAGCATTTGCAAAATAAAGGATTAATAACATTTGAGAACATCATTCTTCTTGCCACCTCAGCTTTCACTTATTTTTCTTTTACATTTTGACTCATTATAGGTGTTTTATGTATGTATGCGTGTGTTTTATGTATGTATGCATGTGTGTTATTTATTTTAAAAATTCTTGTCAATGTAAAAACTTGGCTTTGACAGAAAGGTTGGCCAGACACATTTAATGCCTCCCTCAGTGGAGAGCAGTGCACTGGGTTTGATGGAGGTCTGTGATGTGGAAGGCATGGTTCTAACCTAGGGGAGCTGTCCATCATCAATCAGGTTAGATGGGCAGACTCTTGAGAAGAGAATGGAAAAGTAAGTACACCTTATGGTTCAGGAAAAGATAGATGCCAGAGTGGGTATTAAAGGAAATAGAAAAAGTGTGAAAGGCAACCTGGGTTGAGACATGCAAATTTGATAGAGAAGCCAGAAGTGAGAAGAGAATGGAAAAGTAAGTATACCTTATGGTTGAGGAAAAGGTAGACGCCAGAGTGGGTATTAAAGGAAATAGAAAAAGTGTGAAAGGCAAACTGGGTTGAGACATGCAAATTTGATAGAGAAGCCAGAAGTGGAGTTGCATTATATGTACCAGGGATCTTAAATATCCCATAGAGTATGTCCTTGGAAACCCAGGGGTCTGTTTCAAAGCCTTTGGCAGAGTAACAGTTGAAAGTATTTTATTAAAATGAGTCTTCCTCAGAGAAACCAAGATGGATGACTTAACTGCTATAGTCTGGCAATCAGAGAAGTAGACTATCCCTTGGGAAAGAGCAAGAAGCTCTTAGACCTGCAAGGAAAAGTAACTTCTTATCCAGTGACCTGAGCAAGCCATTGCCTTTAGAAGTAGTGGTCAAAGGAGTGCAGGCATAGTAAGTAAAAAGCTCTAAAATCACAACTGGAAGGAGCCTCAGATTATCTGGTCTGATCCTCTGACTTTACACAGGAAAGGAAACTGGGGCTCCAACAGGGGAAGTGAAGTATTTAAGGGTACATGGTTCATTAACAGTGAGCTAGGACCAGAACCCAGATGAAAATACCTCTCATCCCTTTGAGCAATGTTTTCAACAAGCATTCCCTGGCCTTTGTCTAAAGGAGAGTCAAGTCATTTCTGGATTAAGGGGGGAGGGGGAAGAAAGCTTACTACTTAAGTGACAGCACTTAATGATTCCAGTTTTCTGGAGGTTTTTCATGCTTGGGAAGGAAAAACAAAAGTAATCAATCATTGTCTGGATTATCTAAGTGACTTGGGGGAAAAAGTTAAGAGCAAGCAGTATTGTACTTAATTCGTGTCATACTCAAAATGTTTCTTTGTGTTTTCTGGAATCTCTTAATGTTGTCTCTTGCTTTGGAGGAAAGCCAAGGCTTTTTTTCTCAAGATTGATTCTCTGTCAGACTTCATTAAACCATATATTGATTGCATTCCTGAATCCTGTAACTTCTACTCTAAGTAAATCCCTATTGTAAAATCCAGTTCTTTTAAAAATAATTTTTTGAACCCTAAAATTGTCACTCAGAGCACAGGTTTGATAATAAATGGCCAGACCTAGGTATAAACTTATGTTTTCCACTGTGAGTGTAAATATAACAACTTATTGGAGAACTGCTGTCAGAGGGTAAATAATTAGAGCTAATTAAATAGGATTTCAGCATGAAAATATGCACCATATGATATGCCTTAAAATTCCCTGATGTGTTATCTGTCAATTTGGTAGATTTACTATTCACAAAAATTGCTCTTCATAAGTTAATAGAAGCCAATGGTCCTTTCCATTATTATAGCAGTTGTAATTTTCTGCATATTAAGAGACTTGGTTCTGTAGAAACAAGAAAGCATTATTAACCCTGAAGTCCAGGTAGATCAGAGCAATACTAACAAATCTAGAGTTATTCTGATACAATTTCTAAAATTTGAAAATCCTGATAACATCTTTGGATTCTGCAAACCAGCACAGAGTTGGAGGTATTTTAGTACGTTATCCCTGCCAGCTTAGAGTGTAGCTTTGAGGAAATAAATGTTTCTGAGGAGAATGAAATGGGGAATTAGGAAGAGCCTACTAATTTTTTTAAAGATTTTATTTATTTATTCATGAGAGACAGAGGGGGAGAGAGAGAGAGAGAGAGAGAAGCAGAGGGAGAAGCAGGCTCCCAAGGAGCAGGAAGCCCAATGCGGGACTCGATCCGAGGACCCTGGGATCATGACCTGAGCCTAAGGCAGACGCTTAACCATCTGAGCCACCCAGGCACCCGAGCCTACTAATTTAAATCCCCATGTAAAACAACTACTCACTAACATTCCAAGTTCCCTGAGTGAAGTTTTTCTTGGCCAAGGGATCAGTAGTTCCCCTACTAGCTGGGTAATCATGGACATGCCAGCTACTTAATCCTGCTGTGCTTTAATTCCTCACTTTGGGAAGTGGGATTGATGAAAGAATTTCCTTCACAGGTTTCTTGGGGTTAGATGAGTCAGGACTGGTAAAGCACCTGGAACATAGCCTGGTTGGCAAGAGAAATCAGTCAATACTGGTTCTAAACCAGGACAGAACATTACCTCACCTTGTAACCTTTGACACACTTCTGGTGATCTCTCCCACAGACAGGTCTGCCTTGAGGCAATCTTCAGCTAGCCCCTTCCTTTCTTAGGACCTCAGTTTCATTCTCTGTAAACTAACTGAGAACATCACCAATTTCTCAAATGTCTAATAGTAGTTAATTTAGTGGTTGTGACCAGTATTTTTTAAAAGTTTTTATTTAAATTTCAATTAGTTAACATACAGTGGAATATTAGTTTCAGGTGTACAGCAGTGATTTAACACTTCCATACATCACCTACTGCTCATCACAACTGCCCTCCTTAATCTCCAGCACCTAATTAACCCATCCCCCCATCTCCCCTCTGGTAACCCTCAGTTTTCTATAATTAAGAGTTTGTTTCTTGGTTTGCCTCCTTTTTTTTTTTTCTCCTTTTGCTTGTTTGTTTTGTTTCTTAAATTCCACACGAGTGAAATCAGATGGTATTTGTCTTTCTCTGGCTGACTTATTTCATTTAGCATAATACTCTGTAGCTCCATCCATGTCATTGCAAATGACAGGATTTAATTCTTTTATATGGCTGGGTAATATTCCTGTGTGTGTGTGTGTTGCCTCTTCTTTATCCATTCATAAGTCAATGGACATTTGGGCTATTTCCATAATTTGGCTATTGTAGATAATACTGCTACAAACATCGGGGTGCATATATCCCTTTGAATTAGTATTTCTGTATCCTTTGGGTAAATACCTAGTAGTGCAATTACTAGGTTGTAGGGTAGTTCTATTTTTAACTTTCTGAGGAATCTCCACACTGTCTTTTACAGTGGCTACACCAGTTTACATTCCTACCAGCAGTGCAAGAGGGTCCCCTTTCCCCCACATCATCACCAACACCTGTTGTTTTTTATGTTGATTTTAGACATTCTGACAGGTGTGAGGTGATATTGTAGTTTTGATTTGCATTTCCCTGATAAGTGATGTCGAGCATCTTTTCATCTTGCTGTCTGTATGTCTTCTTTGGAAAAATGTCTATTCATGTCTTCTGTCCGTTTTTAAATAGGATTATTTGTTTTTTGGGTATTGAGTTGTATAAGTTCTTTATATACTTTAGATACTCTTTATTGGATATGTCATTTGCGAATATCTTCTCTCATTCTGTAGGTTAACTTCTTGTTTCGTTGATTGATTCCTTTGCTGTGCAGAAGCTTTTTATTTTGATGGTGTCCCAATAGCTTATTTTTGCTTTTGTTTCCCTTGCTTCAGGAGACCTATCTAGAAAGAAGTTGCTATGGGCAATGTCAAAGAGGTGACTGCGACTGCCTGTATTCTCCAGGATTTTTATGGTTTCAGGCCTCACATTTAGGGCTTTCATCCATTTTGAATTTATTTTTGTGTTTGGCGGAAGAAAGTGGTTCAGTCTCATTCTTTTGCATGTTGTGGCCCAGTTTTCCTGATGCCATTTGTCTTTTTCCCATTGGGTGTTCTTTCCTGCTTTATCAAAGACTAATTGACCATATAGTCGTGGGTCCATTTCTGGGTTTTCAATTCTGTTCTGTTGATCAATTTGTCTAGTTTTGTGCCAGTACCATTACTGTTTTCATCACTACGCTTTGTAATATATCTTGAAGTGTGGAATTGTGATGCCTCCAGCTTTGTTATTCTTTCTCAGGGTTGCTTTGGCTATTCAGTGTCTTTTGTATTTATAGAGTATATATATAGAGAAAGAGTATCATGTCACCTGAAAATAGTGAAAGTTTTACTTCTTCCTTGCCAATTTGGATGTCTTTGTTGTTGTTGTTGTTGTCTAATTGCTGTGGCTAGGATTTCCAGTACTATGTTAAATAACACTGGTGAGGGTGGACATCCATGTCTACACATTCTTTTTAAGCGTACATGGGACATTCTCTGGATAGATCACATAATAGATCACAAATTAGGGCTCAACAAGTACAAATGATTGAAATCATACATACACATTTTCTGACTACAACACTATTAAACTAGAAGTCAACCACAAGAAAAAAACCCGAAAGACCACAAATAGGGAGATGAACACTATGCTACTAAAGAATGAATGGATCAACCAGGAAATCAAAGAAGAATTTAAAAAAATATATATGAAAATAAATGAAAATGAAAAAAGCAACACAAAACCTTTAGGATGCAGAAAAAGCAATCCTAAGATGGAAGTATATAGCAATACAGGCCTATGCCAAGAAACAAGAAAACTCTCAAACAACTTTACCTTTCACTTAAAGGAGCCAGAAAAAGAACAAATGAATCCTAAAGCCAGCAGAAGGAAGGAAATAATAATGATAAGAGCAGAAATAAATGACATAGAAATTAAAAAACAATAGAGCAGATCAATGAAATGAGCTAGTTCATTGAAAAAAATTAATAAAATTGATAAACCTCTAGCCAGATTTACCAGAAGGATAAGAGAAAGGATCCACATAAATAAAATCACAAATGAGAGAGAACTAACAACCAACACCATAGAAATAGAATATTGTGGAAAAATTATATGCCAATAAATTGGACAACCTGGAAGAAATGGATAAATTCCTAGAAACATAAAAGCTACCAAAACAAACAGGAAGAAGAAGTAGAAAACTTGAACAGACTGATAACCAGCAAAGAAATTGAATCAGTAATCAAAAACTCACAACCGTCAAAAGTCCAGGACCAGATGGCTTCACAGGGGAATTCTAGCAGACATTTAAAGAAGAGCTAATACCTATTCTTCTCAAACTATTTCAGAAATAGAAAAGGAAGGAAAACTTCCAAATTCATTCTATGAGGCCAACCTTACTCTGATACCAAAACCAGATAAAGACTCCACTAGAAAGAACTACAGGCCAATATCACTGATGAATATGGGTATAAAAAAATCCCAATAAAATACTAGCAAACCGAATGCAACAATACATTTAAAAAATCATTATGATCAGGTAGAATTTATTCCTGGGTTGCAAGGGTGTTCGGTATTCACAAATCAATCATTGTGATACATCACATCAATAAAAGGTTAAGAACCATATGAGGGAGACAAGCCATAAGAGACTCTTAACTATAGGAAACAAACTGAAGAGTGCAGGAGGGGATGTGTAGGGGGATGGGGTAAATGGGTGATGAGCATTAAGGAGGGCAGTTGATGAAATGAGCACTGGGTTTTATATGTAACTGGTGAATTTCTAAATTCTACCTCTGAAACTAATATATGTTAATCAAATTGAATTTGAATAAAAAATTTTTTAAAAGAACCATATGATCATTTCAGAAGGCAGAAAAAGCATTTGAAAAAGTGTAATAGCATTCATAACACCCCTCAAGAAAGTGGGTTTAGAGGGAGCATATCTCAACATAATAAGGCCATATGTGAAAAACCCACAGCTAACATCCTCAATGTGGAAAAACTGAGAGCTTTTCCTCTATGGTCACTGACCAGTATTTTTTTTATGTATATGATTGAAACAGAATAAATAGGAAATATCAGGCACATCATATATACTAAGTATTGAGATAGTTTTGTTTATATTTTTGAGGGTGGTGCTAATTTGAAATTTTTTTTTACTGGTCTTGTTCAAAATTTGGAAGTCACTGAATTGTATGGTATTTCAAGTTTCCTTTTTTCTTGAATGGTTTAGTATTGCATTAAGAAGCAAAAATAATGGACAGTGGAGGGCCCTAGAGATGGAGTCAGAATACTGTGCTGGGCCTGGCCCTTCCTTGCTGAATTAATCCATCTTTCACCATCTGATACAAGAATAGGTAAAGTAATGAATATAAAGTACATATTATAAAATATGCATTTTATCATGATTATGATCATTCTGTGATTCTGAGAATGCAAACGTCTTGCCTTATTACCTCTCTTCCTGCATAATCTGTTTCCTTCACTCCATGCCTTTCCTCTTATCAATCCCTTTTCCTGAAGCTCCTGTTTTACTTTTATTATCTTATCCTTTAAGACTTAGCTCTGGCTATTGTGGACATTGTTGCTATGAACATTGGGGTGCAAGTGCCCCTTCTTTTCACTACATCTGTGTCTCTGGGGTAAATACCTAGTAGTGCAATTGCTGGGTCATAGGGTAGCTCTATTTTTAACTTCTTGAGGCACCTCCACACTGTTTTCCAAAGTGGCTGTACCAACTTGCATTCCCACCAACAGTGTAAGAGAGTTCCCCTTTCTCCACAACCTCTCCAACATTTGTTGTTTCTTGCCTTGTCAATTTTTCCATTCTAACTGGTGTAGGGTGGTATCTCAGTGTGGTTTTGATTTGAATTTCCCTGATGGCTAATGATGATGAATATTTTTTCACGTGTCTGTTAGCCATTTGTATGTCTTCTTTTGTGATGAGCACTGGGTGTTAGACGCAACTGATGAATCATTGAATACTACACCTGAAACTAATAATGTACTAAATGTGGGCTAATTGAAGTACCAAAAAAAAAAAAAAAAAAAAAAAACTTAGCTCAGGCACTCTCTCTCCCCTTCCCCACCCCTGCCCCCGCAGCGCCTTCTCTAAACTCCTGATTGTATTTCTATGCTCCCTACCATCCCAAATGCATGTATCTCTTTTTATTTACCTCATTTCAAAGTAAAAATCTAGTTATATGTCAGACACCCTACTAGGCCATCACATTCTGAAACTTACTGCCTGCTTACTGCCTGCTTTCAATTTCTGAAAGCCAAATGTCTGCATTTACTGAACACTCTTCTAAATACTTGCTAAGTTGAACTAAACTAACTTTTGCTTTCACTTCTGCACTTCCTCTACTTTATTCTTGTTCTCCTACACACCTTTTAGACATAGTCATTTGTTTTCCCTACCTCTTATCCCATTTCTAGCTTGAACATGACATAAATAATAGCTAATTGGGCAGCAACAATTATCTCTTGGCTTCCTTTATTATAGCATCTTCAGGGGTGGCTACTATAAAAGTGTATGCAAAAAAAGTGAAGCAGTAACTATGAATGAGACATACTGGCCAGATGAGAAAGGTGATGATGTCAAGTTATTCACACATTGTGACATTGAACTGGGAGATCATACACAGGTAGATATACCGGGGTAGGAGAAATGGGAAAAGCTTGTGGCACAGAGGTGACCAGCCAGACCTTTTCCTCATCTGCACATAACGCCATGGAGAGACAGAGTATTGGACTCACCATGGTACCTCAATTATTCTTCTCTTTCTGCACATAGAGAAAGGGAGGCCCCAGCATCCTGATGACCCTTAGTAATTACCGAACCATCCTGACTCGGGAGCTTCTGATTCCTGATCCAGCAGATAAATAATTCATAAAGCAATTTCCAGGCTGCCATGATAGTGTGACATAGAAATCAATAAAGTCTTGGCATAAGAACAGATGATTTTGCAAACTCTGAGTCTCATCAGATGGTTACATCACTCTCTGGCTGTTGAATGTTTTCTCTGTTGCCACTGCCAAGATGCTGGGTTGATTTATCAGGAAAAAGAGGTAACAGTCACCAACTCACTGCTGTTACTTGATTCCTGTGAGAGTACAGGTCACAAAAACATCTGGTTTGTCACCCTTGCATTTATCTGTTTATTCATGCATGGAGTTTTGTTCTAGGGGTAATTCAAGCATTATAGTACTCAGTTCTAATAAATTGAAAATTGCTCCTGCTGAGATTTCAACAAATTATTTGCCTGCTGGGGTTCAGTCAAGACTTTTCTTTCACAGAATAAAGTGGCTTTCACTGTGTCAGATACACTGTAAACAGTTTTCAGTATTATACCTTCAGGGTAGGCTCAGTATATTTTTAAAAGCTCCAAGTCACCCAATTTTTTATTTAGTGTCTATTACCAATTACAGTGCTTTGTCTGACAACTTTCTCAAAGCTGTAATAATAATAATGGTACCTTGTGGTTCCTTTGTTCTTGAATAAACCTTCACTTGTCTTATAGATGAGATAACCTGAAGGAAAAACCCTTGCCATCATTCAACTGAGGTCATACCTGGACCCCCTCATGTGCCAGTTTCAAAGCATTTTCACACATTATCTCATTTAATCCTCATAACATAATGATAAACCCTTGTGATTATAGCAGTATCTCCAATGTACAGAAGAATGAACATTGTCTTAGAGATAAAGTTCCTAAGCAGTGGATTTAGAAAGAGGCAGAGCCAGTGCCTAGTTCCTTTGACCTAAATCCAGTGCCCTTTGTATTATCGTGTAACCTGTGGCACATTTGTGGTGGTCTCCCCAACAGCCAGAGTCAGGTTCTTTCATTTTAAAAGAACTCCAATTGTGTTTTCTCTCTAATGTATCCAGCTTCAGGAAAGAAATCATGATAAGTTTGAGAGAGCAGCAACATGGTCTTCTTGGCTAGTAATAACTCTAGAAGTAGATGTAGGAGCCCAATTCAGTACACTGTAACATAATTGGAGGTCTTCAGGGGTCTTTTAGAGTGTTCTGATATGAAAGAGGAACACAATGAGAAAAACTGTTCTCCCTACCATGCTCCTTGGTTCCCATCATTGACGTCGTCATGTGAGATTTGAAGCAGTGGACAACTATTTTGTTACCATGTGGTCAGACATTTCTGGTATAAAGAGGATGGTTTCTGAAAGGATGGGAAACTCCTGGGACCATGCTATCAGTGAGTCTCCAAACCAACCCCATCTGCCTCTGTACTTCTTGTTAAAGTAAACATACATATATTTGTTTAGATCCTCTTCATCAGATTTTCACTTATTTGCACCTGACTGGATCCTAACAGATAGACAGCTGTTGTTAATCTGCACTGTTTTGGGGACACCAATGAATAAAATATTTAAAATTCTTCAGGCTTGTTCCATCACTCCCAGCTCCAGCGGGTGCTTTAACTTACCCTTAAGACCTACGCTAGCCCTGTTTTGGAATAACAGCTGCCCTCAAAAAACAAAACAAAAAACAATAAAAAAAAAAACCCTAATATGTATAACACTCTATGCCAAGAGTTTTCTCAGTCACCCAGGAACCTTGCCTTATTCAACTCTGCCTGCTTGGCCCTACCCTTCCCTGCACATGCATCTTATTCCAGATTTGTTTGTTTTGCCTTAGATTTCTTATCTGTCCCCCTCCCCCATCCCATTAGCTTTTGCCTCCTTATGATTCTTGACTGTTTACGTTCTAAACCTTGGGCTTGATCTGAGCTCTGACATTTGTATTCATTTGATTATAGTTTGGGACTTCGGTTGTGATTACTTAGAGTGTGATTCATTGTTTTATTTTGGATCCTTATAGGAGAAAAGAACTAACATTGATTGAACATCTAGTATGTATGTGCTAAGTATGCAGATTAGGAGTTTGTAATATTTAATCCTTAATAACTATTTCACACACTTCTCTTTATCTCCACTTTTCATAGGTAAAAATCTCAGAGTATCAAATCTCTAGAAGTAATATATTCAGGAGTCCAAACTGCTGAGCTGGGCTCCAAAGTCCATGTCTTCTGACTATACCAAGACACAGTATATGACAAATTCTTCAAACCTTATTTTATCTTCCCTGATCTTTCCTTGGTTGGTTTAACCTAGACTGCTCCCTTCTGACTTCCAAATTCTCTTTCTGAATCTACTATTAGAAAAGCATGGAAATGTTATAAATGTCTATCACATTATTATCCTCCCGCCGAAATGTCTCAGGTCCTATGTATTATGTTCAGGCAAGGGCAGTTTAATTTCATTTAATTAATATGCACTGGTGAGGAGAAGTAGTAAATCTTTTAGCTAAGTCACTTGGTTGGGAGTCACCACTTGATTTTTGGTATTAGCTCTTAAAAAAGTATCAACAAGGTTTACCTTAACAAAATTGTCAGGTATGTGTTTCTTGGATATACAGGTCCATTTGGCGAAACATTTGGTTTAAATGTGACATAATTTGGAATATACATTTGTTTGATGATACTACTTTTTATATATTAATCAAAACTTGTCAGTAACCCAAATTTCCATAAAGAGGTTTGGCTAAATAAGTTATCATATATTTAAAGAGAGGAATATTCTATAGCTTTTACATATTTTAGGAAACATGACATAGGATAATAAAATTAAACTTTAAATGTTAGGGTCCTAAGTTGCATATACTAAAGGGCTTCACATTCACAACGAATATACGTTTATGTGCATAGAATAAAAGAGAAAATTGAAATATTACCAAAATGTTTTCTGTAATAAGATGCTGTTTAATTAGTTTCTATAAATATTTTTGCATTTTCTGATTTTTTTTTACAATGAATAGGTTTTATTTTCTTAATTATAAAATGAAACCTTGGGATGCCTAAGTGGCTCAATCAGTTAAGCATCTGCCTTCAGCTCAGGTCATGATCCTATGGTCCTGGGATTGAGTTCTGCATTGGGTTCCTTGTTCAGTAGGGAGCCTGCTTCTCCCTCTGCCTGCCACTCCCCCTGTTTGTGCTCTCTCTCTCTCTGTGACAAATAAATAAATAAAATCTAAAAAAAAAAAATGAAATCTTGATTAGGGGAAAAAGTGACTTATAAGTGATTTGCATTAATGTTCCTTAGTGAGTTTCTTACCTAATAAAACTTTAAAAAATTGACTTCTAAATAAAAAACACAACTTTTCAACAGCATTTATATTGTCTATACCATAGTTTTTTTTTTTTTTTTAAGATTTTATTTGATGGAGAGAGAGAGCGAGAACAGGAACACAAGCAGGGGGAGTGGGAGAGGGAGAAGCAGGCTTCCTGCCGACCAGGGAGCCCGAAGTGGGGCTCGATCCCAGGACCCCGGGATCATGAGCTGAGCTGAAGGCAGACGCTTAACGACTGAGCCACCCAGGTGCCCCTTAATTGTTTCTTTAAAAATTAATACGCTTTCACATTACAGTGGTTGGAGGGGACAATCCTTTCATTGTGAAGCCACTGAGGTTTCTGCAAGGGGTTGTCCTACCTATGGGCTTTCTCTGGGTCATTTCATGTCAGTGATAGAACTGGGGCTTGGCATTTTTCAAACTGAAATACAGTAGAGTTGCACTACTTCAATAAAAGGTGAACAAGTGAGTGAGCAGTATCACTTTATTTTCATTTTTTAAAGTTTTTATTTAAATCCTAATTTGTTAATATACAGTGTGTAATGTTTGTTCCAAGTGTACAGTATAGTGATTCAACACTTCCATACACCACCTGGTGCTCATCACAAGAGCCGTTTCATTTTAGATGGTGGTATATCCAGAGAGAAAAATGAAGCCAGGTGATTTGACAAACATTTCCTTGGGGAAGAAGACATGGTAGGTTATCTGTATTTGATTGGATTGTTGGGAAAGATTCTGGGGAATGGACAGGGTTGTTCAGAACTGAATTACAAGAAGATCTCAGCTAAGTGAAGATTTGGGGCAGAATGTAGTACATGAAGAATAGTACATGTCAAAGCTTTAAGATAAGATACCTTGACACAGTCAAATAAAACGCAGGCATGCGCACGAGGATGCAGCTTAGTGAGAAAGAGAGTAGGCCAAGATGAGGCTAGAGATGAGCGCAGCATTCATCTCATATGGAGCCCAGCAGGCAATTTTGTGTGTGATGTTTTCATATCAAGGTAAAAGTCAATATACACAATAGAACAATAGAGTTTGAGCATTCAAACTAACAGGGGCTGCCAGACTGGGGGTCTAAAAAGAAATTAAGCTGTGGCAGAAAGAAATTAGACTTGACAGAAATGACAGTTTTAAGTTTTAATAAAAGGAAAAGCTATAAATGTGAAAGGATGTCTTACAGTCCTATTGGGCGCGTTGTGGCTGTGGTAATAGAGAATGAAGACAAAAGTTTATGAACACTTTTGTAGGCTGACAATTTATTTTAAATTGGTCTTCAAGGCAAATTCAACCAGTATGGTCTGGTAACCATGTTGCAATCACTATGATAATTCAGGGAAATGTAGTAGTTCCTGGTTTATCAGCAGAATCAAAGGAATCATCTGCTTACATTATATTGCATTTACTTATAAAAACATGGCTAACTCTTGTATTTTCCAGTGGCTCAGTTACTATTGAGAGTGCAACTCAAATTTTATGCTTGAAATTTAGAATTTGAAGTTTAAAAGCTGCTCTCAATTTTTTAATTAAAACTTGATTTTTTAAAGCAGTTTGAAATTCACAGCAAAATTGAGGGGCAGATAGAGATTTCCTATATACCTCCTGCCCCTCCATCATTATCAACCACCTGAGTACTACATTTGTTAAAATTGTTGAGCCTGCATCAACACCTCATAATTGTCCAAGGTCCACAGTTTATTTTGTGGCTCACTCTTGGTGACGTACATTCTATGGATTTGGACATATGTGTAATGACATGTGTCCCTTATTATGATTTCATACAGAGTATTTCCACTGCCTTGAATATCCTTTGTGCTCTGCCTTTTCATCCCTCTCTCTACCCCACAACCCTTGGCAGCCACTGACCTTTTTACTGTCCTCATAGTTTTCTCTTTGCCAGAATATTATATAGTTGAAATCATACAGTGTGTAGCCTTTCCAGATTGGCTTCCTTTATTTAGTAGTATGTGTTTAAGTTTCCTTCACATCTTTTCATGGCTTGATAGCTCATAGCTCATTTCTTCTGAACACTGAATAAGGCATTTTCAGGGTTACCAAAGCTTATCCGTTCACCTATTGAAGGACATCTTGAGCACTTACAATTTTTGGCAATAATGAATAAAGTGCTATAAACATCCATGTGCAGGTTTTCGTGTGGACATGTTTTCAGCTCCTTTGGGTAAATACCAAGGAGCATGATTGCTGGATTACGGGGTAAGAGTATGTTTAGTTTTATGAGAAACCACCAAACTGTCTTCCAAACTGGCTGTACCGTTTTGCATTCCCTCCAGAAATGAATGCCAATTTCCCATTGTTCCACAGCCCTGATAGCTTTTGGTACTGTCATTGTTCTGGATTTTGGTCATTCTAATAGGTGTGTGGTGGTATCTCATTATTTTAATTTGCCTTTCTCTTATGATATATAATGTAGAGCATCTATTAATACAATTGTTTGCCCTATGTATATCTTCTTTGGTGAGGAGTCAAGGTCTATGGTTGATTTTTAAATTGGGCTGTTTTCTTGTTGAGTTTTAAGAGTTCTTTGTACATTTTGGCTATTTATCAACTATGCCTTTCGTGACTATTTTGTCACAGTGTGTGGCTTATCTTCTCATTCTCTTGATATTGTCTTTTGAAGAGCAGTTTTTAATTTTAATGAAGTCCAGCTTATCAGTTATTTCAGAATGGTAGCTTTCAATTTATCATGCAGAGTTTCTATACCATTTTCTATGAACAAAGCCTAAGTGCTGTTTAGAAGAAATTCAGATTTGTTAGCCCTGCTCGAAGAAGAAAGTTTCTCAATCCAAAATACAGCAGGTATGTGCTTTCTGCTTCTGCTTAAAATCAAGCAATTTCTTATAGAAATCTGGAGGTCTGAGATTTGAATATCCTCAGTATCTCCAAACATGGTAGCATTATACTTAGATTGATCTTACAAATAATTTCAGGGAAAGGCATAGGTTGGATTCATAAGAATCTGTTGTCTAGATGATGCATGTTTGAAAAAAATGCACTTTAAGGGCCAATGTGATTCAAACAAAAGCAAAATAATTTTTTATTAAATCATATTGGTAAATATACACAAAAACATCGTGAATAAGAAAAGAAAAATAATTGGGAATATTTTACCCTGTGGGACCTGTTTATATGGCTAACTGGCTCTTCCTTGCTGACATTTCTTGTCTTATTTTGTACAGTTTGAAATTTCAGTGCAATATTATTGACATCAGTGACATCGTTGGCATAGATAAAACTTCTTCCAATCCTTTGAGTGTATGAATACTTGATCACAGATTCAGCAGGAGGAACACAAACATGAATGAAAATTAAATTAATATTCAATGCAGCCTTCCCACTGAGTATATTGTGGGCATTGGAGTTTTGGTTGATGGTTTAATACCCTGTAAGAATGACCTTCATATTCTGCTAAATATATAATTTCCAGAAACTAATTCCATTATATTATGGCTGTTCATGTAGTAGACTGGCAGCTACCTCAGTGATTTTTAAAAAGAACATTTAAAAAATTGCCTTCAATATTGAGCCAGTTAGGTTTCCTGAGTCATCAATATAAGCAATGACTGGAGAGCCCTCAAATATTTTGACTTTTCTTATTCTTAGGCTAGATTTTGTGCACTAGTATTTTTGTCACAACATCTCTATAGTTATAAACAGTATAATTAGAAATCCGAAAAGCTATTTCTTTAAAGATTTTTTATTTACTTATTTGAGAGAGAGAGCGTGAGGGAGAGCATAAAAGGGGAGAGGGCCAGAGGGAGAAGCAGACTCCCTGCCGAACAGGGAGCCCATTGTGGGACTCGATCCCGGCACTCCGGGATCGTGACCCGAGCTGAAGGCAGGAGCTCAACCACTGAGCCACCCAGGTGCCCCCAAAAGGCTATTTTAAGGACTTAGCTAAAAATGTGGGCCCTAGAGTCAGGAAATCCCAAACTTGTCCATATTGTGCATATTTCAGATGAGTTTAGATTTCTAAATATATATATCTCATTACATGGTGTTTCAATGGGGGAAGGGTCGGGTTTTTTGTTTTGCTTTTTAGCATTTAGTGTGCTTGAATTATCTTCCAACTATATCATTTTAAAATAGCTTTGGGTGTTTGGATAGGTGGTTACTCTATTAATCCAACAAAGAAAGCTGAAGTTATTTTAAAGCAAGTGTTACCACTCTGGTAATACCATTGAAGTCTTCTATAATACAGAAGTGGGCAACTTCTGTTTTATTAACTTGGCCTTCCCCTGAAAGTGTCCTTACAGTATCTTTGTGGTATCTAAGTTGGTACATTGTCTTTAAATAGTCCCAGACTCCTTGAGGTCTCACTGTCTGAAAACTTGATCCCCCTGGGCCTGGCAGGAAGGTGATGTCCTGCTGTCACTGTGCCTGTTCTCTGTGGTTTAATAGCCACAAGTATATGATGATGTGCTAAGGACCAATAGAAAGCAAGTTCAGAAACGTATAGAATTTCAGACTTGGAAGGGATTTTCAGGGTCATTAAAAAAATTTTATTTTGAAATGATAGGTTTACAGGAAGTTGCAAAAACAACGGAGGGAAATCTGAAGCCATTTATTTTAATTACTCACCTTGCCTTTTAAGACTTACCCATCTAGAGGGCGCCTGGGTGGCTCAGTCGTTAAGCATCTGCCTTAGGTCATGATCCCACGGCCCTGGGATCGAGTCCTGCATCGGGCTCCCTGCTCAGCGGGAAGCCTGCTTCTCCCTCTCCCACTCCCCCTGCTTGTGTTCCCTCTCTCACTGTGTCTCTCTCTGTCAAATAAATAAATAAAAATCTTAAAAAAAAAAAAAAAAACCCGTCTAGAACTGAGGAAACTCTGTTCTAAAGATTTATCCATCAGGAACTGAAGAATAAGGCATCCAAACCAAAGGACCAACTTTAGTAGCATGCAGAAAGGTGGCGAAAGTAACAACAAGGACCCAACAGATAAAATCCTTATCCAAAATGGCATCTTTTAGAATGTGATGTTGGAGTAGGTACTTAAAATGTGTGGAGCGTCTTTAGTTCTGAGGTTACAGTGGAAGAGCTGTTTATACAATCACTGGGGCTTAGAAGTCAAAACAAGTTTCTGGCTCTATCACTTAATTAGCCATGTAATTCTGAGAAGATAACTAATCTTTTTGCCTTTGTTTCCTCCTCTGTAGAATAGTAATAATATCTTCCTCGTATGGTTGTCAAAAGAAATTAAAATAGTTAATAAGTGGTAGGTGCTTAGCATGGTATCTGAGCAATTGCTCTCTATATTAAAGGTATTATCATTAATTTTACTTATGAAAATTCAAATACAGCTTATTCTTGTTTGCTGTAGTTATAGTCTCTACAGGAACTGTGAACACTGAATTAGCAAATTTCAAAACTTTGTCCTTTAGTAAAAAACATAGCTGTATGTTCCGGCAAAACTCTGATTGCAGTAATTTGTTAGCTGATCAATATATTAAACCTTATTTTGTGTATTTCTGTTCAAAGGCACCTTATTATGTGTGTGTGTTACATGCTATGCGCATGTGTTAAAAAGCTTCCTTTAGGCATGAATTATAGTGCTGTTGGCCATGAGCTCAGTGTTAATGAATTTTATATACAAATAAAAATATATATATACTTATATAAAGTTTATAAATATAATGAAATAGTATATATCATAGTATATGTTATACATTCTGCTATATTATGATTATACACTCATTAATATTCATTATAGATTTATGAAGTATATGAAAATGCATACATAAAATTCAATAGCCTGAACTCACTGCCAGTAGCACTATAACTCATGCCTAAAGGAAGCTTATCCAACACATGTATTTTCTCCAAAAAATACATCATAGCCTTCTTTTAGGAACACCACACAGCAGTTCAGTACTGTACTTGGAGGCCATTTCAAACAACAGAATCACCAACAAAAACATAAAAATTGAAAAATGTGGCCCTACATAGACTGAGGACAAACACATTAATTATGAGAGCTGAAACCTCTTAGTTTCTGAGAGCTAAAACCTTTTGTTTCAGCTGAGAACTTGGCATGGTTGGGGGGGGGTGGTCTCAATTTTCATGGCTCTGCACATGTGTCTGTCCGTAAATGACCATGAAAGAACATCCAAGTATTGATTTGGAGATTACAGATAAATTTTAGTCACTGAGTTCACAAATACGGAACCTGTGAATACAGGATCACACTTGTGCCTATGTGAATGGATTCTTGTATCGACTTCTGAAAATTTAAGCGTACCAGATCAGAGTGTAAGGTAATGAAACTAGTTTTTATGTGTGTCTTGTGGAATGAAGACCCCACTCATGTGTCTACTTTTGTCTCCCCCTCCTTCCACATATGTTCTGCTCTGGACTGTGTGCCTGAGATCCCTGAACACAGCAGGGTCTCCCATGCCTTTGGGCTCTTGTCCATGGACTGCACCCACCTGTGAAGGGACAGGGTAGAGTGGCAAAGCCTGCAGGCTCTCAAGTCCTGAAGCCTTAGGGTGACAGCCCAACCACTTCATGCATGTGACCTGGAACAAGTCATGTGCCCTCTGGCTGCAGGTTCCTTTTCTATAATATGATGATAAGAGCATTCAGCTAAGTGGTTGTGAAACTAACAAAATCAGGTTTAAGGAAAACACTTTGCAAATGCCTAGCACGTAGTGTAACCCTGTATTTCTCTGCCTGGTAGGATTCTTCTGCAAGCCTGCCTCCATTCTGTGAATACTTTGCAGATTCCCCAGGCACAGTGAATCATTTTTCCTCTGTGTTCCCAAATCACTTCTGTCTGAAATAATAGCTTTTGAAGAAATTCATTGCAGACAAGCCTCCCCACCCCTGTAAACTCTGAGGGTAGAGGGAGACCTCTTCATTCTTTATTTCCTCTATGCTCATCAGGGAGCCAGACCTATATGTTCAACAGTACTTGATAATACATGAGGTAATAAATACATGCATTTATAATTATGTATTATATAAAATATGTAGTATATGTGAAATATAAACTATAATTTCTAATTTATATACTATACATAATTCATATAATTATAAACTAATTTATGTATTTTATATATAAAATATATATCAGTATATTGATATATAATTATAGTAGTGATTGTATTGTTAATATATTATATATTAATATAAAATTATGTTATATGTTGTGTATAATAGGGATTATAATTAATATATTGATATATATCTGCTCTTTTTTGAATTCAAACCCACATTGTACAATATATTAATTTAAGCCTAAACATATACAATAAATTAAGTATTCTGTACCCCAACCCTCCAGAATAAGGTTTCTCAAAGTATGGTTGTAGTTATTTGAGAACTTTGTTAATTATAAAATCCACCCCAGATCTGCTGAATATACATGATGTTTAACAAGCTTTCCATGTGATATTTGTCAGGTGGCAGCCAAAGCTTTTCAGGATAATCTCATGAAATACTGGGATGCATTAGGATGTAAGTGCTTTGGTGAGAGCAGGGACCATGTGTGTTTTACTCAATACCATACCCCCTTGCCTAGAACAATGTATAATACATAGAACACAATAAATAGTTGCTCATTAAACAAATACATCAATTATGCAGATAAAAAGCAAGTTCAGAATTCCCAGTAAGTACTATGGATTGTGTTAGTGAACTGGGAGTCCCCACTCGTTCGCAAACTCAAGTGTAGTTAACAGTCATTTAAAAGGAATCTCCAAGGGGTGCCTGGGTGGCTCAGTCAGTTAAGCATCTGATTAAGCATCTGACTCTCGATCTCAGCCCAGGTCTTGATCTCAGAGTTGTGAGTTCAAGTCTCATGTTGGGGGGAATCTCCAAGATTCACTCTCTGGAGAATGAGTACATAAGTCTGAGGGCCGGCTGGGCTGGAGTGGACCACTTTTGACATGATTTTTAGCATGATCAGTTTTTAACCCAGTAAGTGATTCCAATGGAAATGATTATTGCTACACAATTTGAAAAATATAGTATATTATCCAAGCAGTGGTTCAGTGATTGACCTCAAGCGTAAACAAATCTTTGTCGTGTGGTTTAGCTATGGAATGTGCAGATACCAATACACAGAAGAGTTTATATGTAAGATTCAATAGTCTAATCAAAACTGTAAACAACGTGGACCACCAGATACTGGGGGCTCTGCAGTGTTACTCCAATAAATGCCCAGCAACCTGAATGCATTCATAGTATGTTTAGAGTAAAACTGTCATTTAAATTCTATCTGGAAAAGTCAATACATACATACATATATATGTACATACATACTTTTCTATTCTGGACTTAGTTCTCCTCCTGATAGAGGAGGAACATGGCAGGATAAAGATGGATCCTGCTCACCCTCCCCTATACATGCAGCGTTTAACCAGTGAAATAATATTGAGACCATGGCCTTTCAAAATATTTTCCCCATCATGATTCTTGCAATACCTTAAATTTCTGATGGCTCTTCTTTTTTGTGAGACTTGTTTTTTAGGTCCTTTGCAAGACTCCTGCTTCTGAATTATCCATTATCTCTTCATTATTAAAAGCTACACCTACCTGCTGCTTTGCTTGCTGTTTGGCAGGCTTTTGAAGGAGAAAAGCCTGTGGGATGCTCGGGGGTGGAGCGTAGGGACTAGAGGAATTCTTACTCTGGCAGCAAACGGGAGGGGAAAGCAGAAAAGCCTAAATGAAGTGTTTGCCTCTGGGCTACACGTACTGCAGAGTAATTCATATGCTTTTCTGCCTTTATCTGTAGCTTGAATGTAGGCACATTAAAAAAAAAAAAAAAAAACTCTAAGGAGCTTTTTCCTTGATGGATGAAAAAATGTTTGATTATATTTGTAGTTTCCATGAGGTAGATGGTGTAAGCCATTCCATTTAGTTTGTTGATTAGTGGTATAGTAACATGTTCCATTAGAATAGTGCTGTAGATAATAATATTTTATTGCATTAGGTTCCATCCTCTTGTGCTATCATGACCATAATAAAATGATCGTCAGTAATTATCTGATACTGAAATTCAAGGTAAAATAATCAGTGAGCACAATTTTTTTAGATGTCCATTGGAGACCAAAGGAAGACCATCCACACTTTTTAAATATAGGAGTTTAGTTCACAAATAAAAGCTAGATTCTTTTTCTTAGATATTTCTTATTAAAGGGAAACAAAGATTATTTAACCCTTTCAACACATGGGCAAATGTGCTTTTCCCAGCTTGTTAGGGAGACATGAAGCCAGGGTCCCATGATTGCCGATGCTGGCTATCTGGTAGGACTGAGAAAGGAATCTTGCTATTTTCTGCTACTCTTGTTTTTGTGTTTGGGTTTTGAGGGGTCATTTTATTTGCTTGCTTACTTGTAAAAGTCATACATGTTCATGGCATAATGTCTCAAAAACTCAAATAGTAACTAAGTAAAAAAAAAAAAAATGGCCTGCTCCTACTCAATCTCTTACTTTAGCTCTTTTCTCAAAAGACAACTGTTCTTGACTCACTTTCTGGTGATATTCCATGCATGGATAAATGTCTGTGTTTGTACATTCCTTTCAGAAAATCACAAATGTTGGCATAATATACACATGTTAAAATGTACTTTGCATTTTTCCACTTAAGTATGTATTTGTTTCCATGATTACCTTTCCTTTCCAGTCCAACTTTTTGCTTTCCCTAGAAGTAATGAGGTTTCTATGAACTTCTTACTAATTCAACCCTGAGCACCTTATCTAATGTGCTCTCCATCTATTCAGTCCATCAGATATTCTAATGAAAGCTCCTAAAGAAACTTCTCCTGGATCCTTCTAATCAGTTCCTTGTTGAACTGCCTGTCATCAGTACCTGGTGCAAACTATCATTCTGGGATCTTCCTTCACCATCATTCTGTGGATTTCTTTACATCTCTTCTGTGTGGGAGTCCGTTTTTCCATTCTTCCTGCTGCTTGTTTTCTCCATCATTTTGGTGAAGTATATACTTCAGTACTGTACTGAGAAAGAATGTGTAGGATGGAACTTACTTTGAGTATCTGAAATTATCTTTTATTCGATGTTCATATTCAGTTGATAGTTTGATCAAGAATTTTGGATTGGTATACAGAAAAGAGTTAACATACTGGGATTGATAATGTTTCCTGAGAAAGGCCTGCTTGCAAGGTTGGGCCTTGGCTGGTGTCTACAAACTTGATTATAAACAGTTTTCTACACTGATATAAATGTTCCCTGAATGATAAGAGTACTTAATTAGGCCTTAGCTGTTTGTGCAAATAATATGGTTTATGCTGAACACCTGCTTTCCTTTTGGGAGTCTGGAATTTTGGTACATGCTAGGCAGAAGGTGCCTCCCTGACCAGACCCCAGTAAAAAACTTGGGAATTTTCTCTCTAACGAGCTTCTCTGGTGGACAGTCTGCCATACACGATGTCATGTGTGAAAGAGTTAAGAACTGCTTGAGGAGTTAAACACATCATTTGGGACTTTCCTGGAAGAGGACTCTTGAAAGTTTGAGGCTGGTATCCTCAGGACTTTGCCAGATGTGTGTTTTCTCTTTGCTGATTTTGCTGTTAAAAACCACAGCAGTGAGTACAATTATATTCTGAATCATGTGAGTTCTTCTAGCAAATCACTGAACCTTGGGGTGGCCATGGGGACCTTTCTGATAGAGTTGGAAATTGTTTTCCTTCAGACTTAGTTTGGCATTGTCCACTGCTGTTTAGCTTCACTGTTGTTGAGAAGTCAAAAATCATTCCTATTGCTAATGTTCATAACTAACATCTCCACCTCTTCACCTTTCTCCTGCCCTCTCCTTCTCTCAATTTTTTTAGAATCTTTACCTTGTTCTCAGTGTTCTGAAAGGTGGAAAGTTTATGATGATGGGCCTTGGTGAGTGTTTATTTTCTTCTACTCTTCTGATCTTTAATGAATCCTTTTAATCTAAGAAACATTTGTCATTTGTTCATGGAAAATTCTTCATAAATTAGTTTTTGATTATTTCTCTTTTCTCAGTTTTCTATTTCTGGATTCTTATTGTTTGGATATTGAACTTTCTCATCTACTCTATTCTTTCCCTCCCTCCTATTTTCCATGTCTTTGGCTAATTTCATATAAATTTGTCTTCTGTAATATGGTATTTTTCATTTCTCTAATATTTTAAATATATAAGAGCTCCTCTTTGCTCTCTGCATGTTCTTTTTAAGTGGAATTTTCCTTTTGTCCCCTATGAGTACATTAGTGGTAGTTATTTTGAAATTACTGCCCCCTGGAAGAGTCTCTGCTTCTGCTAGGAGCACTACTGACACGTGAGCCTATTGATTCTTGCTAGAAGTACTATAGCTACATGAATCTTTTCTTCAGATATTTGCTAATCCTTGATCATCCAAATTCATGATTTGGACAATAAAAATCTATTAGCAGTCTCTGAGCTAGTGGGTTGTACTTTGGAACTCTCTAACTGTGGGTTGCCCTTTAGAGATATCTGGCCAGGACATTTCCTTGGAATATCTAATGATGAGAGTTTCTTTAGCCTTTTGGGCTGCTTAGAATCCTTGGAGAAGGATGAATGGCAGAAAAAGGTGTGAATCTCCTTATTCTGGATATAAATAGTCATTTGACCTGTCTGTGATCATGTGATACTTCTATCCTCTCCGCAACTTCAAAAACCATCTGTTTTACCCTTTCCCCCAAGGTACTAGGTAACTCCAATATTGAGGAGGAGAAAGATTTGGGGATCTGACTGAATTTCAAACAGACTGTGACCCCTCCTCCTCTTTATTTTTTAAAATTTTTTATCTTACTGTTTCCCCACTTGAGGTAATTAGTGTTGTCAACTTCTGAAACTTCTAGGGTTTCTGTTTGGGGGCATAGATCAAGTTAATTCTTGGCTTTCCTCACTATTGGTCACGATTAACTTGGGTTTTTCTGCTATTGGCTACAAAAAAAGTGCTTTCTCAATTATCTGCTTACTACCTACCAGAGTTTGTTGCTTCTGTCATTCTCTCTGTTCTTATAAGTTTATGCCTTAAAAAAAAAAAATCTTAATGTTGTTTCAGAGGGATTTTTGGAGAGAATGAAAGAAAAAATATGGGATTAAAATGCCATCTTAACCCAGAGTTTTAAGAAATTATGCTCTTAAGCATGCATAAATATGTCTTCTATATTTGAATCTCTAGTGCTTAGGACATTATCTGGTAAATATTAGGCCTTCAATATATTTAATTGAATATGTGTGTGTATGTGTGCATTTGTAAATTTATATATATTCAAATATACGTATATCTGTGTATATGGTATATATATCTGTATATATCATGCATGTGTGAGTGTATGTATACACGAGTTCTTTTGGTTACCAGTGAAAGAAACCCAATTAACAAGCTTCAGCCTAAAAGGGAGTTAATTGGCCTATTTAATAAGAAATGTGGGTAGCTCCAAACACAAATGAATCTCAGGACTCTAATGAAATAATCACCTCTCCTGTGCTCTCATTCTCTTTCACTTAGTGTGTCTTCTTTTTTCAGTTTTGGCCTTATTCTCCTCTTTAGCAGCCAGACTGATTCATATACTTTAGCTCCATGATTCTTCCAGCACTAAATTAAAAAAATCCCAGAGACGAACTTTCATTGGTCTGGCTTGGCTCACATGTCTACTCCTGAACCAATCACTGTGGCCAGGAGAATGGACTATAATAGGACATGACACACTGTGGTCCATGGGCCACATGTGACCTGCCACCTGCTTATTTTTTTTTTATTATAAGGTAAGAATGATTTTTTTTTACACTTTAAAATGATTAAATATTAAATGTCTTTTAAAAGCACAGAAGCATATAAAACCTTATTTTTTGACTTTTGGTCCTCAAAGCCTAAAATATTTACCCTGCAATTTACTACGATTGGCTTGGTCTGAATATGGGTAATGTACACACCTTGGGCAAGGGAATGAAATAGAATGATTGTCAGCCTCGTTAGAGTTAAATGTTTATGGGGGAAAGCAATAGATTCCCAAATAAAGTGTATATCCCAAACAGTCAAAAGCTCATGAACATCCCCATGTATGGGTAATAATTTATCCCTGAGTATAGAAATTGTTTCTGTTAATGTTACAAACCCAACACAGATTCATGTAGATGCTATATAATTAAAACAGTTTCCATTCTTCCAATAATTTAAGAGCTATTGTACAACGTTGTAGCCCTACTGGGAGAAACAATTTATCTATTACTAAGACTAAAATTGTACACTGGCTTAGGATGGGGTAGTCTTTAGGTTTGGTTGAACTAGTATTCATTTGTATCAGTTTTTGAACTTCATATTGAAAAAGAGGACTAGCCATTTGACCTGGATCAATTCAATTATTCGTTATTTATTTGACAAACTTTTCTTAATGCCTGCCTGACACTGCGCAAGGCACTGGGCATACAGTAGTCAACAAGATGCACTTCCTTCCTATGAAAGGGCCTATGGTCTAATGGAGCTTTTGAAACTCACAGAACTTTCTCGATGTGGTATTCATGGCCCTTTTCAACTAGCTTCACTGGCCTGATTTACCCAGACCTGTATATATTCTTCATCTTACCCAAATCATGCATGTGGTCAATAACCACTCTGAGTCCCTCTTGGAGCACATTCACTCCCCCTGTCTGGACCCATTTACCTTCCTGGGATTGCTTCTTCATAAATGCACATCTAGCATTCCCTGTAAGTCTCAGCCCAAGGCCAGTTTGCTCTCGGTGAATCTCAGCGATAATTTGGAAATTTTTTTAGCACCTAGAGTGTGGACCATACAACCCAACAGTAGGTGATTTACCATCCTATAATTTTATCTTGGATTTTCATTTGGACATCTCAAGTCTCTGTAATTTAACATTTATATAGTCTCTTTTAGGTTTCCCATAAAATTTAGTGTTTCACCTTTAAATATGTTGATTTAACTTAGTCTGACCTTTGGGAACCAAGATGTATATATATATATATTTTTTTAAAGATTTATTTTAGGAGAGAGAGCAAAGGGAGGAGGAGCATTGGGAGAGGGGGAGGGAGAGTCTTATGCAGACTCCATGCTGAGTGTGAAGGCTGAGGTGGGGCTTGGTCTCAAGACCCTGAGATCACAACCTGAGCCAAAACCAAGAGTCAAAGGCTTAACTGAAGGCACCATCCAGGTATTCCTCAAGGTGTGTATTTCTTTAGGACTGTCTAAGATAAGATAGACAGGAGAGAGCCTTGATGAACTGTTTTTGTCAAGTGAAGAGCCTTTTAGATGCTCAAACTCTTATTAAAAAAAAAAACAAAAAACAAAAAAAATGAGAGAGTAGCCCCCGGCTTGCAGGGGAGGTGGGAGTGGCCCTCACAGAAATAGTTCTGCAGTGGCTGCCACCCTGGTGGCATTAGAGGTTGGAGGTGGGGCTAACCGGACTTAAATTTAACCTCTTCAAGCTGAAGCTCAGTCACAGATGAAATCAACACTCAGTGAAATCCTGCTTCTCTCATTTTAGCCACCAGACATAGGAAAGAACTCCCGCTCTCTGTGAAAAACAAAGCAATGCAACGATATTTCCCAATCTCCACTATTTTTCTATGTGTAGTATCTGCTTATTAATCAAAAATCACTCAGCATGAAAAGCAAGAATATAGGACCCCAATTTTTTTAATTCATTTAGCCAACATACAGTACATCATTAGTTTTTGGTGTAATGTTCGATGATTCATTAGTTGAGGATAACACCCATTGCTCATCATATCAGATGCCCTCCTTAATACCCACCACCTGGTTACCCCATCCCCTTCCCCACACACACCTCCGTTTCCACAACTCTCAGTTTCTTTCCCAGAGTCAAGAGTCTCTCATGGTCTGTCTCCTCTGAACTCTTCCCATTCAGTTTTCCCTTCCTTTTCCTATGATCCTCCGTGCTATTCCTTATACCCCACATATGAGTGAAACCATATGATATTTATCTTTCTCTGGTTGACTTATTTCACTGAGCATAATACCCTCCAGTTCCATCTATGTCGATATAGGATGCAAATTTAATTGGGATCTGGGCAGAGGAAGGATCCAATACATAGGTGAACCAGATATTGGAACTAACAGATGAAGATTTTAACATTATTATAAATGTATAAGGTTTTCTAGGAAAACATAGGATGGGTCAACAGAGAAGGAATATCAGCATAGAATGGAAACAATTAAAAATCATGTAAAAATCCTGGATATGTAAAGCAAATATCTGAAATAGAAAATAAATTATATGGTTTTAAGAACAAAATGAGGGGCGCCTGGGTGGCTCAGTTGTTAAGCGTCTGCTCAGGTCATGATCCTGGGGTCCTGGGATCGAGCCCGCACCAGGCTCCCTGTTCGGCAGGAAGCCTGCTTCTCCCTCTCCCACTCCCCCTGCTTGTGTTCCCTTTCGCTCTGTGTCTCTCTCTCTCTCTCTGTCAAATAAATAAATAAAACCTTTAAAAAAAAATGGATTCTGAAGAAAATTTAAGCAAAGTTGAAAACAGCCTAATTCAAATTCTATAAAGTGAAGCATGTGAAGGAAAAAGACTAAAGAGAATGTTGGATAAGCAATAGGACAATTTATCAAGTGGCCTAACAAACATATTTGGAAACCTCAGAACTAAAGAGTAAGAAAATGGGGCCCCCCCCCAAAAAATGTGTGAAGGGTTATTAACTGAAAGTTTTCCAAAATTGATGAAACATAAATCCACAACTCTAAGAAGCTCAAATTCCAAATAAATATGCTGATATCCACACCTTCACATGCCATAATCAGACTATTAGAAAATATAAGAAAATCTACATAAAATCCAGCTGTAATAAATGATGTGATAAATATTAGCAAAAATAATTAGAAATAAAATTGAAAAATTACTACTTACAAAAGC
The DNA here is from genome assembly GCF_009762305.2 of Zalophus californianus. Classification (NCBI taxonomy): domain Eukaryota; kingdom Metazoa; phylum Chordata; class Mammalia; order Carnivora; family Otariidae; genus Zalophus; species Zalophus californianus. The sequence goes on from NC_045597.1 coordinate 57,179,073, forward strand.
ATAAAAAACCATAAATATCTAGGAATAAATCTTAGACCTCATTGAAAATTAAAAAATATTTGAGAGAAATTAAGATTATATGTACAAATAGAAATGAGACTGTAAATATAAATGAGATAAATTATGGAATTTGTTTTGGAAGATTTGGAAGATTTAATATTGCCCCCCCCCCCCAGTTAATGTATAGGTTCAATGAAATAGTAATAAAAAATGCCACAGTTCTTAATAAAAATCGTCAAGCTGATCTTACAATCTGTATACAAAAGGATAAAGTTGGAGGACTTATGTTAACTGATTTTTTTAAAGATTTATTTAAGAGAGTATGCACACAAGTGGGGAGAGGGGCAAAGGGAGAGAAAGAGAGAATCCTCAAGCCGCCTCCCCACTGAGCATGGAGCTCAAATGCAGGGCTTGATCCAATGACCCTGAGATCATGACCTGAGCTGAAATCAAGAGTCAGACACCCAACTGACAGAGCCACCTAGGTGCCCCTATGTTACCTGATTTTAAGACAAAATAATGAAGACAGTCTGGTTCTGGAGTAAGGATAGATCATTGTATCAGAACAGAGTCCAAAAATATACCCATATATATAGAGAGAGAGTGTCACGTATTTGAAAAAAGCATCAATGAAGAAAGGACAGGTTTTTTTTTTTTTCAGTAAGCATCAATGAAGAAAGGACAGGTTTTTTTTTCCCCATATATATAGAGAGAGTGTCACGTATTTGAAAAAAGCATCAATGAAGAAAGGACAGGTTTTTTTTTTTTCATCCACCTGGATGTATGTGGAAATAAAGTGAATCTTGATGCATACTCCGTATGATATATAAAAATTATCATGAAACGGATTATGGTCTTAGATACAAAAGCCAAAATTATAAAGCTTCCAGGACAAAATGCAGGAAAAAATCTTAGCGAACTGGAAATTAGGCATTTTCTGTATGGAACTGCAAAAGCTCTAACTATAAAAGAAAAAAAGATAAACCGGAGTTCATTGAAATTTTAAACCTTCTATTCTCAGACACTGTTAACTAAAAGCAAGAAAATTCCAGTTTCTGATCTAACATGTGAGGAGCCTGGAAGTTGTCACAATAAGGAAAAACTGAACAAACTAAAAATCAACAACTTTTCCTAGATGCATCAGAGAATTGAAGTGTCAGAGCAAACAGCTGTCTTGAAACATGGAGATGGGAAGATACAGAGAATAAAATTTATTAGGAGCAGAACACTTACCTATACCCAGCAACTGGCAGGAATACTAAGAAGTAGTTGACTAATTGCTGGAGACTGAGTGGGCTAGTTTAAAGAGATGAAAACTCCTGAGGATGCAGGCTTAGGAGGCCTCCAAATTTTCGTGAATTTTACCTCCAGGGCCCTGGCCAGATTGTCACTGGAATCAGAAAAATCCCCTCTGGCTTTCAGCAAGGGAGGGGGGAAGGAGCCATTTTGAGAAACTGCCAGAGGATTCATTCCTTAACAAGGCCAACTTTTAAAGGAAACTGTTTTACCACAGCCCAACCAAGGTATGTTTTATCAAAACCTAACTCATGTGGGGAAAGAAAATACTCAACTCCAGCCCCTCTAGCCTTTAAAGTAGGGAAAGATAAATACCAAGTCCACCTCCTCCTAGCCTTCCATGTTGGGGAAGGCAAGCATCCATCTCCAGACTGCACCTGCTCTTCTGTCTCACTTCAGGGGTGGGGAGAACTGAGAAGGAATTGTGAAGGTCCTGGGCCAGAGGAACAGGCTCAGAGTAGGAATTTTGGAAATAACCAAGATGTCCTTCAATAAATGAATGTTGATCACAAATTGTGGTACATCCATTCAATGAAGCAATCAAAGAAATAAGCTATCAGTCTCTGAAAAGGCATGGAGCAAATGCATACTGCTAAGTGAGAGAAGCCAGTCTGTAAAGGCTATGTACTATATGATTCCAACTATAGGACATCCTGGAAAAGGGAAAAGTCTACAGAGAGTAAAAAGATGAGTGGTTGCCAGGTGTTGGTGGGGAGGGAGGGTAGGAATGAATAAGTGGATAAGTGCATGGATATTTTTAGGTCAATGAAATTATTCTGTATGATATTGTAAAAGAAGATACATGACATTACGCTTTTGTTAAAGCCCACAGAATTGAAAAGCAACATAAATTATGGTCTTTAGTTAATAACGTGTCAATATCGGTATTCCATTGCTGAAAAATGTAGTACACTAATATATAATGTTAGTAGGAAAGCTGTGGAGGTTGAGGAATGGGAGTGGGCAGAAGGGATGCTCTACTTTCTGCACAATTTCTCTATAAACTTAAAACTGCTCTAAAGAATAATCTATTAGAAAAGGAAGCTACAGACTTGGAGAAAGTATTCCTGATACATTTATTTGACAAAAAAACTCAAATCTATAAATCTCAACTCTATAATCAATAATTAAAAGGCAAGCAACTTAATTAAAAAATGGCCCAAAGTCTTAGATATTTCATAGAAGTCATGTATTAGATGGTCAATACTTGAAAAAGTGTCAGTACTTGCTATGAAAATGCACATTAAAATCACAGTGAAATATCACTGAATAATAACTAGAAAGGCTAAAATTTTCAAAGACTGATAATACCAAAAGTTTGCAAGGATGTGGAGCACCTAGATCTCTTGCACATTCTTGGAGATGATACACCCACTGTAGTAGTCACTTTTAGTTAATCATACATCTGCATTATGATAACATCAATTTCACTCCCTGGAACTTAAACATTATTTCCTAAAAAATACTTAAACAAGAATATCGAATGTAGTTTTACTCATAATAGCAAAAACCTTGGGAACAACCCAAATGTCCATCAACAAAAGAAGGGATAAACCAAACAAGTATATTATTTTCATACAGTCGAATACTATTCAGCAATAAAAGGGATGAACTGATAGAGCAACATGTAGTCTCAAATTTTTGCTTAATGAAAGAAGCCAAAGAGTACACTTTCATAATGTTTGAGAACAGGCATAATTTATGAAGATAGAAATGAGAATAATGGTTGCCTGTGAGTGATGAGGTTAGATTGTTTTTATAAATAAAATTTGATTGGAGCATAGATATGCTCATTTGTATGTTGTCTATGGCTGGTTCCCATGACAACATCAGAGTTAAATAGTTGTGACAGGGACCATATGGTCCACAAAGTTCAAAATATTTTTAAAAAGTTTGTTGACCCCTGGTATAATTGACCAAAAAAGACTAACAAAATGTTGATCGTGGTAGAGGCTGGCCAATGGATACATGGGGATTCATTTGACTCTTCTACTTTTAAGTGGTTAAAAATTACAATAATTTTAAAAATTTGGAGATCATCATCTTGACCAAGAATTGCTGGAGTTTGCTGGCAAAACAATTTCCTAAAAAGTTTGAAGAAAGGCAGTGGAGTCTATACTGGGAAAATAAAGTTGTCAGCTAGAGCTATCCCTGAATATGGTGGAAAAACGGGCAAATATTTAGGTAAAATTGTGAATTCTGATTGCTTGGGCTAGATTTTACAATTGATCGAGTGGCAATGCTATAATCTCCAGAGAGTCAAAGAATTGCTCCTTGTTCCACCAGCAAGAAGGATTATGAAATGGTTCAGGGAGTAGGATTTGGCCTTGATGTTGGGGAAGGAATTTTGGATGGGATGAGCTCTTTCATCTGTGTGGTTTTTCCCTTCTTCCCTGATCTTCTGGCCTTGTAGCATGTTCCTTTTAGAAGGACTCTGCAGCCCTCTTGCAGCTTATGTGTAGGGAAAATACTAGTGTATCCCCTCCTTGAGGTGGAAGTAGGAGCAGTGGATTATGCTTTTCCAGCCAAACATGTCTAAATTTGGATTTGAGGAAAGGGAAGCCTGCTGTGCATGGCATAAGTGGGTTCTCTTCTGGGTCTTAGATAAGCTATTTTCCTTGACTTGTCTTTTGCTTGTCTCTACCTGAGGCAATTTCATGGTTGCAAGATGAAATTTTCTAGACCAAAATCAGATTAAAATTCTGGGTAAAAGAACTGAAAAACCATTTGGTCTGCTTCTGATTAGGCTTTGGGCTGGAGTAGTACCCAGATTAAGAGACCACATAGCATTCAAACAGGGCCTTGGTTCAGACTTCCAGATAGTATTAAAGGCTATTCATTTATCAGGAATGTACTCATTACGTACCTCCTTTCTGAAACTGTGGCTGAAGTAGCCAGCTGGTGGAGGATTTGGGTTTTTTGGGAGCTTAACCACAGCTCTTTCTTCAGAGAACCAACCAGTCCTTGATAGTTTTTATGTGGAGTCAATCCAAGGAATAAGTCATCTAATTAATGAAATTCAGGCATGAAAGGTAATAAGTACTGAAGGCAGATTTGGCTTTATTACCTAGCCAAGGATTGGGCCTATTGTGAGGACTTATTGGTGTATTTTTGAGATCAATGCTAAGTCCTGGGATTACAAATTAAGTCAGTATGATTTGGGATCATTTGTAAATTTTACTATGAACTTAGCTCATTCACTCCTTTCAAAAGGGACACTTTGTTGTATTTATACAACCATATCACTCAATGCCAGTTCTGAAATTATTAGTCTTCTGGAAACTTCAGGAGTTTTTAAACTAAATTTAAAACATCATTTTTCAGGACAATTAAACATTTTCCTCTTTTCCTCCTCCAATATTTCTTTATGTACTGAGAATAATTCATATTAGTTAATTGACACCTCACTTTACTAAGTCAAAGAAACAATTCAGGAGTGCAACAGGGAGCTATTATTTAAGAACAGATACAGACCTCAAGGAGCTTGGAATCCAAATGATAACATAAGAAATAAGTTTAGTTATGAGGCTAGTTTAAGCATCATTAATAGGAACTTATGGATAGGGAACAAAGGTCTTAGGACTGAAGTTCTAGGAATGATTTCTATTTTTAAATGTCTTTAGCAGTTGCTAAAATATTGTTTGAAAACCTCTTATTTAAGATTAATTTTTTTGGAAGGGCATATATCACTGATTGCTGTGTTTTAGAATGTGCTATGTGTAAAGGGACAGAACGTTAACCTTTAAAATCTTACATTTTTAATAGCATCTAGTATTTATATCATGCTTTATAATTTACTGCTTTCATTCCCTTACTTCATGTAGTCTATACACCCATGCTGCAAATAAGGTATTACATCTCTTTTGTAAAAATGGGGAAGAAACTAAAGCTGAGAGGTTAAGTGGAAAAGCAAAGGTGACAGCAAACAAGTTTCACAGAGCTTTGGCCCCAGTCTTCCTATCTGCAGTCTGCTAGTCCTACTGTCTTCTGCTGCTAATGTTTTAATTAGTGTAATTGACCTTGGTGTCAAATACAAGAAAGCCACACTGTGCACAGTAATAGCACAGAACTGTAAAAATGATCATGCCAGCTGAATGTGTGCAATGAAAAAATTAAAAATGTTCCATGACTTGTACATTTTTGTTAAAATGTTGAAAATGTTGTTGTAATTATATAGGGACATATAGAGGGGAATAAAAAATAAAACTAACGTTTACTGCACTATAATTTAAATCATTAGACATTAAAAATTCTTTTTGTTAAAAAAAAGGGTATCAAGAGTAGTTTTTGAATACTACTTGCCACCTTGTTGTATAACCTATGATACAGAGTGAGCATTTTCTCTATGCCTTAGCCAGTGGTTATACTCCTTTCTAGGTTTGGATCAGCTTCCAACATTTGATTCTTTCTCCATTTTACAGTTTTTTTTTTTTTTTTAAGATTTTATTTATTTGAGAGAGAGAGAGAGAGAGCTCACATGAGAGGGGGGAGGGTCAGAAGGAGAAGCAGACTCCCTGCTGAGCAGGGGGCCCGATGTGGGACTCAATCCCGGGACTCCAGGATCATGACCGGAGCCGAAGGCAGTCACTTAACCAACCGAGCCACCAGGCACCCTCCTTTCTCTTTTAATGTTAGAAAATATCTCAGAGTTCCCTTAATCTGAAGATTTCCACCAGTGTCATTTTCTCTCATTTATGTCAATAACTTTGCTTTCAATAAGTTCCCTCCATTGCATATCTAGAGTCTCTGAACCACCCCACCATTAAAGTTGCCATGATCTAGTTCCTCCATAACTCCACTTACACTGGATTTGATTTTCACATTCCACAGTTAGCACTTTGCATTCCTTTGCTGTGCTTTTATCTTTCTTGGTCAAATCCCTCTGTTGAATATCTGTCTTCGTAAAATGTGTAGGTCCATCTCTGGGAGATGAGGCAACACAACTGTACATTTGCTGCCAATGCAGGAATTCAATAACAGATGCACAGTGATCGATCACTGAAAAAAGGTGAAAGACATAACGTGATTAGTCACTAGTCATGACATACCTTTGTTTACCTAGTGATTTGCGGACTGAAGAGTTAGCAGGGAAGTATATACTTCATGCAGTTACTCATGGTTGATATACTGTGGTAAATGAAACTTGAATCTTGTTTTTAGGGGACTGGTAGTATTTAACTATACTATGGAATCTGAAATTTGTGTTTTCTGGAATAGTACAAAGGAAAATGTGCTTGCATTTGAGTCTACGATACTTGAGAGACCGCTAACTGCAATCGGGATCCTGAATGGATGGGAATTTAGATCGAGAAGGGGAATTTCTGTTGAAGAGGGAGGAGAGTTACAGCCGCAGGGAGAGACAAGGGGGTGGATTCCTTGGCTTAGGTCGAGGGTATGACACAAGTCTACAGAACGAAGGGCAGTCTGGAAGCTGACTACAGGCTGACTTTGCTTGCTTCACAATTTTGTCTTACACAAAATGCCACAGTTATTAGAAAATCTAATTTTTGAACTGGAGAAAACACATTAAAACTGTGTCCTTAAAAATAAGTAATACATACAGAACATCTTTTTGATCATCTAGGTTTCAAAAGGAACATATTCCTGTAAAAGATTTGAATATTATGGAAGGGAAGAGAGCAAAAAAGTGAAATTCCTTTTATATGTCAGTCCTTTTTCTCAGGAGGTGATAACTGCTGGTAGCATTTCAATGGCCATTCTTATTTTCAGTCTGCCTTATCATTTACATTAGTTTAATGCCAAGTATATTACATGATGCTTACTACAATTATATATATATGTATATTTAAGATACATTTTCTATATACATCAGTCTTAAGATAATTTTCTATGAAGAAAATGATGAATTCAACCTACTGCACTTAGAAAAGACAAAGCCATTCTTCTATTGCTGTTCAGTGGGTATCAGTGGTGAGTCATTAGAAAATTAAAATAAAGACTTTTTCCAGGAACCAAATTTTGCTAGTTTACCCATAGCAGGGTGCATTTCAGACTACTTGTTTTCTTTTGAGATGGGTTTCTGAACTGAAAATCTCTCTCATTCATACTAACCTTAAAAATTTTTTTTAAAAAAGGAATATATTTTAACCCAGATATTGTTTAAACCTCCAACTTGCCAGAAAAATAACGTGGCCATCCTTCAGAAGTAAATTTTTTCTCACTTTTCAGAATTAAACATGTTGAAACATATAAGGATGTTTTGATATCACTTATGGGTAAGAGTACTACTCATACTACTTAAATGTAAAATGAACATTCACATATCTAGCCCTGAGCGTAAGACACAAACCCCTAACTTTGAATCTCCTATGCCCCTCCCTACACTACACCTAAAATAGAACCATTGTCTTGAATTTTTGGCTTTAGGCTCTCTTCTTCAGGGTTTTTAACACAAGTAATTGGATTCTAAATCATACATAATTTGTTTTTGCACATTTTTGAAATGTATATCCATTTTATGCCGTAAATTTTGTTAGATTTTTTTTCTTTTGCTTATTTAACCATGATAGTTTTCGTTGTGTTTTATTCTTCATTTGTAATGCTGTATAGTATCCCTTTAGAGGAATATACTACAATCCATTTATCATTTCTTCTGGAAATAGACATTTGAAGTGTTTGAAGTGTTTCCTATTTTTAAGCTACTTTAAGGATTTTTTTGCATGTGTTTTCTGGTGTACATGTACCAGAATATTCCAGAGGAATTCCTGGGTCACAGAGGTTATGCAAATCTTCATTTTATGTAGGTAGTCCTTCCTTTGCTTTTTCAGAGTGATGATATGAATTTACCTTCCTAGTAGCTATACATTGGAATTCCCCTTTCTCTGCACCTTGCAAAGGTGGGTATGAAATTGTATTTCATTGTGGAATTAATTTACATTTGGCCCAGTTGGCACTGGCCTTCTTTAAAGGTCTAAGGGTGCCCTTCTCTTTGGCAGTTATAAAGTCATTGACCTTAGAGCAGATTCTGAAAAGTGGTGGGAATAGATGATGAGGGAGGATACACATTAAGGTCACAGTTTTCTCAGTAAGATAGGGTGTCATTTTGTCTACTGTGAACAAAAGGGTGAGGAGGTCTCAGGGAAGCTGGCAAAGGTTTTGAGTAGCTGAGAGACTTTGAAAGATTAAGGACCTTGTTAAATTGTTCCTCATCGGGCCTCATTTATTCATTAAACGGTACTTTTTTTTTTTTTTTTTTTAGTTGAAAACACGTAAAATTAGTCATTGGAAAGGAGCAAGTGAATAAGACTCAGTCCTGGTTCCAAAGAAGCCTAGGGAGAAAGTGAAATGTGTAAATATATAATTATGCAATGAGATGCTTGTTATACTCAAGGTTCTACTCAGCACAGCAGGAGGACAGGAAGAAGTAATTGGCTCTGAGAGAGTGAACAAGAAAGGCCTCATAAGTGACAGGTAAGTAGGGACATTCAGCAGAGGACATTGTGCTGAGAGTGATCTGAGTTCATTGTTTCTGAGGGACAGGCCACTAGAGATAGTGTAGGAAGGAAAAGACTAAAAAAGTAGGTTTCTACATTAACAATCTAGGAACTTCTCTTTTGAACAGTGTAGTGGCATTGGAAGTGTTGTTTTTGTTTTTAAGTTTTTAAGGTTTGTTTGTTTTGTTTTGTTTTGTTTACTATTTTTAGAGGAGTTTTAAAATCGCATCAAAATTGAACAGTACAGAGAGTTCCATCTAGCCCTTGCCCCCACACATGCCTCAGAAGTTTTTAAGCAGTGTCATGATGGCCATGCTCAAAAAGCTAGTGAACAATGCTACAAGATGGGAGCAGGAGGAGACAGGAAAATAAGTTAGGAGATCGAATCTAGGAGGTAGCATTAATGGGATCTGGTGACCAAGTAAGGGAGGAGGATTTTTTACTTCCTGCTTCCAAGAAAATATAATTTACATAGTTTGTGAGAACAATTTAATGCTAAGTTTGGGGCAATTTCTTTCATTTTTTCAAGTGTTCAAAGGAAGTTCCAAAAAACCAAACTTAACAGTAAATAGTGAAATATCAGTCTTACCATCTCATGCCATAAGGAACCAGATTTTGTTTAGATAACTCTAGAGTTCTTCTGCCATATGTGAGTTAAAACAATACTGCTTTTATAGAATTAAAAATCGGTATGACAGTGGTCATTATATAAGGTCTGTGAAATTGCTAGTCAAGGGAAGTAAATAATGAAAATATTCTGATCTCAAAAATAATTAGTATGGGGTTCATGTCATTTCATAGATGCATGCACTTATCTCCTTACAATCCTTTTCTGATCAAAATTCATTTTAAGATTCTAAAAAGTTATTAAAGAATTTGATTACATTTTTCTTGGGTGAAATATGGCACGTTAGGATAAGGAGAACTAATTGATGCATTATTTGTTAAATAGAAAATCTGGAAAGATATCTTTGACAAGATAATTCTTAACAAAAGAATGTGTAAGAAACTATTCTGATATTAAAATCACAAAGCACAATCTCATGCCTAAACTGAAGTAACACTAAGAAAATTTAAAGGGGAGGGGCGCCTGGGTGGCTCAGTTGGTTGAGCGGCTGCCTTCGGCTCAGGTCATGATCCCAGGGTCCTGGGATCGAGTCCCACATCGGGCTCCCTGCTCAGCGGGGAGTCTGCTTCTCCCTCTCCCACTGCCTGTCTCTCTGCCTACTTGTGCACTCTCTCTCTCTCTGTCAAATAAATAAATAAATAAAATCTTTAAAAAAAAAAAAAAAGAAAATTTAAAGGGGAATAGCATTCCATGAACTGGACATCTTTTTACTAACAAGCTCATCTGCACTTCTCTGACTAATCTCTATAATAACAATACCCAAACACAGTCTAAAATCCTCAGAGAAAAATTGTGCTCAGCGTGGCTTTATTTTCAAGCGAACGTTGCTGTTACAGGCTGGATGTTAGCTGAGGTTGTTCTGTCACTTAAATGTAACTAAAATTGGCTTCAGTTCCTTTCTCAAGTCCTGTGGGGTATTTTGTGCCAGTCCCATGATTTCTGCAGATTACAGTGCTTTATGTTTTCTGATTATGTCTATTTCTAAAATCTTGTCTACTCTTACGATTGTCCTCTTTTCTCTGTCACACCAGCCCTGAAGTAGCACAGATGTTTTTCTATAGGGATTAGTTCATCAAACAAAATCCCACTGATACATTTGTATATGCAGCAAACTTTACTGAGGTTTTGTAGTTTATATCACAACAATACATAATGACCTTAAATTGAATATTAGACATCTCTGTTTTGTGTAAATTGTTTTGGTTCTCCTGTGACTAGGAATTGCTCACTGGCTACTCTTTTCTGAGGGCTCCCGCTTCCTGACATTTTGCTTGGTTCTCTCTTCCTCAAGACTGTGCTCATCTGTATCTACCCTGCTTCAGTACTTTGTGCTCCCTTTTCTAGTGGCAGTGGTGAGTTATGGTTTTGCCCAAGAATTGCCATTCTCTTTGTGTTTGATTAGAGTAATTTAGCCTTTTCCCCTTTTCTACTCCAAGGCACTTTGGCATATCCAAAGACCCATTTAGGTGCTAAGTAAATAAAGGGCTCTGCTACTCAGTCTGTTTTTGGCCATACAGCCATGGTGGACTCAAATTCCACTATGTCCTTTCTCCCATCCCTACCAGTTGAAGGAATGGAGCACTAGAAAAATTTATTTCCCTCAGATACAAATTATGCCACACCTCTTAAAGAAACGGCATTCCACTTAAATTTTACTCTACTTTTTTTCTTTTTTAATGGGAGGAAGCCCATGTACCTCAGATGGATGCTCATTTGAGGGAACCAAGACCAATTTGTACTGACCAGAGGGCGTCTAGCTTATGATATTAAGGCCTGTAATATGTTCACATTCAAAATCATTCCTACCAGTTATACAAATGTTATTTTCTCATTTACTCAAAAGGGCAAGAGTTCAGGCACAAGTTTGGTATAGCCAATAGAAACAGTGACTCTCAAGGGCCCACAGTAAGAGATTCTTCTGTAAGAATGCTGTGAATTGTGTAAGACTGTCAAATCACAGACCTGTACCTCTGAAACAAATAATACACTATATGTTAAAAAAAAAAAATGGGAAAATGAAGGGGAAATCAGAGGGGGAGACAAACCATGAGAGACTATGGACTCTGAGAAACAAACTGAGGGTTCTTGAGGGGAGGGGGGTGAGGAGATGGGTTAGCCTGGTGTTGGGTATTAAAGAGGGCACATACTGCATGGAGCACTGGGTGTTATACGCAAACAATGAATCATGGGACACTACATCCAAAACTAATGATGTAATGTATGGTGATTAACATAACATAATAAAAAAATACAGTTCTTCACATTTGCTTTTTCTTTCCTTCTAAAAGTTCTATTGAGCTATATTTACACACTATACAATTCATACATTTAAAATGTACACAAGATAGGAAACACAAATCTAGATAAGGCATAGAAATGATTCATTTCTCCAGAACTTCATTTTTTCCACTAACAAGCAAAGTAATTGACAAGTAGCCATATTGAAAATACTGAACAGACCCACATATACCACTATATTATTTTTAAAATAATAGTTATATTAAGATATTCATATTCCATAAAATTTACCTTTTAAAAGTATATCATTTAGTGGGTTTTAATATGTTCACAGTTCAGACATTACCACTTTTTAACTTTAGAACATTTTCTTTGCCACCAAAAGGAAGATCATAACCATTAGTAGTCATGTTACACTCCCTGCATGCCATTTCCTCTGGTAACTACTGATCTACTTTGGGCTTCTATGAATTTACATATTCTGGATATTTCATACAAATGGAATCATATATGGCCTTTGGTGACTGGCTTTTTTCATTTAGGGTGATGTTTTCAAGATCCATATTATAGCCTATGCCAGGAATTTTTTCCTTTTTATTGCTAAATAACATTCCATTGTGTGTGTGTGTGTGTGTGTGTGTATATATATATATATATATATATATACACACTACATTTTGTTTATCCATTTATCAATTGATTAACATTTCTCTACATCCATGCCAGTCCTTATTACTGTCATCTTAGTGGGTGTTAAATGGTATCTCACTGTGCTTTTTATCTGCATTTCCCTAATGATTAATGATGCTCAGCTTCTTCTTATGTGCTTGTTAACTATTTTAAGTCTTGTTTGGAGAAACGTCTATACATAGACTTTGCCCATGTTTTAATTGAGTTGTCTTTTTTATTGAGTTGTATGAGTTTTTATATATTCTAGATATAGAACTATATCTAATATCTATAGTTGTATATATAAATGCTATCTATATCAGATACACATCCTTTATCTAGTATGCTGTGCAAAAATTTTTTTCCCATCATGGGTTGTCATCTTTGTTTTTGATATTTCCAAAATCTTTTTTTAATTATTATTGAAATATAATTGACATACAATGTTATGTTTCAGGTGTACGACATAGTGACTCAAAAATTCTATACACTGCATTTAGCATAATAATATCTGGGTCTATCCATGTTGTCACAAATGGCAAGATTGCATTCTTTTTTAATGGCTGAGTAATATTTGTGTGTATGTGTGTGTGTGACATCTTTATTCATTTTTTTAATTATGTTCAATTAGGCAACATATAGTACCTCATTAGTTTTTGATGTAGTGTTCAACGATTCGTTAGTTGCGTATAACACCCAGTGCTCATCACAACACCTGCCCTTAATACCCACCACCTGGTTACCCCATCCCCACCCCCCTCCCTCCTGTAACCCTCAGTTTGTTTGCCAGAGTCTCTCATGGTTTGTCTTCCTCTCTGATTTCTCTCTTAACTTCCTTGATGCTGTCCTTTGCAGCACAAAAGTTTTTAATTTTAAAGCTAATTTATGTTTTATTTTGTTGCTGGTGCTTTGGGGATTATATCTAAGAATCCATTGTTTAATACAAAGTCATGGAGATTTATGCCTATGTTCCTCAGAGTTTTACAGTATTAACCCTTACATTTAGGTTTTTTGACAGTTTTTAGTTGATCTTTTAATATCTAATCTTTCTCCTACTCACTTGCCTTAGCATTCTGGTCAGAAATTACTTAATTATAAAAATGAGATTTTATTTCTTGGCTCTTCTTTTACACAGATCTACATATCTTCATGCCAATACCACACTGTCCACTCTCTTCATTACTATAGATTTGAAGTGGGTTTTGAAATTGGAAATTGTGACTCTTTCAACTTTATTCTCCATTTGAAAGACTGTTCGGCTGTTTTGGATCCCAGAATTGTCCTATATGTTTCAGAATCAGCTTGTAATCTTGGCGAAAAGGTTAGCTGGACTTTTGACAAGTATTATATTGAATCTGTAGTTCAATTTGGAGAGTATTGTCAGATTAACATTGTCTTCAATTCCAGGAACATGGAATTGGTTTACATTTATTTAGGTCTTTAATTTTCTCGCAAAAATATTTTTTTAAATTTTTCAGTGTATAGGCTTTGCATTTTTGGTTAAACCTAAGTATTCTTTTTGATGCTGTTGTAAATTTTTTTAAATTTCATTTTTAGGTTAATTGCAAGGATATAGAAATAACATTGATTTTTGTATATTGGTCTCTTATCCTGCAACTTTGCTGAACTCCTTTCTTCTAATTTTTAATGGATTGCTTTCCTTAGGATTTTCTGTAGATCACATCTTCTGAGAACAGAGATGAGTTTTTCATTTCCCATGGATGTCTTTTTTTTCTTCCTGTCATAGCTAGACCCTCTAGTACAGAGTTGAATAGAAATGGCAAAAGTGAATATCCTTGTCTTGTTCCTGGTCTTGGGGAGAAGTATGAAATATTTCACCTGATGGTATTAGGTATACGTTTTTCATAGGTTTTATCAGACTAAGGAAGTTTCCTGTTATTTCTAGTTTATTGAGCATTTTTTTTGTCATAAAAAGGTGTTGAATTTTGTCAAGTGTTTTTTTTTCTTCTGTACTTGTTGATACGATCGTCTGTTTTGCCCTTTATTGATAAGAAGTTTTACAGTAATTGATTTTTGGATGTTAAGACAACCTTGCTTTACTGAGATAAATTCCACACGGTCATGGTACATAGTCCTTTTTATGAGTCTTTATCTGTAAGAGATTTTGTACTATGGGTTTCTTGTTTGGTTTTGTTGTTGGTTGGTTGGTTGGTGGGTTGGTTTTTGTCAATACTTGCTTTTTAAGCAGGTTTCAGAGTTGAGGATAACGAAAGCTCATGTGCAGCTGTTAAGATGTTAAATCCTACCTCTGGCACCCAGGTTACTCACACATTTGATAATTTACTGTGACTCTCCTATCTTACTTCTGTTCTAAGCTTTGGGAATATAGTAGTGAATAATGGAAGATTTCTCCTCTCAAGGAACTTAATAAACAACATAGTATAAAATAAAATATTTAAAGAAATGAATATAAATAAATGTGTTATGTCAAGTGTAATACGTGATTAAAAGACAAAGTATAGTAAGGGGGAAAAAGTGAAGAAGTTGGAAGGAGATCTTAGGATTATTAAGGAAGTCTTTCTGATAAGTTGTCATGTAGTAGAGACCTGAATGAAGTGAAGTCAAGAGTCATGTAGACATTTGGGGATAGAATTCTCCAGACAGAAGAAGTAGCAAGTGCAAAACCGGAGGCAAAGACATGCCTGATGTGTTTGAAGATTAAAAAGAAGCTCTTAAAGCTGGAGTGGAATCATCAGTTAGGATTATGTCCTGCTACACAGAACTGAAAACTGCATTTACAGTGGCTTAATCAAATAGAAGTTTTAGTTGCATCATGTAAAAGAGGCTAATATGGAAGCCTCATGATACCCTTAGGAACCCAGATTCTTTTTAGGTTTTCTCTGCACCAGTCTAAGTATAAAGCTTCAGTGCACATGTTTGTGATTTTGAGATGACTGGTCAACTCCTATTTTCCCTTTTAGCTTTCAGGTAGAAAGAAAGGGAAAGATGAAGAGCCAAAGGCCACATGCCAGCTAAATCAGTTCCTTTAATAGTTTTATTTTTTCATTCTGGAAAACTACCCAGAAACTTCTGTTTATTGACCACGACTGTATCACATGAACACCCCTAGGTGCAAAGAAAGCTGTATATGGCCATATGACCAATGAAGTATTTTAGCTGGGAAAATTACTAACCCCCCAACATTGGAACACTTCCAGGAGGAAAAAAAGGGGGATAATAGATACTGAGTAGGCAGTTAGCAGTCTCTGCCCTATGAGGTCACAAATGTAGTGGGAACTAGATAATGTAGGAGCCTATAAATTAAGTCTAGGTCTTTGTATTTCACTGAGATGAAAATCTTTAGAAATTTTTGTGCAGATGTGTTACATGGTATAATTTAGATACTGTTTTAGTTTTGGGTCACCTAGATGCAAGCCTTAGACAAAGTTTTGTACACAGGAAGTGTATCTGAAAAGTAAGCAGGAGTGTGGGACCAGAAAGAAGTAAACTAGGAAAGGAAGGAAATTCTCATGGCCATGACTGAAAAGAGAACTAAAGCCATGAAGCTGGGAAGCTTTGCACAAGAGGTATACAATATAATATACCCCTTCCACGACTCAGATCATGCTCTCTATTAAGTGCGATCCATCGCAGACTTCTCAAGGTGGGTGCTAACCAATAACTACAAAAATAGAAAGTAAAATAGTTTATGGAAACAGCTACAGTCTTTTTGGCTACAATTGCTTCCAAGGTTGAAGTTAATATTCATCATCTTCCTACTTAATCATCTGTCCTGGATTTCTCTTACCCTCATATAGCATTTTAGCCAGTCTGTGTTGTTTATATGGTGAGGTAATTCACATCTTCATCTCAAGACAACTGAACCTTTAATTACTTGTCTCTATTTGAATTATTAATGCTACAGTTGCCTTTTTGCCATTATTTCTGATCATGAAATCAGCAAGAAACATTCAGTTGAATACTCAGTTCCACACTTCTCTTTTCTGCCCTTGTTATGTAGATGCCACACTCTGTTATGATAATTAAGGTATATTAAGGTATAATTTCTGCCATTATAGTAACTCCTTTCTTTTTTTTTTCTGTTTGAATTTTTTATTTAAAGTCTAGTTAACATATAATGTAGTATGAGTTTCAGGAGTGGAATTTAGTGATTCATCACTTATGTATAACGCCAGTGCTCATCACAAGTGCCTTCCTTAATACCCAATCATCCATTTAACCCTTCCCCCACCCACCTCCCCTCCGGCAACTCTCATTTGTTCTCTCTAGTTAAGAGTCTCTTTTTTGGTTTGCTCTCTCTCTTCTTTTGTTTGTTTGTTTTCCTTTCCCCTATGTTCATTTGGTTTGTTTCTTAAATTTCACATATGAGTGAAATCATACCATATTTGCCTTTCTCAGACTTACTTCTCTTAGCACAGTACTCTAGCTTCATCCATGTCACTGCAAATGGCAAGATTTCATTCTTTCTATGACTTAGTAATATTCCATTACACACACACACACACACACACACACACACACACACGCCATCTTCTTTATCCCTTAATTTCATCAATTGATGGATACTTGGGGGCTCTTTCCATAATTTGGCTAGTGTTGATAATGCTGCTATAAATATCAGGGTGCATGTGCCCCTTCAAATCAGTATTTTTGTATTTTTTTGTGTAAAAACCTAGTAGTGCAATTGCTGGGTTGTAGGGTAGTTTTATTTTTGAGGCACCTCCAAATTGTTTTCCAGAGTTGCTGTACCAGTTTGCACACCCACCAACAGTATAAGAGGGTTCCCCTTTCTCTGCATCCTCATGAACATCTGTTGTTTCCTGTGTTGTTAATTTTAGCCATTCTGACAGGTGTGAGGTGGTATCTCATTGTAGTTTTGATTTGTATTTCCCTGATAATGAGTGATGTTGAGCATCTTTTCATATGTAACTCCTTTCTTATTCCTTTCTTTGTTTGCCCGTTCACTGGTATGAGGAGGATAGAATGACAGAGTGGTGATTGTAGCTTTAAATTCAGTGGAATCATTACTCTGTTCCTCTTCTGGAACCATTCCCCAGTTGGGAATCAGGACTTCTAATCCAACAGAGCCTAAATTTGTTGAGACTGGAAGCACACATTTTTCAAGCAGGTCACTTACATGATGTTATCCTGGGGGTTGATGCCTCTTCATTCCTCAGTATACTATAAATCTACATATGCTAAATACTGGGCATACATTCCCTAGTTTGTTCAGTGCATGTACTGCATCCCAGAAAAAAGCACTCCACAGAGTATTGTCCCTGAGCTGACACATTAGCCAAACTTCTAATAGTCCCTTGTATATCATTCTACTGGACCATCAGCCTTTGCGTGGATACCTTGGACAGGTGCCCATTGTCCTACTACTTTTGCTATAAAATAGGTCCCTTCATCTGATGCAAAATTGCACAAGTTTTCGTGCAAGTATGCCCTAAAATGGTGGTTCTGACAGAGGCATTACAAGTGGGGAAGTCAGTCTGGTATAACTATCAATTTTGGTAAGCCTAAATCACTATCTCTTTAGAATAGAAGTGATCTCACACAGTCAACTTGACACTCAGGATCTAACTAGACTCCTCGAGGGATGTTGCTGTATTGTGGGTTAAATGTCAGCAAAGCTGTTGGCAAGTTAAACACCAGTGGAAGTAAAAAGATCAGTCTTGTGGATTAAATGCATAGGTTCCATCTGTGCCATGGCATTCCATTTATGGGTCCACTGCACAAGCACTGGGGTGGCTGAGGACAGAGTAATAGGTGTCCACAGGCTGAGTCATCCTGTTTTAATGGTTATTGAGAATCTTGTTTACAGTGCATTCTGTCTGGTGAGCATAAACCTGAAATACAAAGATCCACGTTTGCTGCCCACTTCCATGTCTATCCTATGGATAATGTTTCCTCCAATTAATGTCTCCATGGAAGCCTACAACATCCCAGACACTATCAACTATGTCATTCACCACAGCCTAGGAGTTCATGAGTATCTGTGTCATGGGCCACTGCTTCCTCCACATCAAGCAGAAAAATCAATGTACTGCTCTCACATCTATTGGGAGGATTTTCTTCACTTTCCTTTTAGGCGAGCCTTGTGTTGGGCTGTAATGTGGGAGCAGTACGTTATTGCCGTACACCAAGACAGTGAATTGACCTATGTGTGAATCTCAGGCAAGACTTTTTCTTCTCCTTTGGTTGATTATAGGGAATGCCTCAGGAAGAATTGGTGTGAGGGGAGTGAGAGACATTTGAGGCAGGTAGCGGGAATTGAACAACAAATTTATGTAATTTGTGTCCCTTGGCCCTCAGGAAACCTATTCCGGAGCATACCACTTGTAGCATATGTGGATTTGTTGTGTTCTCCAACCTTATGCCTGGTTGGATTTGGTAATATCAATTCATGATAGTCATCTGAACTTGTACCATCACATGATGTTTTATGTTTAGATGCTCAGTCAGCTCAGTAGCATATCAGGCATTGCTTTTCAAAGAGAAGTATTTTCCTGTGACAGAGGACGCGGCTTTGTTCTAGAAGTCCAGGGATCTACACTGTGGCTTTATTGGGGGCATGCCACACATAGTATCACCACATATAATTTTATTAAGATTTTATCTGCTGGGTCATATGGCCTACATGCCAAAGTCACTTGGAGCAGTGCCACTCAAAACTGATAGCATTCCACATAACCTGTTAAACGAGTTACAAAAATGTGACTAAATGTGGTATGTGTTGTCTCTAAAACCCAAAAAGGACCACAATGAGGCTTACTTTTCTTAGTAATAGGAAAGGCAACAATTTGTTTTATTTATTTATTAGAGAGAGAGTGTACAAGCAGGGGGAGTGGCAGAGGGAGAAGCAGAAGCAGACTCTCCACTGAGCAGGGAGCCTGATGCAGGGCTCAATTCCAGGAGCCTGGGATCATGACCTGAGCCGAAGGCAGATATTTAACTGAGCCACCCAGGCCCCAAAAACTTGTTTTAAACTATAGGTGTGATGTACCAGTATGCCTCAGAAAATTGGACTTCTAGAAACTTCTGTCATAAATTCTTTTAAATTTTTATTTTAATTCAAGTTAACACAGTGTTATATTAGTTTCAGGTGCACAATATAGTGATTCACTAATTTCCTACCTCACCTCGTGCTCATCATAAGTACACTCCTTCATCCCCATCACTTATTTAAACCATCCCCCTCCACTCTCCCCTTTAGTAATCATTAGGTTGTTGTCTATAATAGTCCCATTCTTGATTTCTCTCTCCTTTTTTTTCCCCCCTTTGCTTATTTGTTTCTTAAATTCCACATGAGTGAAATCATGGTGTTTGTCTTTCTCTGACTGACTTATTGTGCTTAGCATAATACTGTCTAGCTTCATCCATGTCAGTCATTGGACACTTGGGCTGCTTCCATACTTTGGCTATTGTAAATAATGCTGCAGTAAACATCGGGGTGCATGTAGCTATTTGAATTTGTGTCTTCATATTCTTTGGGTAAATACCCAGTAGTGCAATTCATAGATCATAGGGTAGTTCTATTTTTTAATTTTTTGAGTAGCTTCCATACTGTTTTCCACAGTGGCTGCACCAGTTTGTATTCCCACCAACAATACAAGAGGGTTCCTTTTACTCCACATCCTCACCAACACCTGTTGTTTCTTGTGTTGTTGATTTTAGCCATTCTGACAGGTGTGAAATGATAGCTCATTGTAGTTTTGATTTGCATTTTCCTGATGGTAAGTGATGAGGAGCATCTTTTCATGTGTCTATTGGCCATCTGTATGTCTTCTTTGGAGAAATGTCTGTTCATGTCTTCTCATTTTTTAACTGGATTATTTTTGGGGTGTTGAGGGGTATAAGTTCTTTACATGTTTTGGACACTGTTTATTGGGTATGTCATTTGCAAATATTTTCTTCCATTCCATAGGTTGCCTGTTAATTTAGTTGATTATTTCCTTTGCTGTGCAAAAGTTTTGCATTTTGATATAGTCCAATAATTTATTTTTGCTTTTGTTTCCCTTGTCTCAGGAAACCTATCTAGAAAAATGTTGCTACACCCAATGTCAAAGAAGTTACTGCCTGTGTTCTCTCTGAGAATTTTTATGGTTTCAGGTCTCACATTTAGGTCTTTAATCCATTTTTAAATTTATTTTTACATATGGTGTAACAAAGTGCTCTAGTTTCGTTCTTTGGCGTGTTGCTGTCCAGTTTTCCAGTACCATTTGTTAAAGCGACTTTTTCCCATTGAATATTCTTTACTGCTTTGTTGAAGATTAAATGACCATATAGTTGTGGGTTCATTTCTAGGTTTTCTATTTTTTTCCATTGGTTAATATGTTTTTCTGTGTACCATACAGTTTTGATTGGTACAGCTTTGTAATATAATTTTGCAGTCCATAATTATGCCTCCAGCTTTGCTTTTCTTTCCCAAGATTGCTTTGGCTAATCCAGGTTTTTGTGGTTCCATACAAATTTTAGGACTGTTTGTTCTAGTTCTTTGAAAAATGCTGTTGGGGGGTGCCTGGGTGGCTCAGTTGTTAAGCGTCTGCCTTCGGCTGAGGTCATGATCCCAGGGTCCTGGGATCGAGCCCCGCATCGGGCTCCCCACTCAGGGGAGAGCCTGCTTCTCCCTCTCCCACTCCCCCTGCTTGTGTTCCCTCTCTTGCTGTCTCTCTCTCTCTGTCAAATAAATAAAATCTTTAAAAAAAAATGCTCTTGGTATATTGGTAGGGATTGCATTAAATGTGTAGATTTCTTTAGGTGGTATAGTCATTTTAACAATGTTTGTTCTTCAGGTCCATGAACATCATCAACCTCAATTTCTTTTAACAGTGTTTTATAGTTTTTTTATTAGGTTTGTTTCTAAGTGTATTATTTTGGGTGCAGTTGTAAATGAAATTGATTCCTTAATTTCTCTTTTTGTTGCTTCATTATTAGTGTATAGAAATGCAAAAGATTTCTGTACATTCATTTTGTATCTTGCAACTTCACTGATTTTTTTAACAGTTCTAGCAGGTTTTGGGTGGAGTCTTTAGCATTTTCTTTATAGAGTATCATGTCATCTGCAATTAGAGTTTTACTTCTTCCTTACTGATTTGGATGCCTTTTAGTTCTTATTGTTGTCTGATTGCTGTGGCTAGAACTTCTAGTACTCTGTTGAATAAAAGTGGTGAGAGTGGACATCCTTATCTTGTTTCTGGTCAGAAGGTCCAGCTCTCAGTTTTCCCCCCATTGGGGATGATATTAGCTAAGGGTTTTTCATATATGGCTTTTATTATGTTGAGGTATGCTCCCTCTAAACCTACCTTGTTGAGGGTTTTTATCATGAAGGGAGGTTGTACTTTGTTAAATGCTTTTTCTGTGTCTATTGAAATGATCATATGGTTCTTATCCTTTCTTTTATTGATGTGATGTATAACATTGATTTGTGAATATTGAATCACACTTGCATCCCAAGAATAAATCTCACTTGATCATGGTGAATGATATTTTTAACATATTGTTGAATTCCATTTGCTGCTATTCTTTTGAGGATGTTTGCATCTGTGTTCATCAGGGATATTGCTCTGTAGTTCTCTTTTTTAGTGATATCTTTATCTGGTTTGGTATCAGGTAATGCTGGCCTCATAGAGTGAATTTGGAACTTCTCCTTCCTTTTCTATTTTTTGGAGTAGTTTGAGTAGAATAGGTATTAACTCTTAGTTAAATGTTTGGTATAGATTTCACCTGTGAAGCCATGTGGTCCTGGACTTCTGTTTATTGGGAATTTTTGGATTACTGATTTAATTTCTTTGCTGGTTATCAGTCTGTTCAAATTTTATATTTCTTCCTGTTTCAGTTCTGGTAGTTTATGTTTTTAGGAATTTATCCATTTCATCCAGCTTGTCCAATTTGTCGGCACATAATTTTTCATAATCTCTTATGATTATTTTTTCTGTGGTGTTGTAATTACTTGTTTATCATTTGTGATTTCATTTATTTGAGTCCTTTCTCTTTTTTTCTTGGTAAGTCTGGCTAAAGGTTTATCAACTTTATTTTTTCTTTTTCTTTTTTTTAATTTATATTAAAGTTAGTTAACATATAGTATGGCATTGGTTTCAGGAGTAGAGTTTATTGATTATCACTTACATATAACACCCAGTGCTCATCCCAGTAAGTGCCTTCTTTAATAGCCATCACCCATTTAACCCATTCCCCACACACCTCCCCTCCAGCAAACCTATTTGTTGATCAATTTTATTGGTTTTTTTCAAAGAAACAGCTCCTGGTTTCATTGATCTATTCTATTGCTTTAGTTCATATATCATTTATTCCTGCGCTAATCTTTGTTTGTTGTTATTTTTCTAGCTCCTTTAGTTGTAAGGTTAGGTTGTTCATTTGAGATTGTTCTTGCTTCTTGAGGTAGGCCTGTATTGCTATAAACTTCCCTCTTAGAACTGCTTTTGCTGCATCCCATAGATTTGGGACTGTTGTGTTTTCATTTTCATCTGTCTCCATATATTTCTTTTAATTTCCTCTTTGATTTGTTGGTTGACCCATTCAGTGTTTAGTAGCATGTTATTTAACCTCTATTTGTGTTCTTTCCAGATTTTTTCTTGTGGTTGATTTCTAGTTTCCTAGCATTGTGGACAGAAAAGATTCATGGTATGCCTTTGATTTTCTTGAATTTGTTAAGGCTTCTTTTGTGAGAAAATATGTGATCCATTCTGGAGAATGTTCCATGTGCACTCAAAAAGAATGTGCATTCTACTGTTCTAGGGTAGAATTTCTAAATATATGTGTTGAAGCCATCTGGTCCATCATGTCATTCAAAGTCATTGTTTCCTTGTTGATACTCTGTTTAAATGATCTATCCGTTGATGTAAGTGGGATTTTAAAGTCCCCTACTATTATTACATTATTATCAATTAGTTCCTTTGTTTGTTATTAACTGCTTTGTGTATTTGGGTATGCCTGTGTTGGGTACATAAATATTTAAAATTGTTATATCTTCTTCTTGGATTGTCCTCTTTATTATTATAAATGCCCTTCTTTGTCTCTTGTTACAGTCTTTGTTTGAAAGTCTATTTTGACCAATATAAGTATTGCTACTCCAGCTTTTTTTTTTTTTTTTAAGATTTTATTTCTTTATTTGACAGAGAGAGTGAGCACAAGCAGGGGGAACTGTAGGCCAAGGGAGAGGCTAAGCAGGGAGCCTGATGAGGGGCTCAATCCCAGGACCCTGCAATCATGACGACCTGAGTGAAAGGCAGACACTTAACTGACTGAGCCACCCAGGCGCCCCTCCAGCTTTCTTTTGATGTCCATTTGCGTGGTAAATGTTTTTCCATCTTCTCACTTTCAATCTGCAGGTGTTTTTACATTTAAAATGAGTTTCTTGTAGGTAGCCTACGAATGGGTCTTGTTTGTGTTTTGTTGTTTTGTTGGTTTTTGTTTGTTTGTTTTTTATCCATTCTGTCACCCTGTATCTTTTGGAGCATTTACTCCATTTACATTCAAAGTAATTAGTGATAGATACATACTTATTGTCATTTTATTATTTGTTTGTGGTTATTTCTGAAGATATTCTTTGATCCTCTCATCTTTCTCTCATGGTTCGCTTATTTTCCTAGTGATATATTTAGATTTCTTTCTCTTTATTTTTGCCATATGTATTAGTGGATTTTTATGCATGGTTACCGCTAGGTGTGTTCTTACCGTCTTCTGCATATAGCAGTCTGTATTAGGTGGATGGTTATTTAACCTTGAACCCATTCTTTTCTCATCTCCTCCCACATTTTAAGTATATGTAATTATATTTTATATGCTTTTTTGTGAGTTCCTTGACTGACTGTTTCCAGCCATAGTTCTTTTTACCACTTTTGTGTTTTTTACTTTTCATGCTCTCACTTTTGGTCTCTTTTGCATGCAAAGAGTACCCTTTATTTCTTGCAGGGCTGGTTTAGTGGTCATGTATTCCTTTAGTTTTTGTTTGGGAAACTTTTGATCCCTGCTTCTCTTCTGAATGATAGCCTTGCTAGGTAGAGTATTCTTGGCCACAGATTGTTCCCATTCAGCACTTTGAATTTATCATGCCACTCTCTTCGGGCTTACAAAGCTTCTGTTGAAAAATCTTCTGCTAGCCTTATGGGCTTCCCTTGTAAGTTACTGACTTATTTGTCTTGATGCTTTTAATTTTTTTTCTTTATCACTATATTTTGTAAATTTAATTACAATGTGTCTTGGTGTGGGTCTGCTTTTTTTTTTTTTTTTAAGATTTTATTTACTTATTTGTCAGAGAGAGAGCACAAGCAGGGGGAGTGGGAGAGAGAGAAACAGGCTTCCCGCTGAGCAAGGAGTCAGATATGGGACTCAGTTCCAGGACCCTGAGATCATGACCTGAGCTGAAGGCAGTTGCTTAGCTAACTGAAACATCCAGGTGTCCTGGGTCTGCTTTTTTTGGTTTTGTTGGAGGTTCTCTGTGCCTCCTAGATCTGGGTATTTGTTTCCCCAGATTAGGGAAGTTTTCAGCTATTACTACTTCAAATAATCTTTCTGCCCCCTTTTCTCTCTTCTGCTTTTGGGACTCCTAAAATACAAATATTCCTACATTTAATAGGGTCACGGAGTTCTCTAAGTTTATTCTCATTTTACATAACTTTTTTCTCTTTTGTTCAGCTTGGTTATATTCCATTACTCTGTCTTCTCGGTCACTAATTTGTTCCTCTGCTTCTTCCATCCTCCTGTTGATTCTATCAAGAGTGTTTCTTGTTGCATTTATAAGACCTTTGTGTCTGCTATGTTATTCCGTATTTCTGTGAGAAGGGTCTCACTGATGCCTTCCCCTCTTTTTTCAAGTCCAGTGAGTGTCCTTATAATCATTACTTTAAATTCTCTATCAGGCATGTTACTTAAATCTGTTTCACTTAGATGAAAGTGGACTTGTCCTTTTCTTTCATTTGGGATAAATTTTTCTGTCTCCTTATTTTGTCTGCCTCTCTGTTTGTTTCTCTGTGTTAAGGAAGTCAGCTATGTCTTCTGTTTTTGAAAGTAGTGACTTTATGAAGAAGAGGTCCTGGAGTGCCCTGCAGTGCAGTATCCCCTGTTCACCAGAACTTGTCACTTTAGGAAAGTATCCTATGTGTTCCTTATGCTCTGCAGTTGTGTCTGAGTCACTTTTCCTTTCCATGCAGTTATCTGCACTGACACTCTACCTGTTGTGGGCTATGCTTGCTTTCTGTGGTATTAGTGGGTCCCAGGCAAGCCAGCTCTGAGAGGGTGGGAACTTGAGAGCAGGGCGTAAGTGTTAACAAAACTTGTGCTGGGCCACTAGTCCTATGCCAGGTCCCTCAAAGCACTGCAGTGGCTGAGAGCTGTGTGAGGGTGACTGGGGCCCCAGGGCTGGGTGTGGCACAAGTGCAACTTTAACAAAATTTGCCCTGAGCCCAGGGCTGAGGCTAGCAGGTCTGGAGTGGGCACGGCCTTGGAAGAACTCATGGGCATGGCACACTGCTGGCAGATTAGGTAGCAAGTATCTGTGCAGCATCGCCTCCCACAAATGGCCCCGTGTTTGTGCTGGGGGTTGGGGAGGAAAGTGTCACCTACCAGCTCCCACATTTTGGGAAACGTCCCCCAACATGCTCTGAAATTAGTATGAACAGATCTGTGTTCCTCCTCCCCACCCTGTCATGCCCCTGCCCCCTGGCATTGTGTAGGCTGCCGTTTTTATTTTGCCTCTCCATGCAGGTTGCTGTCTCTTTAAGAGCAGTGACCCAGCTATCAGTGGCCTTCCCAGCTTTCCCAGTGCTGAGTCATCTGACTTTTAAAAACCCAGGCTCCAAGTCCTGTGGGTTATACACACTCATGGAACTCAGCCCTTCTGGTTTCCAAAGCCAAATGTTATGGGGATTAGTCTCTTCCCCCTCTCCCCCCAAAATGAGTTCCCTGGTACAAGGACTGTTTCTCTGACCTTTTTGTGCTGCTCCCTCCCTCCTGTAGGCAGCTTCCCTCTCACTCTGACCTTCCTAATCTTTCAGATGCAGTTTCTTTACATTTAGCAGTAGAATTTGTTCTGCCATTATTCAATTCAGTCTCTGGTTTATTTACTTGGATGTGAATGATATCTAGTTGTAAATGTGGGACAGGATGAGCTCAGGGAACTCCTACTGCACCATCTTCCCAGGCTCCTCGCTGATGACATAAATTCTGCATCTTTATGTTTTTCTACCCCCCCAACCTACAATCATTTTGTAGGATATATGCAGTTCTTCTTAGTTGATGCAACTTTCAAAATAGTATCTATATTGTGTAGTACACATTTGAATTGATGTACTTTCACCATGAGACAAGCTGAAACTTGTAAGGAGGGAACAGGCTCTATCCACTGACAGCTCTCACATCTTTAAGTTGGGATAGTTAATATCTGTTGTTTTCAGTTCCTTGTCTTTGTCAGGTTTGAGGATAATAGGAAATTTCCTTAATAGCCTCCTGTTAGGATATTTTTGTTTCCTTGCCAACCAGAGGTCTAGATTCACAGCTTTTCCACAGTGATACCAACTAGGGACAGATTTCTGATAACTGGGCAACCTGTAAACATCTGTTTCCAGCACATTATCTCCAATGAGATGTTTATGTATGAGAAGAGTGGCATTATTTCTATGAAACATGGAAGTGAAATGGTTGCAGTGACAGCTGCTTCCATTACTCTTCCAATGAGTGGCAAAACAGAGAAACAGTGTGCTTAATTTGCTGCTAGTTCATGTCTAGGTAGAGCCAAAGGTGAGGGAAATCTGAACTCACAACCTTGGATCTATCAGAAGTTGGGTCAAGGAAAGCAAAGGATAAATAGATGGACAGGAAAATTGATCATGATCCTCCAGTGGCTGGACTGCATTATAAGCAAGGCAAATAATCATTCAGTAGTAAATGTGCAGAGTCAAGGTTACTGGTAAGGGACAGGGACAGGGTCTGGATAAATAATAGAATCTTACAGTATCTAACAAAATAAGTTTCTCCCCTTGGCATCGGGGCTAAAAACAGTTTATTGTGGCGAACCTGCTTACTCATCAGGTGAAAGGCAAATGTGTTTACATAATGATAAAAAGGCAAAGCTGAAATCCCAGTTTTGCTTATCACAGTGTTTATTTTTGGGCTTCTGTTAATGCTAATATCTTTGTTCTCAGATCTTGGCTATAGTGTGCAGAATAATGACCTTCTAAATATCCTTAATCCCTGAAAACTATGAATATGTGATCTTAGAATACATAGAAAAAGGTTTTGCAGATATAATCAAATTAAGGATCTTGAAATGGAGTGATCATCCTTGATTATCTAGGTGGGCCCAGTGTAATCACAAGGGTTCTCATAAGAAAGAGACACATGGTAAGAATCTAGGAAGGAGATGTCCTGGTAGCAAGCATTAAAAAAAGAAAGAAATTAGAATATGTTAGCTTGCTGACTTTGAAAATGAAGGGGCTAAGGAATGAATGTACGTGGCCTCTAGAAGCTGAAGGAAAAGAAAAAAAAATATTCTCCCTTAGAACCAGAGGAATATAGCTCTGCTGATACTTTAATTTTAGCCCACTGAGACTAATTTCTAATGTTTGACCCCCCAGAACTCTAAGATAATAATTTTACGATGTTTTAAGCCATCAGATTGTGGCAGTTTGTTTCAGCAGCAATAAGAAATTCAATGGCCAATATCTATTTACTACTGCTGGAGTTTCTCATTTTCTTTCTCAGGTTTCCACAAGATACCTGGCATAGTTCAGCCAAATATACATTCTTTAGATAGCAATTCTTACTAGAAACTCTCTCCTTTCCCACCCTTATGAATTAGGCCGGACAGTAAGACATCTGAAGAGTCCCTTTACCTCTTTGCTTATGCTATAACTATTTCTGTGGAAGTAGCAGTTGGCTTTCTCGTATTTGTGCCTGAACTGAGCCCTTCTCAGTTTTCTGCAGTCAAAGATGTCATCAGTGTGGAAGATAGTCCTTGTAAAAATCAAAACAAAACAAAAAAGTTGTGCTAAGGGTTCTAGGAGCCTCATAGCCCATGATCGCAAGGATCAGGGCAGGGTTCAGAAGATTGCTTAATCTTTCTGCCAAAAAGTCCACAACCCAGAGGTCTGCTGGAAGGAAATTCCCTTCTCTTTTCTTTGAGGAGTGTGATTTTTGCATCCCTTCTATCAGAAATTTATCTCTTACTCTTGTCCTTGCACTGTCCTGTTGCTATCCTCTGAGAAATAGAAAAGAGGTAGCAATATGTCTGTCCTATCCTACTTTCATTGAGGATGAAGTACTATGTTATTGAACTTTGTGTTATCAGTACTGGCAAAAAAAAAGGAAAAAAGAAAAGAAATATGTGTTGAAGAACATCCAAAATTGCACTTTTGTGAGTGTTTTTG